>NW_027328405.1:0-300000 GCF_034638445.1 Ciconia boyciana
AGAGTTTGCCCACACCATGTTGTACAGAAAGGATCTTCCTTTGCCTATATGTTCAGACTTCATCAGGAGACGCATCAGGAGATGAATAGGAATTGGGGAAGGCTGATATCACTTGTTCTGTAAGCAGAAAAGTAAAGAAAACTGGTGAAAGAAGACCTCCTGTTGTATTGATATTTATTACTGAAATCTTCTCCGATTGGCTGCACTCCTGGAGTCTCTCAACTCAGCCCCACGAGACTTGAAGCATTAGGGAGAATTCTGCAGGGAGACTTGGCTTGGCATGGCATTTTGCATGTTAAGGAGCCCTCTGGTGCCAAGTTCCTGAACTGCAGGTACTGAAAAAAAAGAACCGTCCTCTAAAGCAGTGAAAAGCTTCCTGAGGTGTGTCCAAGGCTGGGGAGTGAAGGAGAGGAAGAGAGGAAGGTCAGCTCATGGGGCATGTTGAGCACTGTCTAGCCACCCCACAGCAGAGGGCATTCCCCATCTCCCAGGCTGAGGCATGCACACATGATGGAAACCTCTCCTTTGTGCAGGGGCCTTCAGCCACATTCCCAGGGCAGACCTATTCCTCCTCCACCCACAGACATCAACGGCTTTCCATTGCTGGGCTCACACAAGGTTGGAAAGATTTGCTAATGCCCTCAACCATCGCCTTGCTTCTTGACGAGTTCCCTACACCCTCTCTCGCATCCGTACGCACTGCCAATCACTGCCTGATCACTACCTGAGACGCTAAGAAGCTCTCAAGGCTTTCCCTGTCATCCTCAGGGGATGACCACGTTTCTCCTGTCACCATTCGTGCATCCTAAAAACACCAGGTGAGGAAGTGCATCTTGGTGAGGGGAGGAATTTCCTGAGGCAC
Source organism: Ciconia boyciana (assembly GCF_034638445.1). Classification (NCBI taxonomy): domain Eukaryota; kingdom Metazoa; phylum Chordata; class Aves; order Ciconiiformes; family Ciconiidae; genus Ciconia; species Ciconia boyciana. The sequence goes on from NW_027328405.1 coordinate 863, forward strand.
CTCTGTGCTCTTGGAGGTCTAAGCGCTTGTGCAAGGCTCCAGGAGGAGTTCCTTTGGTGCCCACCCTTGTATTGCAGAGGGATGGTGTGCAGAGGGCAGGGAATGAGAGAGGACTGCTCCCAGAAATGCCATGGGAGGGGAGGTCCGGTGCTCAGGGAAAGAAGGATGAAGGGTGGACACTCCGGGTTCTGGTCTTTCTCTTCCCAAGTCACCATTCTGGGTGACGAAGCTCTGCTTCCCTGGCAATGGCCAAACATCTGCCTGCCGAAGGGAAGCACTTCATAGCTCACTTTGGGAGTCTCTGTGGCGCAATTGGTTAGCGCGTTCGGCTGTTAACCGAAAGGATGGTGGTTCGAGCCCACCCAGGGACGGCTTCCCCTTTCCCTGCCTGTGCCACGGGGCTTGCAACTACATGACCTTGCAGCTCCCTTCCAACCCAAACCCTTCTATGGCTCGATAAAAAGAGGAGCCCCTTCAGTCCCCTCAGCAAAGGCAGACCAAGGAAAACAAACTGAGAGCAATTCCTTACTCTCTTTTGCTTGCGCACGCACCTTTGCTTCACTTATTAAACTGCCTTTGTCTTGACCCATGACTGTTTCTCCCTTTGCCCTTCCAATGCTCTCCCCCCTCCAGCTCAGGGGCACTGAGCGAGCAGCTGCCTGGGGGCTTAGCTGCCAGCTGGGGCCAACCCACCCTGTGATTTGCCTTATTTCTACTGGCACTAAGAACAGCAGCAGTAACATGCTCTAAAAGAAGGTCTTCCTCTTCTTGATGATGGTAAACTCTATTTCTTTGATGTTACTCCTTTCCTTCATTCTTCCTTGGCAAGATAGTTATAATTTCTCAGTATTATAGTCTTGCATGAAGTTGTTAGAACAATACTTTTTCTCTCCTTTCTAACTGTTATCATCTAATGGCAAGACCCCTCAGACAGTATTGTCCCTAAATCATTTCTTTCCTTCCCATTTCCAGTGTCTGTGTGTGTGTGAGGAGTTGTTTATCGTGATTATCATATCCCTGACCAGCTCGTCCTTGGTTGCCAGTACGGGATCCAGGTGAGCACCACTGGGCAGCTGTATTAAGAAGTTGTCCCACGGTGCTCCAGACTGTTTGCACCTTGTTTTGCCTGGTCCGTGGATGCCAGGGCAATTACAGTCCCCCACAGGAACTGGCTCATTGCCCTGCAGACTTCCTTGGGCTGCTGACAGAAGACTTTTCCTGCTTCCTCACCCTCACTGCATGGTTCATAACTGCCAACACGATGTCACCCTTACTGGCCTCTCTAATCCTCAGTGACAGAAGCTAAGCATCTGCAAGACCTCCAGACATCTGAGCTGGCCCTTCACACTGGAGACATCCCCCATCCTCACCTTCCCTGCCACTCTCTTCTGCAGAGCCTCTATCCCTCCACTGCAGCACCCCAAGTGAGCAAGCTGTCCCACCACATCTAATTTCATCCAAAAACATCACAGTGTGGGAGGCTCCAGCTCCTCCTGTCTGTTCCCCAGCTCCTCCTGCCTGTGCACATTTGCGCTGCAGCATCTGAGCTGAGGCACTGGGGCTGAGCACAGACTCGTTACAGGTAAACATGGTACCAGGGCCCCAGGGCCCCCACTCTGCTTCACATGCTGGAGTGCTTGGCAGATGTTAATGTAAAAAGGCAATGAGGTGCCCACAGAGTGCCCTGCAGTCTCCAAGACCAGAGAAACAAGGCTGGGCAATGACATCTTGTCCAGAGAAACGTTTGGTGACTCTGCAGAAACTCTGCAGGGCTGTGGGGCTTGCAAGACAAACTCCAGGAAGGACAGGGTGCTGCAGAGACAGCGGATGGACAGCCTTTGGTCCATCCACACTGTGGACATCATCATCATCTTCCCCCTCCATCTCATCAGGCAGGTGAGTAGAGGTCCAGAGAGAGAATGGTCAAGGGTGGAGAACACAAGTACAGGGTTGGGCACCCTGCTGTGACCTGCCTTCCAGTCCTACGGCACCACCAAGGGATGGACTGTGCATCTGTGCCATGGTGTTGGTGTTCAGATGATGGCACACAGGCACCAGACCCCTTTGGGAGGACCTGGGGTATCTTCCTCGCACCAGCTCCAACAGGGCGTGGCTTTCCTGGAGGTCCTGAGCTGTGTTTGCCTGCTGAGTGGAGTTGTATTAGCACTCCAGGCACCTGGCGTGACACTGGAGGCTTCTTTTAAAGCAATTGAATAAATGAAAATAAATAAAGTGTCTTCAGTGCAGGGATGTGCAGGTGTCTTAGCTTTGCAGTGACTGGTGTTCTAGTAAATGCAGTGGATAGAGAGAGACCCGGGTCTCCTTCTGATGCACTCCTGCGTTTGGTCAGCTCAAGAGCTCTGTGTGCTCCAGAGATATATGTGACAAGGTGCACTCAGGTGCCCTAAACGTACAGGTCGGTGTCATTTAGGATGGCCAAGGAAATCCCCCTTCCACCTCTGGACCTCAGCTGATGCTCGGGAAGGATGTGGGTATTCTCAGAGATTTTCCGTCACAGCTTGCAAACACTTGCACACGTCTTAGACCAACCCTGGCCCCTCAGTCTTCACCAAGTGTCTGTGGGTGAGCAACTGAGTGCCCACAGAGTAAAGACAAGGGGCTCAGAGCAGGGGCTCACCTGCAGGCAACGCTTTAGTGCACCCCTGAACTGAAGCAAGAGGAATCTCATCTGCTGTGGCTGTGTGGGGTGCATGGAGGGAGCTGAACTGTGCTTCTTGCAGCTGGGAAGGAGATGCCTACATTGCCTCAGCTGAACCACTGCCCAGCACAGGGGAAGCCAACCGCGCCCTGTCCCTGTCTGTCTGTCCTTCGTGTTATGGGACAGGACCTGCGGTGTCCAGAGGGGAACATTTACACCTCTCGCAGAAAACCATGCTCTGGCAGGACAATTTCTGCTGCAGGAATCAGTCCCCCTCCAATGTTTAGAGAGGGACCATTAGTGATTCTTTTGTTGACTCCAAAGTACATTCCCCAGGGATGATCCTGCTGCCTTTCAGGCGGTGTCAGCCCTGGAGCCCCGGGGACACCTCGAGGGAGCCCAGAGGGGGCAGAGAAAGTGGTGCCTTGGGGTGGTCCTCTGCTGCTGAGCTGCGATGGGCTCCTGAGACGGAGGAAGCTCATGGCAAGCGTGCAGTGCTTCAGGCAGAGAGCTCTGCCCAGGAGCAGATCCTCTGCAGAGCACAGCAGGGCTGAGACACTGCCTGCAGGCAGCAAGGGGAGAGCAGAGAATCAGTGAGGGGAAAGGAGAGAAGCAAGAGAGAGGTTAAAGGCAGTGTGGAGTGGGTGGATGCTGAGAGCTCACTGGAGGAAAAATCTTCCTGGCCCTTAGCACAGTAAGTCTCTGGCTGCAGGGCAATGTATTTGGGTATGCTGGAGGGGTCTCCTAGAGCTGGCACATCCCAGAGCAGGTAGGATCTGGCAGGATGGCTCTCCGGGTTTCCTTAGTGTGCAGACAGAGCAGCAGGGCTTCCCTGCTGCACCCTCAGAGGGACAGGGCATCACTGCTGCCTTTTTGCAGGGAGGGTTGCAGGGCTGTGCAGCCAGGTGTGCACCCAGGGGTGCCCAGGGTTGTCCTTCAGAGCAGGATCCCTGCACCACAAGGGGCTGTGTGCCAGGGAGGGACTCTTCTGCCTGCCAGGGTCAGCACTCAGCCTGCCCGCGGATTTCCCCACAGTGCTGTGGGGAGAAGCTGGGGGTGGAAGGAGAGACCCCCCTTCAGCAGCACAGGATCCTTCTGCTATTGAGAAGGTGCTGCATGTCTCAGGGCTGCTCACAGCTCTACATCTGCCCCCAGGACATTTCTGACTGCTCTTTTGAATAAGGACACCAAGGTAGCATTTATTTGAAAGGGAAGGTGTCTGTGCTTTGAGGTTTCTCCTCTTGCTTGTCTGCTTAGGCCGTGGGAGATGGGGATTGATTTCTCTGTGCTGCAGAAGGCACTGAGACTGCAGTTCTTGTTAGGACTTGTCTGAGCTTCTCCTTCAGCCCTGCACACACAGAGATGCCCCTGTTCAGCACCCTGCTGCCAGGAGGTGTCTGCAGGGCGGAGGTGAGCACATAGTGAGTGGCATGGGTTTTGTGTGCATGGACGGGGAGCAGACGTGTGGACAGAGAAGGAGCTCCCGGCAGGTACAGCTCCAGACAGCTGAGACATGGGCAGGGAATGGGAGGACAGTACTAACAGAATAGTCTGGCAGGGCAATGGGAGCACCTGCCTGACAGCTTTTAATGTCAGGGTTTTCAGATCATGAGTCAGCTCCTTGTCAGCCAGACCTCCAGCAAAGCAGACTCTCCTGGGTGCCACTATGTCCCTTCCTGGCATTGCTTCCCCTTGCAAAAGCACTGTCATATTTCTCCTTGTGTCTCCAGTTGCCCATGCTTCTGCTGCTCTGGTTTTGTGGCTCTCTGGGGATGGGGGTTTCAGCTGCAGCTCAGACACTCCCCCTGTGGGTCCTGCCATGCAGATGTCTCCATGGTAGGAAGATGTCCAAGCCCCCTTCTAACCAGTGGGGCTCTGGGCAATGCAGTGCATGGGGTGGGAAAAAGCTGACTCTCCCCTTTAGGAACCCCACCTTTAGCATATCCTAATGGAAGAGCACAGCTCTCCATCAAGGTCTTTGTCATATCTGGGTGCTCAACAGAGAAGACAGGGAGTAAATGGGCAGTCGCGTGTGGGCAACTGGAATGAGCCTGAGCCTGAGACGAGGACTGATGGACACGCTGGCTGGCTTCACTCTGCACTAAGGGACACTCCCTTTGCCTCCCAGGACCCTCAAGGCTTCACTTGGCATGCAGTACAAATGCCAGGGTTGTCTACCTTCAAGAAATGCTCCTGCAATGAAACAGGCAGCTAGAAGAAAATCAACAGCCAACACTGTTCTTCAGTCAAGTGAAGGGAGAGTGAATATGCTGTGAAATCCACCACGACTTGAGTTAATCACAGGTCACTCCTTGTTCTTATTTAGCTATTGCTGTAGGGCAGGACTAACTCCCCCAGAGCCCACTGCAGAGTCCTGTCCTCCCAGTGGCACCCTCAGCCACCACAACCCAGCGCTTGTGCAAGGGAGCTGCTCAAAGGTCTCTGAAGGGGAGAGGCAGTTTGGGGGGTTAAATGAAAAATGGCTTTGATTTTGTTCAGAGGAGTCTCCCCTAATTTCTCACTGCCTTTTCCTCCTTGGACTCAGAGGCAGAAAATGGCCAACAGCACCTCCATCACCAAGTTCCTCCTCCTGGCGTTTGCAGATATGCGGGAGCTGCAGCTCTTGCACTTCTGGCTCTTCCTGGGCATCTACCTGGCTGCCCTCCTGGGCAACGGCCTCATCATCACAGCCGTAGCCTGTGACCACCGCCTCCACACCCCCATGTACTTTTTCCTCCTCAACCTCTCCCTCCTCGGCTTGGGCTCCATCTCCACTACTGTCCCCAAATCCATGACCAATTCCCTCTGGAACACCAGGGCCATTTCCTTCTCGGGATGTGCTGCGTAGGTTTTGTTCTTTCTCTTTTTGATGTCAGCAGAGTTTTCTCTTCTCACCATCATGGCCTATGACCGCTATGTTACCATCTGCAAACCCCTGCATTACGGGACCCTCCTGGACAGCCGAGCTTGTGTCCACATGGCAGCAGCTGCCTGGGGCAGTGGTTTTCTCAATGCCATGCTGCACACTGCCAATTCATTTTCACTACCGCTCTGCCAAGGCAATGCCATAAACCAGTTCTTCTGTGAACTTCCCCAGATCCTCAAGCTCACCTGCTCCAACTCCTACCTCAGAGAAGTTGGGGTTGTTTTGATTAGTGCTTTTCTATTTTGGGGGTGGTTTATTTTCATTGTGCTGTCCTACGGGCAGATCTTCAGGGCTGTGCTGAGGAGCCCCGCTGAGCAAGGATGGCACAAAGCCTTTTCCACGTGCCTCCCTCACGTGGCTGTAGTCTCCCTGTTCGTCAGCACTGGCATGTTTTCCAACCTGAAGCCTCCCTCAATCTCCTCGCCAGCTCTGGACCTGGTGGTGGCAGTTCTGTACTCAGTGATGCCCCCAACAGTGAACCCCCTCATCTACAGCATGAGGAACAAGGAGCTCAAGGTTGCCCTGAGGAAACTGATTGGATTCATTTCAGGAGCCATAGGCTGCCTACCTTCCTCTGCAAATGGGTTCCTCTGTGTGTCGTGACAGGCCAAGCCTGTCTTTCCTTGGTTTGGTTTTTTTTTTTTTTCTACATTTTTCCTCTTGTGATGATGTTGTCTACAAGGAAATGTCATTATTCATCCCCTCCTCCCAATGTAAGCACCTGTCTTGTGTGACGTGGAGACTTTGTGTAAATGAGGAGCCAGGCCGTCTGTGTATTTAAGCAAAACAAATGAACCTGCAGCATTGTCCTTGTCCAAGATCCATCCTCAGTGGAGCAAGAATGAATGGGAAACTAAAACCCCTTTCTGGCTGCACCAGCTTGGGGCAGGCTGCTGTGTCCCTGGGGCAGCAGGAGCAGCCTGAGGACCCCCAGAGCCAGGGCTGTTCTACTGGCTTGGGGAGACGGGATGGCACGGAGGGGCTGCAGCCCTCTTAGGATCTCCTGGAGAGGAGAGCAGAGGACACAGGGTGCCATTGACCTCTGTTTCCCTGTGCTACAGATGTCCCCCATCTCTGGGGCTGACCCCCCAGCAGCTGCTGTGCCCTTCAGAGGGGCTGGGGCTGTGGTGTGAGTGCCCAGAGGTCTGCGGCACCCTGCAGTGGGCACTGCCGTGGGGCCGGCTGAGACTGGGCTGGGCAGAGGGCAGGGCAGGTGGAGAGAGGACAGGGGAGGTGGGAGAGCTTGGTGTCTCGTCCCACTCGGTGGGTTGCGAGATGGGTGAATCTTTTTGATTCCCCGGGGATTTGTGTACCGACAAAGGCTGATCTCTGCTCGGCAGAGCCACAGGCCGGTAGAGTCACGACAATGACTCAGAGGAACAGTCAGACTAGCAACTTTATTAACTAGCAAACTACAAACTTAACGAACTAGCAAGCTCAGCGAACGAACAGAGGCAATTTGGCAATGGAGCTATTTTCCGGGCAACCCGTCACAATTCATCCAAAACTCATATGCCCAGATATATGTATAGTGGAAGAGTAGAGGAAAGGAGAAGTGAGAAAAGGAAAAGAGAAGAGAGGAAGATAAAGAAAAGGAAAGGTATCACCACCCTTGGATGCCGCGATGACGGTGACAGATGTGGCAATCCTCCGGTGATGGGTGCGCGCCGTTCCCTGGGGAAGGTGTCTCTTTATACTCTGATCCCTGCCTCAGGTCACACCCCTGGAGGACTTACTTATGTTGTTCTGGTCCTCAAAGGTTTGCAGGCGCTGGGGGGAGAGGGGGGAGGTTTTTGCGAGGAGTTTCATTCCAAGTTTTGGGTGGTTGTAGGCCCATTCCTTAGATGAAACTCTGTGTGACCTCTGGCTATAGATGGTAACTGTGCATCCTCCAACGCGCTCTTCTCATCCCGTGCTAGCCGCCTTGCTGCACCTTATCTCGCTACAATGTTTGAGACAGTACCTCTTTCAGTGTCTCACAAGACAATACCTCTTTTAGTCTCTCCTCCGAAAAGCTCTCCCCATCCCATGCTAGCCGACTTGCCGTCGCCATGCAAATCGTTCCTCATCTCTCCACAATGTTTGAGACATTAACTCTTTCAGTCTCTCACACTTGGACACAGCTGGGCTTGGCTAGATCATGCCCAGGAGAGAAAACCATCAGTGTATAGCTCGTGACCATGCAGGGTGAGGGCACACACCAGTGGGTTTGGGCTGCAGAGCCTGGTCTCATGGAGGGGCTCGAAGACATGCAGGTTCAGAAGAGAGGAGACTGGTCTGTGCCTTTGGTGGCATGGACAGACCAGGAAGGTGGCCCAGGGCACTTGTCAGCCCCCAGCCTCTCTCATCGGCCATTTCCATGCTCACCCTGGTGAGGTTTACTTATTGCTCCTTAGAGACCAAGGCGGAACAAGGAAAATGGAGGGCTGCTGCTGAATGGGGAGGGTGATTTAGTAACTGCGGACACAGATGGGGCTGAGGGACTCAATGCCTTCTTTGCCTTAGGCTTCACTGGAAAGGTCTCCAGGACTCTGTGCTTAGGGAAAGGGTTCAAGGAGGAGGAGGGCATGTATTGGCAGGAACCGCAGGAAATCCCGCAAGGACAAATGTCAGCTTTTGCCCCTGCAATGGACTTAACCATGGCACTGGCACAGGCTGGCGCCATCGCGGCTGGGGAGCGGCCCTGTGGAGAACGTCTTGGTGGTCAGCGATCTGGACAGGAGGCAGTCGTGTGCCCTGAAGCCAGGGAGGCCAACAGCATCCTGGTCTGTATGACCAGGAGCATGGCCAGGAGATTGAGGGAAGGGATTATCCAGCATACCGCATGCAGCTTTGGGACCCTCAATAAGGGTAAAATGTTGGCAAGCTGGAGGAGCTTTAGCAAAGGGCCCCCAAGATGGTCAGGGGCTGGAGCATTTTGCCTTTGAGCAGAGGCTGAAGGAGCTGAGTTTGTTCAGCCTGGAGAAGCCTACCAGTACCTACGAGGAGGTTATGGAGAATAAAGAGCCAGGCTCTCCACCATGGTGCATGTTGGGAGGATGAAAGATAATGGGTGTTGGGTGAAAGAGGAGATGTTCAATCTGGAGATAAGGAAAAGATTTCTTCATCAGTCTCAGGGCTAGTCCTGGCTACGGTGGCCATGAGCCCTGCCTGCCCTCCTGCCTGGCACAGTCGGTCGGGTGGCTGTAACAAAGGTGTCCCCAGAATGAGCACCCGGGCGTGTCTCTTTCACCTGCATCACCCCACATTGGACCCCACATTCAACAGCCAAATGCACCCCCTTTACTGCCATCTCCATCTCCCCTCTCCCATGGGCTGACAGAGCCAGGGTGGGACACGTTATGTTGTGCTCATGCAACAACGTTGGTGCTGAGATTGGACGCTACGCTGTGGAGCTGACCCCAGCCAGAAAAGATGTTGTTAAACGGCAGATTTGCAGTGGTGGCCACCGTGCTGGTTTTGCAATGGAGAGCTTCTGCCCCTTTTACGAAAAGGATCTACTCCTACCAAGATACATTTGGTGTTTCAAGCTGACACTGGCACAGGTCCTTCAAAGTCAATCTGCAGTCCTGTCCATGGGCCTTCAATACGTTGGTGCTGGACTGGGCCTTTTACTCCAGCGTAATGTGCACTGGTCATGGTGTAAGAAAGACTGTTCTTACACCAGCGGTCTACATCCTTCTTCACGTTAGGCCACCGCTCAGTGTCCTTCACTGTGTTCAGAGTGTTTGCCTTAGCTCATGGATAAAGCAGATTAGATCTCCTCCAGTATTCGGAGGAACAATCCGATGCTTATTGCCTTTTGCATCTACGGCATAATTGTCCTGGTTTCAGCTGAGATAGAGTTAATTTTCTTTATAGTGGCTGGTATGGGGCTATGTTTTGGATTTGTGCTGAAAACAGTGTTGATAATACAGAGATGTTTTAGTTGTTGCTGCACTAGTCAAGGACTTTTCAGCTTCCCATGCTCTGCCAGGTGCAGAAGAAGCTGGGAGGGGACACAGCCAGGATAGTTGATCCAAACTGACCAAAGGGCTATTCCATGCCACATGACGTCATGCTCAGTATATAAAGCTGGGGAAGAAGAAGGAAGGGGGGGACATTTGGAGTGATGGCGTTTTGCCTTCCCAAGTAACCGTTACGCGTGATGGAGCCCTGCTTTCCTGGAGATGGCTGAACACCTGCCTGCCCATGGGAAGTGGTGAATGAATTCCTTGCTTTGCTTTGCTTTGCTTGCATGCGTGGCTTTTGCTTTACCTATTAAACTGTCTTTATTTCAACCGTCGAGTTTTCTTACTTTTGCTCTTCTAATTCTCTCCCCCATCCCACCGGGGGGAGTGAGCGAGCGGCTGTGTGGTGCTTAGTTCCCGGCTGGGGCTAAACCACGGCAATAATAAATATTACTTTCCCTGAATACGCGGTCTTTCACATTACTCCCTTTCATTTCCCTTGTTCGAAGGGGATGTTTTCCCAAACTGGGGCAAGCTGATGAGCTCCACCACAGCCACTTGAAGTGACTTGCTCTTGAATTTTTCAACCTGACTTGGCCATATATGGCCCAATAGTGTTCATGGATGCTCATGTGTCTACTAATAATTGCGCCAAGTTTCTTGGGTTCCTCATGGCCCTTTCAACTCTTTCCCCAAGAATCCACTGGCAAGGGTGCCAGGACCTGTGGCCGCAGCCCACAGGAACTTGGGCCTCCCCGGCACAACATAAACACCTTCTCCAGGACCTACTCTTGAGTTCCCAGACTTCAGGGATTGCATTGCATTGATCATGTCTTATGTCAGCGATTCAACGTTGCTCTGCTAGAAACTGAGCTGCTGTTCTAGCTCTCTCGAATGCACTTCCTAAAACTTCCTTTACTTCTGTTTGTAAATCTTGTACTTTTCCAACTTGTAACTCCAGCTGTCTAATTTTTAACCAGGCATTATGTCTGTGGGCCCTAAGACCTTCCTCTCTTCTGATTAAGGCGGTTCTTTTAATTTGGGAATTGCCTTCTCCTTCACTTTCTGCGTGTCCTTTTGCATGTCCTTCACCTTCTCATCTGCTTCTCTCAGGATATGCTGTGAATCGCGTCAGGGTTCAAATGGCACAAGCTTCCTTTTTATTGCCTTTTCAGTTTCCCAGTTTTAAATGACTAACATATGCTTCACAGGTTGCAGAAGTGGAATCTGCTACTTTAAAACAGTCGATCCTCCAAGGGCATTTCCCTTGTTTAATCACCCACTTAGGGAGTTTTGTAACCTTCTTTTCCTTCTTAGCGTATTTTCCGGCTCAGGCTGCATGGTCTGTTTGATCCTGTGCACTTCCCATGCTGCCATCACACAAGCAAACCCTAACAAGAACTTTGCTGCCTACCAAGGTTAAATCGCGACACACCCTCATTCACAAGCCTTCCACTTCTACTGCAGCACTTCTCTCTGAGTTTATGGACCATGGAATGAAATTGGGATGAGAGTGTTCCTTAGGACAGCTTCCCAGAAAAAAATGCTGTTTGAGTCCAACCAGGGGTGTGTCGGCACCTACTCCTGAAGTCAGCCAACCAAATATTGAATGAACAAAGAGTTATTTGTCGAGGGTTGTCTGTGTGCAAAGGCCTTCTTCAGTCCAACAGCGCAGCACCTTTACACTGTAGCGTTGGGAAGCTGCCCAGGAGCTTAAAACCAACCAATGACGTAAACCCTTGCCCCGGGATAACATATTTGGGATGGGTCTTGAGGAAACCAGAGGGTAAAGGGTTAAGGGGTTAAGAGAAATAATCTCAAAAAGCAGAATTTTTTACTCCAGCGCTGCAACTCTCTACACAGGTGTGGTGGGTTGACCCCAGCAAGCACCTAAGCACCCACACAGCTGCTAGCTCATTCTCTTCCAGAGGGATGGGGGAGAGAATCTCTCTCTTCTGAGCAAAACAAGAGACAACTCATGGGTTGAGACAAAGGCAATTTCTGAAGTGAAGCAAAGCTGTGCACACAAGCAAAGCAAAATAAGGAATTTATTCACTGCTTCCCATCAGCAGACAAATGTTTATCCATGTCCAGGCAAGCAGGGCCTCAGCATGTGTAACAGTTACTTGGAAAGACAAACACCATCATCACAAACAAATCCCCCTTCCTCGTCCTTTCCCTGACCTTTAATGACTGAACATGACATCATATGGTAGGGAATATCCCTTTGGTCAGTTGGCGTCAGCTGTCCCAGCTGTGTCCCCTCCCAACTTCTTGCCCACCTCAAGCCCTACTCACTGTGAGCAGAGAGTGCTAAAAAGGGACAACCTCAAGGCTGTGCAAGCACTACTCAGCAAGCCTCACATTGCTCAAATTGCTCAGCAATAGCCAAAAAGCTCCGGCCAGGAGCTTCCTCCAGCATGGGCTTTCTATGGTCTGCAGTTTGCTTCAGCGTCCATCCTCCTGCTCCGGCGTGGGGTCCTCCACGGGCTGCAGGAGGGATATCTGCTCCACCGTGGACATCCATGGGCTGCAGGGGGACAGCCTGCTTCACCATGGTCTTCACCATGGGCTGCAGGAGAATCTCTGTTCTGGTGCCTGGAGCACCTCGTCCCCCTCCTTCTTCAGTGACCTCGGTGTCTGCAGACTTATTTCTCTCACATCTTCTCACTCCTGTCTCCCAGCTGTTGTGCAGCAGTTTTCCCACCTTCTTAAATATGTTATCACAGAGGTGCTACCAACGTTGTTGATGGGCTCAGCTTTGGCAAGCGGCAGGTCCGTCTTGGAGCTGGCTGGAACTGCCTGTCTCCCACATGGGGGCAGCTTCTGGTGTCTTCTCACAGAAGCCACCCCTGCAGCTCCCCCGCTACCAAAGCCTTGTCACGTAAACCCAATACAGCTGCATTGTAAAGAGTATTCATTTTGAAGTGCATTATGAAGGCTCGGGACAGGGATCTTATCAATGTCTATACATACCTGATGGGAGGGAGTGAAGAAGAGGGAGCCAGGCTCTTCTCATTAGTGCCCAGTAACAGAACAAGAGATTAAAAAAGATGACATTCCGCCTGAACATGAGAAAACACTTGCTGAATGTGAGCGAGGTCATGCACTGGACGCGGTTGCCCAGAGGGGTTGTGCACTCTCCATCCGTGGAGATACTCAAAATCCAACTGGAAATGATCATCAGCACCCTGCTGCAGCTGACCCTTCTTTGAGCAGACTATTTGGACTAGATCATCTCCAAAGGTCCCTTCCAACCCCAACTATTCTATGATTCTGTGATTCTGTGATTCTGTGATTCTGTAATGTCTGGCAGTGTTCCTGAGAACTTTTCTGTGGTATCCCCACATCAGTTTGAGCCCTGGTGTCCATCCTCCAGGTAGCAGAGCTACCTTTTGAGGATGAAGTCATTCACCATGTAACGCTGAGGACTGGGTGAACCAGGGATTACAAATGCCAGCAAATCCTCAACACACAGCAGTGTCCACTACCCTCGCCTCCACTGTCCAGCCCCTCCCTCTAGAGGGCTTTGGCTCAGAAGGGACCTCTGGACGTCTCTAGCAGCATGGTCTGCTCTGAGCAGGGATAACTTTACAGTTAGGTCAGATTGCTCAGTGCTTTCTGCTGACCCAGCACTGATCCACTCTCATAGTGAGTTTTTTTCCACCTTAAACTCATTAGAAATTAGAGTTTTGAAAGTCACAGGCCCCTGGCCCAGTGCTGGTCCGCTGGTATAATGGGCTTGGGTTTTTTTCTTTCCTTAACCTCATTTGAAATTTCCCTTACTGCTTCCTGCCCTTGTGATCTCGTGTTCTTCCCTTCCCTCCATGATGCTCACCCAGATCATCACACCTACTCAGACCAACGATAATCACAACCTACTCTCCAAGCACGACCTCACGGGGATCCTCTAGGACCATGCAGGCAGGCTGTTGTGGCCAGCTCCACACTGGAGGATGATGGCACTAAGAGACTGGGGGTCACCAGTCCTTCTTCAGCCACTTCCTAGGTCTGGTGGAGCACCAGGACAGCAAGGACTTGTGGCTCTGCACCATGAGCATGCTGTAGGATTGCGACAGACCCAGAGTCTGGACATTGCCTTGGATTAGCTGAACGCCAGCATTTTTCTATTTGAAGCAATTTTCCAGCCCAGCTCACCTCCCTTCTGACCTCTCCCCATCCTTACTCTGATCTGGGCAGCCTCTCCTGGCCCCCTCCTTGGGCTCTTCATATGGTCCCAAGCTGTATAGGGATCACGGCTGCAAATCCCCCTGCCTAAGGGTCTGTGCATGTGGCAGGTGCTTGAAGGGACCAAGGTGCATTTCCAAGAAGAGGAGATGTGTTCGGTTGTGCCTGAGGATGAGATGAATCACTCTCCAGCCTCCCTTCCTCATGCTTGCTGGGTCCCCACAGCCTCCTTTGGGATTGCAGAGTCTGTGTTTTCCTGAAGATACCTGCATTTAGTACTTTCCCTTTCAGTGACTCCACCTTGGGCAATCTCTTCTTTTGTGGGGCTCCAGTCACTGCCCGCCCCAGGCACATGCTGTCCATGGAGATATCCCGTGCTCTTAAGGAGCTCCAGACTCCCCTCCTTAAGGACATCATCTGCATGTCATGTGTGGGACAGACATGGCAATGTAATTCACTGACCAGTCACCATCTCCAGTCAGCAGACACCAATGGGTTAGTGTTAAATCCAACCCTCTGTCTCTAACAGGCCATAACATGACATTGAGCTCTTGGCTCCTGAATCCATGGAGCAACAGGCCCTTTTGGGGAGCAGTTGCTCATGTTGATTCCTGGCACCAGCTTTGGATGAAGAGCCCGACCTTCTGGCAGTGCACTGGGGAGATCCCATTTTATTATAGACATCCTATGAGAGAGGCAGCTCTGACCAGTGTTAAAGACACCTTTATACAGGCTCCAGGATGCAGAGCAGATTCATTTCTCAGTAGAAATGAGCTGAAGCTAAACATTTGTGTAGGAACAAAACAACCACAGATTATGAGAAAATTATAATCGTAACAGTATGATAACGATAATGATGATCATTCTAATGATGATAGCGATAATAATAAAAAAGACAAAAGGACAGGCCTGGAATGAGATACCTAGGGAGTCATTTGTGCAGAGAGAAGGGAAGTTTATCACTATGGAGAAACAGCCACGAAATCACTTTCCTAACAGCATCCTTGAGCTCCTTGTTCCTCATGCCGTAGATGAGGGGGTTCAATGTTGGAGGTACCACCGAGTACAGAACAGCCATCACCAGATCTAGGGAATGGGAGGAGGTGGAAGGGGGCTTCAGGTAGGCAAACATGGCAGTGCTGAAAAACAGGGAGACCACAGCCAGGTGAGGGAGGCACGTGGAAAAGGCTTTGTGCCATCCCTGCTCAGAGGGGATCCTCAGCACGGCCCTGAAGATCTGCACATAGGACAGCACAATGAAAATAAAACACCCAGTTGTTAAACAGATACCAACCAGAACAACCCCAACTTCTCTGAGGTAGGAGGTGGAGCAGGAGAGCTTGAGGATCTGAGGGATTTCACAGAAGAACTGGTTTATGGCATTGCCTTGGCAGAGTGGCAGTGAAAATGTATTGGCAGTGTGTACCATAGCATTGAGAAAACCACTGCCCCACGCAGCTGCTGCCATGTTGGCACAAGCTCTGCTGCCCAGGAGCGTCCCATAATGCAAGGGTTTGCAGATGGCAACATAGCGGTCATAGGCCATGATGGTAAGAGAAATCTCTGCTGTAATCAAGAAGGCAAACAGAAACACTTGGGCAGTGCATCCTGCATAGGAAATGGCCCTGGTGTCCCAGAGGGAATTGGCCATGGATTTGGGGACAGTGGTGGAGATGGAGCCCAGGTTGAGGAAAGAGAGGTTGAAGAGGAAGAAGTACATGGGGGTGTGGAGATGGTGGTCACAGGCTATGGCAGTGATGATGAGGCCGTTGCCCAGGAGAGCAGCCAGGTAGATGCCCAGGAAGAGCCAGAAGTGCAAGAGCTGCAGCTCCCATGTGTCTGTGAATGGCAGGAGGAGGAACTGGGTGATGGAGCTGCTGTTGGCCATTTGCTGCCTCAGGGCATGGGGACCTGTCCAAAGAGGAAAGCACACTGAGAAGTTAGGACAGACTTCTTTGAGCAAATCTCTATGTATTAGCCAACACTCCCCTGCCTTGTTCCTTGTTCCCACCCAAACACACATTACCTCCGTCCTTGCTCGTCTCGCTGGCTGCAGCTCTGGCTTGTGCAGGCTGAGTGTGTTGCTAGGAGCAGTGGCCTCTGCCCATCAGCTCCAGAGGAGTCAGCCCTTCTGTGTAGCAGAGGGTACCATGGAAAGGGTGTGAAATCACAAGTTATGTCAGATATAATGCACTTGTAATGCAGAAGGGCTGTTCAGCATCTTCCAACATGACAACCCCAGAGAGACTGTTGGATAGCCTAAAACTGTAGTGACCAGACCGAGCCAGCTCATTTCCCGGCCCCAAGCACTGTATTGCCCAGAGCCCTACAGCTTAGGATGGGCTGGGGCACTTTGTTCCCATGGACATGTTTACAGGGCAGGAGCCAACGTTTCAGTATGTGACCTGCAGCTGAAACCCTCCTCCCCAGAGGCTCTGAGGGCAAGAACAAAGGCAGCCCAGACGGGAGGCGAAACACGGAGAAATGCCCCAATGCTTCTGCTGAGGGAGGCGGAAAAGGGCGAGAGAGATGGGTACTGGTGAGTCTAAACTCATCAAGGGTCAGGACTCCAAGGGGGTGACACAGCCTGGAAACAGGGGGCAGAAGCTCTGCTGGGTGGAAAAGGAGACCAGGGAAGGCATCTGCACTGCAGGGGACGGCAGGGACATTCCCAAATCTCCTGCCCTCGGCATTTCTGGTAGCGGCTCCCTGTCCCTCCGTGCCTATGTCTCTGCTGCCTGGACCTGTCCCTCCTGGCAGGAGCTCGTTCTCTGTCCCCACATTTGCTCCCTGTCAGTACTCAAAGACCCCATCCCAACAACAGTGTGGTCAGGTCTGCCCTGGAGACACCTCCTGGCAGCAGGGCGCTGAACAGGGGCATCTCTGTGTGTGCAGGGGTGAAGGAGAAGCTCAGAAAAGCCCTAAGAAGATTTGCGGTCTCAGTGCCTTCTGCAGCACAGAGAAATCAATTCCCATCTCTCACTGCCTAACCAGACAACCAGGATGAGAAACCTCAAAGCACAAACCTTCCCTTTCAAGTCAATGCTGCCTTGTTGTACTTCTTCAAAAGGATCTTCAGAAAGATCCTGGGGGTGATGTGGAGCTGTGAGCAGCCCTGAGCCACGCAGCACCCTCTCAACAGCAGAAGAGCCCTGCCCTGCTGGGGGTCGCTCCTTCCACCCACAGCTTCTCCCCACAGCACTGTGGGGAGCTTCCTGGGCAGGCTGAGTGCTGACCCTGGCAGGCAGCAGAGTCCCTGCGTCAGCACACAGCATCCCCATCACAGTGGGAAACTGATACCACAGACTCCAAAAAGTGCCTTTGCTTCAGGTAGCCCCTGCTTTGATGTTCCCCTTGAAACATCCCCCAGAAAATATCCTGGGAGTGATGTGGCGCTGTGAGCAGCCCTGAGCCACGCAGCACCCTCTCGACACCAGAAGAGCCCTGCCCTGCTGGGGTGTCAAATCCTTCCACCCACTACTTCTCCCCACAGTGCTGTGGGGAGCTCCGCGGGCAGGCTGAGTGCTGGCCCTGGCAGGAAGAAGAGTCCCTGCACCAGCACACAGCCTCCTAGGGTGCAGGGCCCCTGCACTGAAGGACAGCCCTGGGCACCCCTGCCTGCACACCCAGCTGCACACCCCTGCAGGCCTCCCTAGAAGAAGGGGGTGGTCGTGCCCTGTCCCTCTGAGGGTGCAGCAGGGAAGCCCTGCTCTGCAACACATCCTTCTCCACACACAAGAAACCCGGAGAGCCATCCTGCCAGATCCTACCTGCTCTGGGATCTGCCAGCTCTAGGAGACCCCTCCAGCATACTCTGGAGGCCCTGTAGCCTGAAACTTACTGTGTTAAGGGCTGTGAAGATTTCTCCTCCAGTGAGCTCTCAGCATCCTCCCACTCCACACTGCCTTTAATCTCTCTCTGTCACATCTATATCCCCTTGCTGCCTTCAGGCAGTGTCTCAGCCCTGCTGTGCTCTGCAGAGGATCTGCTCCTGGGCAGAGCTGTCTGCCTGAAGCACTGCACGCTTGCCATGAGTTTCCTCTGTCTCAGGAGCCCACCGCAGCTCAGCAGCAGAGGACCACCCCAAGGTGCCACTTTCTCTGCCCCCTCTGGGCTCCCTCGAGGTGTCCCCGGGGCTCCAGGGCTGACACCGCCTGAAAGGCAGCAGGATCATCCCTGGGGAATGTACTTTGGAGTCAACAAAAGAATCACTAATGGTCCCTCTCTAAACATTGGAGGGGGACTGATTCCTGCAGCAGAAATTGTCCTGCCAGAGCATGGTTTTCTGCGAGAGGTGTAAATGTTCCCCTCTGGACACCGCAGGTCCTGTCCCATAACACGAAGGACAGACAGACAGGGACAGGGCGCGGTTGGCTTCCCCTGTGCTGGGCAGTGGTTCAGCTGAGGCAATGTAGGCATCTCCTTCCCAGCTGCAAGAAGCACGATTCAGCTCCCTCCATGCACCCCACACAGCCACAGCAGATGGGATTCCTCTTGCTTCAGTTCAGGGGTGCACTAAAGCGTTGCCTGCAGGTGAGCCCCTGCTCTGAGCCCCTCGTCTTTGTTCTGTGGGCACTCAGTTGCTCACCCACAGACACTTGGTGAAGACTGAGGGGCCAGGGTTGGTCTAAGACGTGTGCAAGTGTTTGCAAGCTGTGAAACTTGCAAATCTCTGAGAATACCCACATCCTTCCCGAGCATCAGCTGAGGTCCAGAGGTGGAAGGGGGATTTCCTTGGCCATCCTAAATGACACCAGACCTGGACGTTTAGGGCACCTGAATGTGCCTTGTCAAATATATCTGTGGAGCATGCAGAGCTCTTGAGCTGACCAAACGCAGGAGTGCATCAGAAGGAGACCCGGGTCTCTCTCTATCCACTGTATTTACTAGAGCACCAGTCACTGCAAAGCCACCCCCTTCTCTAATACAGCGTCACCTGCTGACTTCCTCCTGCAGCTCCTCCACCCACTGCCTGAGGGCCTCCACTAAAATATCTTAACATGTCCACATCCCTGCACTGAAGACATCTTATTTATTTCAGGGCTCTCATTTTAACTACATTTTTAAAAAAGCCTCCAGTGCCTGGCCAGGTGCCTGGAGTGCCTAATACAACTCCATTCTGCAGGCAAACACAGCACAGGGCCTCCAGAAAAGCTGTGCCCTGTTGGAGCTGGTGTGGGACAGACACCCCAGGGCCTCCTAAAGGGGTCTAGTGCCAGTGTGCCATCATCTGAACACCAACACCACACCATGGCACAGCCCCTTCTCGGCTCCTTCCGGTGTGTTTACTAGAGGACCAGTTACTGCAAAACACAGACATATCTAAATGTCTGAACTGAGGAGACCTTCTTTAATTCCGGGCTCTCTATTAATGCCCTAAGAAAGGTGAATAGTGCTATGCAAGGTGCTTGGGATAGCCAGCACCATCTCTTGCCCAAGCTGAGGTGCTGAGCTCTTGAGCCCAAATGTGCACAGCCAGGAGGAGCTGGAGCACACACAGACGGAGCTGAAGCTTCTGAGCGCTGTGACACTTTTGGATGAAATGAGATGTGGCGAGACAATTTGTTCAACTGGGCTGCAGCAGTGGAGGGATATAGGCTCTGCAGGAGAGAGTGTCAGGGAATATGAGGATGGAGGATGGCCTCTGTGTCAAGGGGCAGCTCCGATGGATGGAGCTCTTTTATGGGATGGGCAACTGCTGAGGTTTCTCCCTGTGAATCTTGCCCATTGGCTTCTTGTACTGCCAAGACTTTGTATCTGTTGCTGGTTGGTACATAGGGGGAAACGGCTGGACGTGATATCCTGCTGCCATGGGTCACCAGAGACCATGGTGCCTCCTTCTCCAAGATGCTGTCTATTCACTGTTGACACTGCTTGCCTGGTAGTCCTTGGAGGTCAGTGCCATGGGGTTCCAATATTTCTTCTTGCAATGCCTCAAATAAGATTCTGTCTATTTCTTGTTCCCCCTCTCTTATACAGCATCACCTCCTGACTGCTTCCCACAGCTCCTCCACCCGCTGCCTGAGGGACTCCACCAGAGCACACCTTGCGCAGGTGGAGCTTGCACCCTCCTCCACCCAGGAGCGTGGGGTACAGACTTTACAGCCCTCCACCTGGACAGCAGCTTCCCTGAGAGG
Organism: Ciconia boyciana; assembly: GCF_034638445.1. NCBI lineage: Eukaryota > Metazoa > Chordata > Aves > Ciconiiformes > Ciconiidae > Ciconia > Ciconia boyciana. The sequence continues at coordinate 20,723 of NW_027328405.1, forward strand.
AAGCCCTGTCTGAGTGGCCACCTCCACTCATCCCAGGCTAGGCTGGCTAGGGAGAGGGTGCCCAGCTGCTGCAGAGCACAGCCCTCACCTGGTTGCTGCCACCATGCTTCTGATGACCTCAAAGCACTGCCTAAGAAGCCTTTCTAATTCCCTGGAGACCTCAAGCTGCTGGGTAGGTTTGCACAGCTGACAGCTAGCTGGGGTGACCATTGGGGCTGCAGCCTAAGCCTGCGTTTGAGCAGAGCAGGCAGCAGCCCCACAACTGGAAGAGTGCGCTGCCCTTCTCATGCGCCCTTCCATGCAAAGCGCTGGGCAAACTACTGTTTGCAGCGCTCCTGCTCCCTGGCGCTCCCCAGGAGCTTCTTTTATGCGGCTTCCTGGAGGAGGAATCAGCAGTGCCCGTGCCACCTGAAGACTCACGGTGTCAGTTTTGCAAGCCCACCCTCTGATCCATTTTAGAGGTGCACTTTAGCATGGGAAATCCTGCCTGGTGGTGATCATATCGGTTACTTCGACCTTGCCTACAGAAGATGCTCGGCAGAACTAATGGAGACGCGGACTGCTATTTTGCAAAGATAGGCCTTTAGGCAGATTAAGACTTGTCTTATGCAAAACATACAGACACCCCAACGCTTACAGTCTGGAGCTCCACCAGATGTGCTTCCCAGGGAATGGGATGGCAGAGGATAAGAAAGGGATGGCTTGGCAACCACCCTGGGATTTGGGAAACTAGGGAGTGCTCTCCTCTTCCCCACCACTGCTTTTCTCGGTGAGATGCTTAAGAAAACTCGACCAGCTAGGTGTAAATTCACAGTTGCGTCACCTAACTCATGTCTAATTGCAGCCAATGGAGTTGTGCAGTTCAAATGTTGAGCTTTCATTGGAGCCCAAGGCATTTCCTCCACTCAAACTATCTGCACCCCCACCTGACCCTGACTACTGTGTGAAACAAGAGGCCCGGCCCTCCCGGCAGGATGGGGAAAAGCTTGAACTTCTCCCTCATCCTGCACTATGCATCACAGTGAAGAGCCTGGCTCTGTCTGCTACCAAGATGCAGGCATTCAAAAGCCATGGGCTGCTCTGAGGTGCCCCTGAAGCCTTCCCTTCCGCAGGCTGAACAAGCTCAGCTCCTTCAGCCCCTTCTCAGAAGGCAAGTGCCCCAGCCCTAGACCATCTTGGTGGCCCTCTGCTGAACTCACTTCAGTTTCCTCATCTCTCTCCCTTTTATTGAGGGCCACAAATCTGGATGCAGTACCTACCTGTACTCTAATGAGTCCTGAGTAGAGGACGATCAACACATCCCCAATCTCCTGGCTATGCTCCTCTTCATATAGCCCACCACACTGCTGGCCTTCCTCAGTGCTGACTTGTCTTTTGCCTAATGGCCCTCAGGAACTCCAGCACCTTTTCTGCAGAGCTACTCCCAAGCCAGGTAGTCCCCAGCCTGTCCCATTGCAGGGGCTCAGTCTACCGCTGGTGCAGGGCTCTGCATTTCTCCGTGCTGCTTTTCATGAGGCTCCTGTTGGCCCATGCCTTTGAGCCTACCTAGGTCCTTCTGGATGGCAGCCTTGCCCTGGTGTGTCAACCAGTCCCACCACCTGGGTATCACCTGCAGACTTCACAAGAAAGACCTCCAGGTCATTAGAAAAATGTTAAACAAGATGGGTCCCAGGACTGTTCAGGTCTCCCCTTGCCACCAGCCTCCAGCTGGAATATTTCCCATTAACTGACTTTCTGAGAGCAACTCTCTGACCACTTTTGACCAACCCCCTGCCACTGCTCAGGGACAGCTTTCACTCGATCACGCTGCTCAGAGCCCTGTCCACCCAGATGAAGGGGGGCTTTTTCACTTCTCTCCCATGCCGCTGGGGAAGGGGGGAAGGGAACAAATGGGTGCGTGCTTAGTGGCTGGCCATGCTCAACCCAGCAGACCCCTGAAATGTCACCATGTGGCTTTGCGTGAGCAACTGACTCCCTCCCTCCATCTCCATTGACTCTAGTGGGAGCTTAGTCAAGGAGCTCCCATGCAGACACCTCTTTTCTGCGCACCTGACCTGAGGGAAAGGGAATCACAACTCCTGTGGGTTTGTGGCATGAACTGGAGGGAGATGAATCACCTGAGAGCCTGGAAGCCTCTAACCAAAGTCTGACTTCTGCATTGACTCATTTGCATCACTGCCTTCCATGGGGAAACAAACCCCTCCCTCTCACTGCCTAGTATTTGGGGAGGAATAGGGGTTTTCAGAGGGAGAACTTGTCACCTCTTTTAGTCAACCGTTCTCTGAAAGGACAAATCACAGGGCTGGGCTCCGCCGCTCTCTCCCCAGAGTAGAGACACGATGTAGGTGTTTACTTCAGCCTCCTTCCAAGAAGGTTCCCCAGGAGGGACCCTGCTGCTTTGTCAGCACTGGACACCAGGGAGCTTCTCAAGGAGTCTGTGGGGCAGAGAGAGTCACACCTTCAGCTGCCCTTGTGCTCCTGGGCTGGCACAAGCTCCTGGGACTGAGAGAGCTCATGGCAACAGATGCATGGCACCTGCAGAAAGACAGCTGAGTCCAGCAGCAGCTCCTCTGCAAAGAGCAGCAGGGCTCAGGGCACTGCCTGCAGGTGACGAGACAGGATGAGCAGCTCGGAGAGAAGTAAAAGGCAGCTTGGGGTGGGAGGACGGAGGAGGGCTCATAGCTGGGGAGATCTTCCCAGTCCTTGACACAGTAAGTCTCTGGCTGCAGGGCAGTGCAGCTGCTGTTCCCAAAGAGGTCTTCCGAAGCTGCCACATCTGACGGCCATGGGATCTGTCAGGATGGCTCTCACAGCTTCTCAGGGGTGATTGAGAAGGGCAAACTCCCCACAGCACTGCAGAAGGTCTGGGTGGAAGGAGCAACCCCTGGCAGGGCAGGGTCATTCTTCCATCCGGAGGGTGTTATGTGGGACGGGGATGCTCACAGCTCTAGCTAACCATTTCTAGATGGGGACTTTTCAAGGGGAAGGTAAAGTCACCAGGTACCTGAAAGCTCTTGCCTGACTTTGGGTTGCTTTGGCTTTTGGGTTTGGGTTTTGGGGGTTTGGGGGGTTTTTTGTTTTTCAGTTTTCCCCCATTGTCAACAGTGAGATGGAAACAGTATTAGGGGTTTAGGTTTGGGGGTGAGACTCCTAAAATGTTACTCTGAAAGATCAAGGGGTGTGTGAGGAACCTCAGGAAGTCCCTTCAGCCTCCCCTGCCCCCCCAACCTATAGGCAGCACCAACATCTCCTTGGCAGTTGCCATCCTTCTCATCGGGGCTTTTCTGAACTGCTCCTTAGCAGCTGCAAACACAGAGCTGCTCCTGAAAACCTCTCTCCCGGGAGGTTTCTGGAGGGCAGAACTGAGCACACAGAGGGTGGGATGGGGTCTGTGAGCATGGACAGGGAAAAGGCACAGGGGCAGAGAAACAGCTCTGCTCCTCCATCTCCCGTGGGAGATGGGATCTGGACGATGCCCTTTCAGCCTGTCCGGTGCAGACACCTGCCTCTGAGCACGGCCCCCCTTGTCTCCTCTCCCACCCAACAGAGTGCTCTACCCTCCAGGCCATGGGGTCTAAGGCATGAGCCTCCTCCTCTGCAGTTAGGTCTCCAGCAGAAGAGAGGTGCATCTCTCCCGCAACATGCTCTTTTCCTGCTGCATGACAAAGGGGCTGACAGCAACTGGCTGGCAATGTCACCATCCGGACATTGATACGGGGGAAGGCTTTCCTGAGAGCCCGCCTGTCTCTCGCTCTCTCCATGCCTCCTTTGGCAGGAGGAGCACGGCGATGATCCCTGTTTCTCCATCTCTCCCTGCTGCTCTGGTCCCTGTTTTCAAGGTCGATGGGACAAAGGGCAGGGCGCTCAGTTGCAGTTCAGCTACTGGCCCTGAGAGTCCTTCCATGCAGGTGACTTCCTTTACGGCAGTGAGATGTCCAACCCCACTTCTAAAGTGTGGAGCTGTGGCAATGCAGTGTGTGGGGTTGGGGAATGAGCCCACTCTCTTTTAAAGAGAGCCCCACCTTCAGGACACCTGCCTGTCCCCCTGGCGTGTGCTGGCAGGCTATGGGTAGTGCTGCAGAAGAGCACAGCTCTCCTGGAAGGTCCTTCTGGTAGCTGACAGTCCCTGGTTTGCTCATCTGAGCCAGGAGCCTCTTCACATCCCTCCTGCCACTCTCTCCCTATCAGGGCTGAGAACGAGACAGCTCTTTGGAGATCTGGCCTCTGAAACTGGACTCCTCTCTTCTTTGCACAGTCTAGATTCCTTTGCAGAGTGAGCTCTGAGTGCACTCGTCTTCTAGCTGAGAGAGGTGCCAGCACAGGGCAGTTGTGAGCAAGACCACTGAGCGCACCCGCTGTCTTGAGGCTGCACTAGGTTACAGGGAGCTTTTTTGGTCTTGAGGGACTGCCCAGTGTTTACCCTGAGAGCTAAGGAAAAGCTGAGAATTTCTACCATTGCAATGAACACCAGACACAGGTACCTAAACGAGTCTACTCTTCTAGAGTCTCTACTCACCTACGCAACCTCATTCCCTGCAAAACAGGCAGTAAAACTGCTGAATCTTCACCTCTTGAAAAATGTATGCATTGGAGCTTACATTTCTATGCAGGCATGTCTTGCACTCTGTTATCCAGCCAGTGCCTGGAGAAATAGTGGATGCGGTGTATTGATGTGTGGACAGGGATAAAGCCCTCTGCAATGGGCCACGTCACCTCTGCCTCCTGCCTTTCCTTGCCTTGCAAGAGACCTGATAGTGGTAGATTGAAATCTGTCAAGGAAGGAAAAGTAGGAGGCTATGAATACTGTCCTCTTGCCTCCAAGAAGCAGCTGGGCGTGGTCCTCATTTCACCTCTCATGGTGGTCAAGAGGAATATACCTGCTGGGTGACAAGACTAAGCCCTCCTCAGTCAGCTCAGGGCGTCCTGCCCCTGGAACAACAATCAAAAGGCTTTTTGCCACCTCTGTGTTAACACTGCTGCAGAGCAGGACTACCTCCTTTGGACCCATGGGCAGAGGACTCTGATCCTCACAGCGCACGCAGCCAGCACAAACTGGAGTTCCAGCTAGACACCTGACAGAATGTCCCCCAGAGAACTAGGAAGGCAATGGGCAGAGTTTCTGTGTCACATGCAATGGGTTTTCTTCAAGCAGGTCTGTTTGAACTTGTCTTTTCCTCCTTGGACAGTCACGCACTCTTGGAAGGAGCAAATGTCCAACCACAGCAGCCCCATCACCCAGTTCCTCCTCCTGGCGTTTGCAGACATGCGGGCGCTGCAGCTCTTGCACTTCTGGCTCTTCCTGGGCATCTACCTGGCTGCCCTCCTGGGCAACGGCCTCATCATCACCGCCATAGCCTGTGACCACCATCTCCACACCCCCATGTACTTCTTCCTCCTCAACCTCTCCCTCCTCGACTTGGGCTCCATCTCCACCACTGTCCCCAAATCCATGGCCAATTCCCTCTGGGACACCAGGACCATTTCCTATGGAGGATGTGCTGCCCAGGTCTTTTGGTTTCTCTTCTTTGTTTCTTCAGAGTATTATCTGCTGACTGTCATGGCCTATGACCGCTACGTAGCCATCTGCAAACCCCTGCACTATGTGACCATCATGGACAGCCGAGCTTGCATCAAAATGGCAGCAGCTGCCTGGGGCAGTGGTTTCCTCAATGCGGTGCTGCACATTGGAAACACATTTTCCATTCCATTCTGCCAAGGCAATGCTGTGGACCAGTTCTTCTGTGAAATCCCCCAGCTCCTCAAGCTCTCCTGCTCGGACTCCTACGTCAGGAAAGCTGGGTTTACTGTGGTCAGTCTTTGCATAGCTTGTGGGTGTTTTCTCTTCCTTGTCCTGTCCTATGTGCAGATATTCACGGTTGTGCTGAGGATCCCCTCTGAGCAGGGACGCCACAAAGCCTTTTCCACATGCCTCCCTCACGTGGCCGTGGTCTCCCTGTTTGCCAGCTCTGCCATGTTTGCCTACCTGCAGTCCCACTCAATCTCATCCCCAGCTCTGAATCTTGTGGTGGCCGTTCTGTATGCAGTGGTGCCTCCAGCAGTGAACCGCCTGATCTACAGCATGAGGAATCAGGAGCTCAAAGAGGCACTAAAGAGACTGATCCACTGTCTGCTGTTGCAGCAGGAATAAGCTGCCCTTCTCTTTCCACAGGCGATTCCAAGTTTGTCTCAGGCCAGGCTTGATTATTTGGTTCTTTTCTTCTCTGCTTGAACATTATCTTTGGAAACCAGGTTTTGGAGTCACCGTGCTTCTCCAGAGGCAAGAGCCTGAGCTGTGTGAGCCAGAGGCCTTCTGTAAATGTGCCTAGCGCTGTGTCAGAGCTGGCCTTCCTAATAGCATCTCTTTAATAAAAGGTGTCTCCTCAGTTCAGTGCCTGAAGCCTGGGCTCTTCTTGCTCTGCGTCACTGGGAAGGGAGGCTTGAGAGTGGCACCAGTTAGTGAGGTGCCTGAGACACCTCAGCAGGACATTTATGCTGGCCTGGGGAGTGGGGCTGGTAAGGCAGTCAAGGGGAGGTTGCTAGCCTGGGGACACAAGGTGTGAAAAAGAGAGTGAGCAGCCTCCATTTCCTCATGCCATTGGTGGCTCCCAGGCTTGGCGCTGGTGGGGAGCAGACACCCACTCTCTTCTACTCCAGTTGCTGCTGTGCCCATGAGAGGGGCTCAGGCCTGGTGTCAGAACAAGAGGTGCCCCTTCCAAGAAGGAAAACCTGGACTTTGCACCCAAAAATGAGGAAAAAAACCCTCCTTTGCCTGTGTGCAGCCAGTTGTCTAAGGAAGGCAGGTGGGTATTGGTGCCAAGGAGCTGTAACATGCGGCTGCAGACTTCAGTGGAGAAGTCTGATGGAAGGAGAAGTGATGCAAGTCCCAGGTGTGTGATGAGAGAAACGGCAAGCTTGGGGAGGGAAGGAGCAAGCTTGAGCATCGTCTCAGACCTCAAGGGACTGCTTCTCCTGCCTGTCCCATCCTCCTTAGGAGGCACAGTGGATCAATATCAATTGCAGAACGCTGCTATCAGCTCTCCTCTAAAGTGAAAAGTAATAAAATGTATCCATGAAAATAAAAAATCATTTTTTGTAAAGTGCTCTTTGAAGTCTTCCTCTTAAGCAAGAAGTGCCTACAAGGCCCCTTGAGGGAGAAATCTGCCAAACCCTCTCCAGGATCTCAAGAAGCTGGGGTGCCTCTCTAAAGTGCCTGTAGAGTAATGCACACAGGATGGGGAATCAACACGACGAGTTAGAGGTCTGTGGGCAGTTGCAGGGCTACGATCTTACTGGCATCATGGGGACATGGCGGGATGGCTCCCACGACTGGAGTGTTGCACAGAGGGGTACAGCTCTTTTGGAAGGACTGTATGGCAAGACGAGGAGGGGGAGTTGCCCTTTATGTGAGAGAGCAGCTGAAGTGGCTGGACATCTGCCTGGGGATGGGTGAGGAGCCAGCTGAGAGCTTATGGGTTAGGATTCAAGGGAGCACTAGCTATCTCCAGAGACCCTTTGCAACCCCAACTATTTTGTGATTCTGTGATGGTGTAATGCCTGGTAGTGTTTCTGAGAACTCTTCTGTCCTTTCCCGCACTGGTGGGACTCCCGGTGCCCATGGAGCAGAGGCCTCCTTTTGAGGATGACCTCATTCACCGTGTAACTCTGAGGAAAAGGTGCACCAGGGGTTACAAATGCCAGCAATGCCTCAACACACAGCAGTATCCCCTACCCTGACTGCTGTGTCCAGCTCCTTCCTCCTTGAGGATTTGAGTTGGAAGGGACCTCTGGAGGTCTCCAGTACCATGATATGCTCTGAGCATGGAGAACTTTAGAGTTACATCTGATTGGTCAATGCTTTCTCCAGGTGAGTTTTGAAAATCTTTGCGCCCCTGAACCAGTGCTGACCCACTCTCATGATTATACAAATATATCTCTATAACTTTTTCTTTCCTTAACCTCATGTGAAATTTCCCTTCCTGCTTCTTGTCCTTGCAATCTCTTGTCCTTTCCTTTCCGTCATGGTCCCCAACCAGATCATCGGCCCTACTCAGACCAAGGACTGTCACAACCTGCTCGCCAAGCACAGCCTCTCTGGGATCCTCAGGGCCATGCAGGCACACCACGCTGGCCAGCTCCAAGCAGAGGCATAGACTGCAGAAGGACTGTGGTAGTGGTTGTGAGCTGGCAACAGGGCGGAGACAGGGGTGTGGAATAATTGACTGGACTTAGAACGCTGTCAAATTACTTTAGCGCTGCCACCTTTATCAACTTTGCGAAGCTGTTTCAGTGAAAGCCCTGAGAGGGCTCTGACAGGCAAATGTTGGTTCTGATGGGTGGCTACATATACCGTCCTTAGAAAATATACTGTTGACCAAGTCTGAGACTAAGACTGGACCTAGCCGCACCTAGACTCCTCTCTGAGAAGGAGTTCAGAAAGCAAGGGGGTCCTGTCTGAACCTCGTGACTCAACGGGAGGGTTCCCCCCCCAGCCACTCCTCAGACTCCTACGCAACAGTGACTTTTAACACAAGAAGGGGCCATGGCAGGGGGTCAGCAGAGAAGAGCTCCAGCAGTGTTAAAGGAGAAGCCGCTGCCCGAGCATTCACACACCATTCAGGGAGTCGCACACACACCACTCGAGACTGTAACCACTAGGACCAGAGTCCCTTTGCAGCAGCAGCTCCACTGAGCTGATGGGTGCCCCTTTTCAACTCCTCGCTCACATACACTCGCTCTCGGGTGCTTTCTCTCCCCTCTGGCTCGACCCTAGGTTTCCCGAAGCAGAGTCTCCGAGACGACACACGCCAGGCGAATTTATTGGTACAGCAGTGAAAACAGCTCCAGCTGGGTGCCTCCGGAGAGGGACCCAGAACAAAGAAATCCCTGGGTAATTAGACCCTGTAAGGTATATCTAAGGTATACATAAGGTATCTAAATTCCCCTCCCCTCAGGAGACTGTTCGGACCAAGAGTAGTATTTGGGTCTGGGGTCTTCCCATTCTTCATTGGGCCCTTTCATTGTCTCTTGGCAGGCCGATCTTCTCTTATCTCTAAGATCGCAGCTTCTGCTAAGGTTGAAGCCTCCTCATCTTTCTGGTTTGCACGGGTTTTGGGGGCCAAGTAAAAGTGCAGTGCACGGTCGGTGGATCTGGGTGAAAGTTCTTGTGGCCTAAGACTTCAGCAAGCCTTGCTACTAATGCTAAAGTGACTACTACAACAAGCAGCTCCCCTTCGCACCCAGTGGTGCTCCTGAGCGAGGATGGTCACATAGGAGGGAGGCACTGTGAGCTGTGGTGCCGGGAACCGACGCTTGCCGCTGTGTCTTGGAGCTCCTGGCAGGCGGTGCTGGTGGCTGCAGCCCCCAAGACACCCCCAACCCTGTGAGCAGCCATGAGTCCTCTCCCAACCATTGGGAGCAGCTCTGGCTTGAGAAGGTCTGCTGGCAGAGCTGGGGTTGTGGTGCCCACCCTATGCTTCCAACTCACGGTGCCTCTTGGGATCCCAGAGTCATTGCAGTGAGTGGGGTGATGTTTGAAGGTAATTTGGGGATGTCCTGGCAGTGTGGCTCATGTTCACATGCTAATCGCTGCACCAGCACAGCCTTGCTGCCCCACATGTGGCCCCCCAGCCCAAGTGTGCAGGCACCACGTGGTGCAGGATGCATTCAGGGCTGGGGAAACATCCCCTGCCATGGTCTGCACAACAGATGAAAAATACAAAGGGCCAGGATGGGGGTGACTTTTGGGGGTTAGAGCCAGCACACAAGGTGGGGGAGGCTGTCCCAAGGACATGTGCTAGGCACATGGACTGAGTAAGGGACAGCAGCAAATTCACAGGTCTGCTGGGTCATGCTTCCACAGTGTAAGGCCTGACACTGTGCCAGCCTCCATCTCAATGTCCCTCTTCATGAGGGACGATGGCACAAAGGGATGGGGAGTGGGAAACGCCACGTCCCAGGCCTGGTGGAGCAAGATCTCCTGGCTCTGCACTGTAAGCATGCTTCAGGGTATCCATGGTCTAGAAAGTTTTGAATTAGCTGAACATGGGCATTTTCTCTGGCGCAAACTCTAGCCCACATCAGATCCCATCTCACCTCTCCACGATCGTTCTGGTCATTCCTGGCCCTCTCCTTGTGCTCCCTTCTGGCCCTTGGGACCTGGGTGGGGATCGCTGCTGCTAAGCCCCCTGCCGAAGGGTCTGTGGAGGTGGAAGGTGCTTGAAGGGACTGTGGTGCATTGCCAAGGAGAGGAAGTGTTCAGTCGCGACTGTGGGTGACATGAATGACTCTCCTGCCTCCCTTCCTTGTGCTTGCTGGCGCCCCATTTCCTCCTCTGGGACAGCAGAGTCCTTGTTTCCCTGTAGACGCCTGGGTTTAGTACTTTGCCTTTGAGGGACTCCACCTTGTGCAATCTCTCACTTTATGGTGCTCCAGTCACTGCCCGCCACAGGCCCGTGCCATCCATGGAGACCCCTGGGGTTTCCAGGCAGCTCCAGACTCCCCTCCTTAAGGACATCATCATCTGTGTGTCCCATGTGGAACAGCCCTGGGTATGTACCTCAGTGACTCGGTGACTGCTCACCGCCTCCACTTTCACTAGACACCGATGGGTAAGTCCTAAATGCAACACTCAGTCTCTGACAGGCACCAACAGGACAATGAGCTCTTTGATCCTGAATCCATGGAGCAACAGGCTCCTTTGGGGAGCATTTGCTCATGCCTGGTCTTGTCACCAGCTTTGGATGAAGCGCCCAGTCTTCAGGCAGTGCACGAAGGAGACGCCGTTTTATTACAAAGATGCTATGGGAGACACAGCTGTGATGAGGCACCTGGCGATGCCTCCTTCTAACCCAGCGCCTACTCATACACCTATGACCACACAAGCACCAGCACAAGCCAGGCTTGGGTTCCTAACCTATCACCCAGTCAAGCACATATGACATCACAAGCACCTGCGGAAGCCAGGCGCATCCTCCTGGCCTATCAGCTACTTAGCCACCACTGACATCAGAAGCAGCTGTACAAGCCAGGGGCCTGCTTCTGCCCTATCACCTCCTCAGCTACCTGTGACACCACCAGCACCCGCACCAGCCAGCTGCATGCACCTGACACCACTGCTACAGAGCCACCAGTGGCATCACAAGCAGGTGCACAAGCCAGCTGCAGACTGGCCTATCAGCTACTCAGCTATCAGGGACATCATAAGCAGCTGCACAAGCCAGGGACTTTCTCCTGCCCTATCAACTATTTGTGAACATGACGTCATAAGCAGCTGCACAAGCCACGGGCCTGCTCCTGCCTTCAAAGCTACTCAGCTACAAGTGACATCACAAGCACTGGCACAAGCCAGGGCCTGCTCCTGCCCTATCACCTGCTCAGTCAACTATGACATCACAAAAAGTTGCAGAAGCCAGGGGCCTGCTCCTGCCCTAAGAGCTACTCAGCCAACAGTGACATCACAAGCACCTGCGGAAGCCCGGTGTCCATTCATACCCAACCAGGGACTTAGCCACCAGTGACATCAGAAGCAGCTGTACAAGCCAGGGGCCTGTTTCTGCCCTATCACCTACTGAGACACCTATGACATCACGAGCACCTGCACAAGCCAGCTGCATGCTCCTGCCTTACTAGCTGCAGAGCCACCACTGACATCACAGGCACCAGCAAAAGCCAGGTCTTCCTTCCTACCCAAACAACTACCAGGACACCAGGGACATCACAAGCCCCTGCGGAAGCCACGTCTGGCTCCTGCCCTGTCACCTACTCAGGCACCTATGACATCACAAGCACCTGCACACCCCGGGGTCCTCCACCAGTTTTCTTACTTGTGCTCTTCAGATTCTCTCCCCCATGGAACCGGGGGGTGGGGGGGGAGGGGCAGCGAGTGGCTGTGTGGTGCTTAGTTGCGCACAGGGGCGAAACCACGACAGTGAGGAAGGAGGAAAAGTCTTCTGTCAGCAGCCCAAGGAAGTCTGCAGGGCAATGAGCCAGTTCCTGTGGGGGACTGTAAGTGCCCTGGCATCCACGGACCAGGCAAAACAAGGTGCAAACAGTCTGGAGCACCGTGGGACAACTTCTTAATACAGCTGCCCAGTGGGCCAACAAAGGCCCTGGGTGCTCACCTGGATCCGCTACTGGCAACCAAGGACGAGCTGGTCAGGGATGTGATAATCACGATAAACAACTCCTCACACACACACACACACAGACACTGGAAATGGGAAGGAAAGAAATGATTTAGGGACAATACTGTCTGAGGGGTCTTGCCATTGGATGATAACAGTTAGAAAGGAGAGAAAAAGTATTGTTCTAACAACTTCATGCCAGACTATAATACTGAGAAATTATAACTATCTTGCCAAGGAAGAATGAAGGAAAGGAGAAACATCAAAGAAATACAGTTTACCATCATCAAGAAGAGGAAGACCTTCTTTTAGAGCATGTTACTGCTGCTGTTCTTAGTGCCAGTAGAAATAAGGCAAATCACAGGGTGGGTTGGCCCCAGCTGGCAGCTAAGCCCCCAGGCAGCTGTTCGCTCAGTGCCCCTGAGCTGGAGGGGGGAGAGCATTGGAAGGGCAAAGGGAGAAACAGTCATGGGTCAAGACAAAGGCAGTTTAATAAGTGAAGCAAAGGTGCGTGCGCAAGCAAAAGAGAGTAAGGAATTGCTCTCAGTTTGTTTTCCTTGGTCTGCCTTTGCTGAGGGGACTGAATGGGCTCCTCTTTTTCTCGAGCCATAGAAGGGTTTGGGTTGGAAGGGAGCTGCAAGGTGATGTAGTTGCAAGCCCCCTGGCACGGGCAGGGAAAGGGGGGGCAGGGAAAGGGGAAGCCGTCCCTGGGTGGGCTCAAACCACCATCCTTTGGGTTAACAGCCGAACGCGCTAACCAATTGCGCCACAGAGACTCCCAAAGTGAGCTATGAAGTGCTTCCCTTCGGCAGGCAGATGTTTGGCCATTGCCAGGGAAGCAGAGCTTCGTCACCCAGAGTGGTGACTTGGGAAGAGAAAGACCAGAACCCGGAGTGTCCACCCTTCATCCTTCTTTCCCTGAGCACCGGACCTCCCCTCCCATGGCATTTCTGGTAGCAGTCCTCTCTCATTCCCTGCCCTCTGCACACCATCCCTCTGCAATACAAAGGTGGGCACCAAAGGAACTCCTCCTGGAGCCTTGCACAAGCACTTAGACCTCCAAGAGCACAGAGGTGCCTCGGCGAGGTCCTCCCCTCACCAAGATGCACTTCCTCACCAGGTGTTTTTAGGATGCACGAATGGTGACAGGAGAAACGTGGTCATCCCCTGAGGATTAGAGGTAAAGCCTTGAGAGCTTCTTAGCTTCTCTGGTAGTGATCAGGTAGTGATTGGCAGCACGTACGGATGCGAGAGAGGGTGTAGGGAACTTGTCAAGAACCAAGGCAATGGTTGAGGGCTTTAGCAAATCCTTCCAACCTTGTGTGAGCCCAGCAATGGAAAGCCGTTGATGTCTGTGGGTGGAGGAGGAATAGGTCTGCCCTGGGAATGTGGCTGAAGGCCCCTGCACAAAGGAGAGGTTTCCATCATGTGTGCATGCCTCAGCCTGGGAGATGGGGAATGCCCTCTGCTGTGGGGTGGCTAGACAGTGCTCAACATGCCCCATGAGCTGACCTTCCTCTCTTCCTCTCCTTCACTCCCCAGCCTTGGACGCACCTCAGGAAGCTTTTCACTGCTTTAGAGGCCGGTTCTTTTTTTTCAGTATCTGCAGTTCAGGAACTTGGCACCAGAGGGCTCCTTAACATGCCAAATGCCATACCAAGCCAAGTCTCCCTGCAGAATTCTCCCTAATGCTTCAAGTCTCGTGGGGCTGAGTTGAGAGACTCCAGGAGTGCAGCCAAACGGAGAAGATTTCAGTAATAAATATCAATACAACAGGATGTCTTCTTTCACCACTTTTCTTTACTTTTCTGCTTACAGAACAAGTGATATCAGCCTTCCCCAATTCCTATTCATCTCCTGATGCGTCTCCTGATAAAGTCTGAACATATAGGCAAAGGAAGATCCTTTCTGTACAACATGGTGTGGGCAAAGTCTGTCCACCCCACCTCCCACACACCCTGCCATTTCTATCATCAGCCACCTGGGACTTGCATCATGCTCTCTCAAATCCAAGCTTTTCCCACCATAGTCTGCAGCTGAAGGTGCATTTGCACCAGTTCCCACCTGCTGTAGTTGGAGAACCAGCTGCGCAGTCACAGAAGGATGGTTCTTACCTGCTTAAAAAAAAAAAAAGATAGGACAAGAAAGGAATAGTTCAATAAAAAATAAAAGACCTTCCTCAGCTGCCTATGAAGTCCAACTTGCCTCCAGTGAAGTCCACTTTCCACAGTGGGTAACCTTAGTGGAAAACCTTCAGCGAGATACGTAGGAGGGGACAGGTAGGAACATAATTCAGGATTTGGCTGAAGGCAGCATCAGGCAGACTGCAGAAAGGTGAGAAGGGTTCCGTTGAAGGAGCACATGCGGAAAGATGTGACAGGGTAGTGAGAGTCAATGCAGAGGAAGATCAATATTTCTTCTCCTGAACGTAGTATACGGGCTGGAAATTTCCCTGTTGGCACCATGGCATCATGTCACCCACATTAACTATGGTGATTTCCGTGTGTGGGGCTTTATTTAGCAAAGACCCCAGGCATGGGTCAGTGAGTTGAGGCACCACAGCTGTGAGCTGCAACTGCCGTGGGCACAACTTGTCCTGAGACCAAATCTCTCACTCCCTGCTTGGTAATGGCACTAACCAGCCATCTGTCAGACAAACGTGGGCACCAAACGAGCTCCACCCACCCGAGCCTTGCACAAGACTTGGATTCAAGGAGGACAGATGTGCCGGAGGGAGGCCTTCCCCTCACCTAGAAGCCTTTCCCAGATTGGTGCTTTGGGATCCATAAATGCTGAATGGAGAGACATGGCCATTTCTGGAAGGGGGGATGGAAAGCCTTGCTGGGAAACCTGGCCGCTGCCTGTTGCAGATCCAGGGAATCACCCTCCAAGGATGCACAAGTTGCTCAGGAAGCTGTCTCAAACCAGAGACAAAGCAAGGGTTACGTTTCACCCACGGACCCAACCTTTCCTTTTTGCTCTTCCCAGGGAGTTCTCAATCCAGAACGTCGGCTTTCCTCATTGGTCTCCAATGGTGATTTATTTTTCTTATTGATGGTATCACCTATCCATCCACATGTTGCATTTAGGCAGTCTTGCTTCTCCTCTGGGACTCATCATGTAGAGCTAAGACATAGAATCATAGAAACAGAGAATCCTAGAATCATAGAATGGTTTGGGTTGGAAGGGACCTTAAAGATCATCTGGTTCTGACCCCTCTGCCACGGGCAGGTACACCTTGCACTAGACAAGGTTGCTCAAAGCCCCATCCACCCTGGCCTTGAACACTTCCAGGCATGGGGCATCTACGACTTCTCTGGGCAACCTGCTCCAGTGTCTCACCACCCTCATAGTGAAGAATTTCTTCCCTATATCTAACCTAAATCTACTCTCTTTCAGTTTAAAGCCATTACCCCTTGTCCTATCACTACATGCCCTAGTAAAAAGTCTCTCTCCAGCTTTCTTGTAGGCCCCCTCCAGGTACTGCAAGGCTGCTAGAAGGTGTCCCCGGAGCCTTCTCTTCTCCAGGCTGAACAACCCCAGCTCCCTCAGCCTGTCTTCATAGGAGAGGTGCTCCAACCCTCTGATCATCTTCATGGCCCTCCTCTGGACTCTGTCCAACAGGTCCATGTCTTTCTTATGTGGGGGGCCCCAGAGGTGATCACAGTACTCCAGGTGCGGGTCTCATGAGAACAGAGTAGCGGGGGAGAATCACCTCCCTTGACCCACTGGTCACGCTTCTTTTGATGCAGCCCAGGATGTGATTGGCTTTCTGGGCTGCGAGCGCACATTGCCGGGTCACCTTGAGCTTCTCATCAACTAACACCCCCAAGTCCTTCTCCTCAGGGCTGCTCTCAATCCATTCTCCACCCTGCCTGTATTTGTGCTTGGGATTGCCCCAACCCATGTGCACGAACTTGCACTTGGTCTTGTTGAACCCCATGAGGTTCACACGGGCCCACCTCTCTAGCCTGTCAAGGTCCCTCCGGATGGCATCCCTTCCCTCTAGAGTATCAACCAGACCACTCACCTTGCTGCCATCCACAAACTTGCTGAAGGTGCACTCAATCCCACTCTCCATGTCGCTGGAAAGGCGTTAAACAGTGCCAGTCCCAAAACCGACCCCTGTGGAATGCCACTCATCACTGGTCTCCACTTAGACATCAAGTGGTTGACTGCAACGTTAAACTCATCAAGCTTTGAGTCCAACCACCCAGACATTTCCTTATCCACAGACTGGTCCAGCCGTCAAATCCATGTCTCTCCAATTTAGACACAAGGATGTCATGTGGGACAGTGTCAAATGCTTTGCATAAGTCCAGGTGGATGACATCAGCTGCTCTTCCTTTATCCACCAATGCTGTAACCCCATCGTAGAAGGCCACCAGATTTGTCAGGCATGATTTGCCCTTTGTGAAGCCATGGTGGCTGTCACCAATCATCTCCTTATTTTCCATGTGCCTTAGCAGAGTTTCCAGGAGGATCTGCTCCATGATCTTGCCGTGCACAGAGGTGAGACTGACTGACCTGTAGTTCCCCCGGTCTTCCTTTTTCCCTTTTTAGAAACGGGGGTTATGTTTCCCCTTTTCCAGTCAGTGGGAACTTCACCAGACTGCCATAACTTCTTAAAGATGATGGGTAGTGGCTTAGCAACTTCATCCGCCAGTTCCCGCAAGACCCACGGATGCATCTCATCAGGTCCCATGGACTTGTGAACATTCACGTTCTTTAGATGTCTCAGACCTGATCTTCTCCTACGGCGGGCAGTACTTCATTCTCCCAGTCCCCGCCTTTGCCTTCTGCATCTTAGGTGGTGTGGCTTCAACACTTGCCAGTTAAGACTGACGCAAAAATGTCATTGAGTACCTCAGCCTTCTCCATATCTCAGGTAACCAGCTCTCCCGTTTCCTTCTGGAGAGGGCCCACATCTTCCCTAGTCTTCCTTTTATCAGTGATGTAGCTATTGAAGCTTTTCTTGCTGCCCTTGACGTCCCTGGCCACATTTAGTTCTATCAGGGCTTTAGCGTTCCTAACCTGATCCCTGGCTGCTCAGACAATTTCTCTCTATTCCTCCCAGGCTACCTGTCCTTGCTTCCACCCTCTCTAGGCTTCCTTTCTGTGTTTGAGTTTGACTAGGAGCTCTTTGTTCATCCATGCAGGCCTTGGGGTGTTTTTGCCCAACTTCCTCTTTGTTGGGATACATTACTACTGAGCTTGGAGGAGGCTTAAATATTAACCAGCTTTCTTGGGCCCCTCGTCCCTCCAGGGCTTACACAGGACCATGTGCAGGTGACTTTTCAATATCTCCAAGGGTGGAAACTCCACAACCTCACTGGGAAACCTATGCCAATGCTTGCTCACTCTTACAGTAAAAACAGTCTTTCCTGATGTTTGTAGGGAACCTCCTGCATTTCAGTTAGTGCCCATTGCCTCTGGTCCTGTCAGTGGGCACCACTGGAAAGAGCCTGGCTCCATCCTCTTTGCACCCTCCCTTCAGGTATTTATATACATTCATAAGATGCCCCCTGAGCCTCCTCTTCCCCAGGCTGAACAGTCCCAGCTCTCTCAGCCTCTTCTCATAGGAGAGATGCTCCAGTCTCTTCATCATCTTTGTGGCGCTTCATTGGACTCTCTCCAATATGTCCATGCCTCTCCTGTACTGAGGAGCTCAGAAATGGACTCCAGGTGTGGCCTCACCAGTGCCAAGGAGAGAGGAAGGGTCACCCCCTTCGAATTCCTGGCAACATTTGTCAAAGAGAGCCCAGGATACCATTCACCTCCATTCCTGCAAGGGCACATTGCTGGCTCATGGGCAACTTGGTGTCCACCAGAAGCCCCGGGGCTTTTTCTGCCAAGCTCCTGTCCAGCTGGGAGACCCCCAGCATAGCCTGCTGCATGGGGTTCTTCCTCCCCAGGGGCAGGACTTGGCTGTTCCCCTTGTTGAACTTCATGAGGTTCCTGTCAGCCCATTTCTCCAGCCTGTCCAGGTCCCTCTGGATGGCTACACAACCCTCTGGTGTATCAGCCACTCCTCCCAGTTTGGTGTCATCAGCCAACTTGCTGAGGGTACACTCTGCCCCATCATCCCGATCATTCATGAAGATTTTGAGCAGGATTGGACCCAATACTGAACCTTACGGTACACTTATAGTTAGTGGCTTCCAGCTAGACTTTGTATCACTGATCACTGCTCTTTGGGACCAGTTGTTCAGCCAATTTACAACCCACCTCACAATGATCATCCAGCCCACACTTCAACAGCTTCTGCCATCAGCATCTTAGTGCAGACCATGCCAAAAGCCTGGCAGAAGCAAAGGCAGACAATAACCATTGCTCTCCCCTTGTCTACAAAGGCAATCATTTGACTGGAGAAGGTTATCAGGTCAGTGAAGCATGACTTCCCCTTGGTGAATTCATGCTGACTATGCCTGATGATTTTCTTGCTGTTCATGTGCCTGGAAATGGTTTCCAGCATTAGCTGCTCCATTGTGTTCCCATGGGTCAAGATGAGGCTGACTGGTCTGTATCTCCCTGGGTCCTCCATCTTGCCCTTCTTGAAGATAGGACTGGCATTTGCTTTCATCCAGTCTTTGATCACGGCATCTTTGACACGGTTTCCCACAGCATTCTCCTGGAGAAACTGGCTGCTCATGGCTTGGACGGGTGTCCTCTTTGCTGGGTAAAGAACTGGCTGGATGGCCGGGCCCAAAGAGTGGTGGTGAATGGAGTTTACTCCAGTTGGTGGCCGGTCACAAGCGGTGTTCCCCAGGGGTCTGTCCTGGGGCCAGTTCTGTTTAATATCTTTATCAATGATCTGGAGAAAGGGATCAAGTGCACCCTCAGTAAGTTTGCAGATGACACCAAGTTGTGGGGGAGTGTTGATCTGCTGGAGGGGAGGAAGGCTCTGCAGAGGAACCTGGACAGGCTGGATCAATGGGCCAAGGTCAATTGTATGGGGTTCAACAAGGCTCAGTGCCAGGTCCTGCACTTGGGCCACAGCAACCCCATGCAACGCTATGCAGCTGAAGGAAGGCCTTGAGGAAAAGAAAAAAGGGGTGAATTTAGCAGGGGGAGGATGCATGAGAAATTCCTTTCATTTTCTCAGAGAACTCTCTCGTAACTCCTCATTCTCTTTTCCCTCTTGAACAGAGTCCCATGCTCTGAGGCAGCAAATGGCCAACAGCAGCTCTACCCCCAGTTCCTCCTCGTGGTGTTTGCAGATACACGGCAGCAGAAGCTCTTGCACTTCCGGCTCTTCCCAGGCATCTCCCTGTCTGCCCTTCTGGGCAGCATCCTCATCATCACCACCATAGCCTGTGACCACCGCCTCCACACCCCCATGTACTTCTTCCTCTTCATCCTCTCCCTCCTCGGCTTGGGCTACATCTCCACTGCTGTCCCAAGATCCATGACCAATTCCCTCTGGGACACCAGGAGCATTTCCTATGCAGCATGTGCTGCCCAGGTCCTTTTCTTTCTCTTCTTGATTGGAGGGCAATATTTTCTTCTCACCATCATGGCCTATGACCACTCCATTGCCATCTGCAAACCCCTGCATTACGGGACCCTCCTGGACAGCCGAGCTTGTGTCCACATGGCAGCAGCTGCCTGGGGCAGTGGTTTCCCCTATGCCATGCTGCACACTGCCAATACATTTTCACTACCGCTGTGCCAAGGCAATGCCCTTGACCACTTCTTCTGTGAACTTCCCCAGATCCTCAAGCTCTCCTGCTCCAACTCCTACCTCAGGGAAGTAGGACTTCTTGTTGAGAGTGTCTCTCTTGCTTTTGGGTGCTTTATTTTCATTGTGCTGTCCTATGTGCAGATCTTCAGGGCCGTGTTGAGGTTCCTTTCTGAGCAGGGATGGCACAAAGCCTTTTCCACGTGCCTCCCTCACCTGGCTGTGGTCTCCCTGCTTGTCAGCACTGGCATGTTTGCCTACCTGAAGCCCCCCTCCACCTCCTCCCAATCACTGGAGCTGGTGATGGCTGCTCTGTACTCACTGGTGCCCCCAGCGTTGAACCCCCTCATCTACAGCATGAGAATCCAGGAGCTCAAAGACACACTGAAGAAGCTGATTCAGCCACTTGTCTTTCAGCAGCAATAAGCTGCCCATGTCTCTTCACAGGGATTTCCTCTTCATCTCAGGAATCTCCTTTGCTTTGGGCATTTGGTTTGTGATAATCATGGCTGTCCAGTAATGTCTGCATTTGCTTCACTTCTGCAGAGACATGAACCCAGTCTGTCTGACCCAGCGACCTTTGTACATGTCTCTGGCATGATGGTACAGGTGGTCTCCAGTGTTGCACCTCTGTAATAAAAAGGGATTTCCTCAGTGCCAGTGTCCAGATGTTGGCCTTCTCTTCCCCTACACGGGGGGACATGATGCCCCTACAAGACTGCTGCTGTTCCTGGCTTCTCCATGGGCTCAGGGGAGGAGGGTACGGGGCGATGTGTTGGGGAAGGATGCCTGACCTGGGTGACCGGTTCCCATGGAGATGGTGAATGGTCAGGAGGGGTCTGCCTGGGACTGTCCCCTCACAGCTTTCAGGCACCACAGCCCGCTCACTCTGCACAGCAGCACCATCAGCTCAGGGCTCTGCACGGAGCACGGGGAGGGAGCCCGAGTGGCTGGCCAGACCAGCACAGATACATTCCCATGGGGAAAGGCTGTCTTGGGACAGGGATGTCCCTGGAGAAGAGGAAAGGAGCAACTCCGTGTTTCCAGGGGGGAAGAAATGACCAAGAGAAACCTTTTTCTGTGTGCACCAGCTCGAGGCAGGCTGCTCTGTTGCTGGGGAGGTGAGAAGAGCCGAGTGGCTGGGCCGGGCTGGAAAATGCCTAGCAGAGGACACCACCAAAATTAGCTGAGCTGTGTGACCATGCAGGGTGAGGACTCACACCAGGGGGGTTTGTGGTGCAGAGCCAGGGTTCATGGATTGGGGCCGAGACATGCAGGCACAAGAGAGAGGAGGCCGGGCTGGAACAGTATTTGCAGCTTCATTGCTTGGCCATCCAAGGGACAGGGTAGTGATGGGACCATGAAGCACCGTCCAGAGGGTAACAGCAAAGACAGGTACAAACAAGGAATTCATGTGCATTGCCTTCGTTGTGCAGGTATGATTTTGGGAAAGGCAAATCTCACCTGGAGCTGGCTGCAAGGAAAGTCAAGAGCAAAAAGAAGAGCTTCGCTCGCTCACTAGAGACCAAGGCTGAACAAGGAAAATGCAGGGCTGCTGCTGAATGGGGAGGGTGAGTTAATAACAGAGGATGCAGATGGGGCTGAGGGACTCCATTTGCCTTAGACTTTACTGAAAAGGTCTCCAGGAGTCTTTGCTTAGGGGAAGATCACAAGGAGGAGGAGAACACGTATTGGCAGGAGCCTCAGGAATTCCCACAAGGACAAATGCCAGTTTTTGCCCCTGCAGGGCACTAACCACGGCACTGGCACAGGCTGGGGGCATTCTGGCTGGGGAGTAGCCCTGTGGGATTGGTCCTGGTGCTCAGCGATCTGGGCAGGAGGCAGCCGTGTGCCCTGAAGCAAGGGAGGCCAACGGCGTCCTGATTGCTATGACCAGGAGCATGGCCAGGAGATTTTCAGGAAGGGGTTATCCTGAATACTGCATCCATATTTCAGATCCCCCATACAGGAAAGGTGTTGGCAAGCTGGAGTGGGTTCAGTGAAAGGCCGGCCCCCAGGATGGTCAGGGGCTGGAGCACTTGTCTTGTGAGCAGAGGCCAAGTGGCCAAGAGGCCTAGAAGGGAAGGCTTAGGGGGACCTCATCACAGCCTGCCATTACCTATGAGGAGGTCATGGAGAATAAAGAGCAAGGCTCTTCACCATGGTGCATGGTGGGAGGACAAAAACAATGGGTGGAATGTGAAAGAGGAGAGGTTCAGCCTAGACATAAGGAAAAAACTTTGTCACCATCAGCTCAACCAAGCATTGGAGCAGGTCACCCAGATAGGCTGTGCAGTCTCTGTCCTGGGAGGTTTTCAAACTATGACTGGTTCAAGCTCAAGCTAAAACCATTGAGTGCTTTTAATAAAAGGCACAGCACATAAAATGCTGTGCATATAAAATGTCCAGTGCATATAAAATGCAAGGTTGTTGATACAGTGTCTGACATCAAGGGACTGCTTTTCATACCTGCCCATATCTGCTTAGGTGACCCTCTGAATCAAGATCACTTGGAGAATGCTGCTCTTACTTCTTCTGTAAACAAAAAAATAAAGAAAAATGACCTTAAAAAGTAAAAATCCTTTTCTCTTAAAAGCTCCTTGAACTCTTCCTCTTTAACTACCATCCTGAAACCTCTCCAATTAGCTGTAGAAGTCTTGAAGACTTGAAGAAAATTATGGCAAGAGACAAGGCACCTGAGGGCTCTCTGCCTTCTAATGAGCCCCATGGTGTAGTTGATGCTGAGTCCATGCAGCGGCAATGCTGAGAGGAGGTTGCACAAACTGCTCAAGGAGTCAAAGTCAGAAGCAAACGCTGAAGTTTCTTGGAGTATTAATGAGCCCCACTGAGGGCCGTTGCCAATGCAGCCTCCCCATGGAGTCGTTAGAGCAGAAAATTGGAGGCGGTGATGCCAGGCAGGCAAAGGCAAAGTGCCGGTGGCTCTGGTGCGGAGTAAAGCCTTGGTGTGTTTTGTCAAGCCGAATGCCAAGCCCTGACCCCAGCCCCTCAGCAGAGAGAGCCTGTCCCTCACACATGGCTCAGGGCTCTTCATGGGATGGGGAGGGGGTGTGATGCCAAGTGAAGGACAACAGTATGACACCTCCTGTGCAAGGAGGCAATGTGGCCTCAGTGCCATGAGGGCAATGCGTCTCCTCATAGGCCTTGGTGGCAGAGACATCAGCCATAGCCAAGGGGGACCAAGACCTCAGTTCTGTCAGGGCCTTTCAGCCTTGCCAGCACCCTTGGCCATCTCCACCATAGGCTGTCCTACACTGTCCCATGACTGCGCCTCTTTCCCTGCGGGCTGTAGATATCCAACACACTTCCCCACCTTGCTCTCACCCCACCATGTCCCTACCTTTACTGACGTCCCTCCATCCTCACTGGCTGCTCCTTCAAACACAAAATCACGGGCTAACCCAGACTCCCTCTCAGTGACCTGTTGTGCCAAAGCGCTACCCTTCAAGAGACATTTCTGTCTCCTCACGTCCATCTGGACAGCCACAACTGCACTTTCTTGTGGTTTTCCTTTCTCACGCTCTTTCCCACTACCAAAAAACATGCAATCATCTCTGAAAGTAACCCTCAAGCTTTCCCAAGCTACTACTATACTCCCCTGAGCCTCCACTTCATGAGGCCAATGAAGCCCCCACCTCTCAGCCTTTCCACACATGGCCCCTAGCCCCATCTTGGCAGACCTCCTCTGGGCCCGCTCCACTTCCTCCCCACGCCTCCAGAACAGGGAACCCCACACTGGGACACACTATTCCAGATGTGGATACACCAGTGATGAGTCGGGGCTGTGGGGTGATAATGTCCTTTGCCTGAGTGGCCTTGCTCCCCTCAGTGCAGCCCAGTATGCACATGGCCATATTCATGTTTAGCGCCACTGCCCGCTATGGCATCCCTCGTAATGCCCAGGCCCTTCTCCTCAAGGTTGCTCTCATCCACTTCAGGTCCAACCCTGCCTTGATGTACGGGGTTGTTTTACCTCCTAATGTAGAAAATCAAAAGATCAGGAGTTCCGAAGGAGAAGATTCCTTCCCCTTGGAAAACTTCTTGAGGTTTCTATTGGCCAAATCCCTGAGTTCCTCAAGGTCCACTTGGACTGAAGCTGCGTTGTGCCAGCTGTTAGTGTGTGCGTGCAGATGGCTCACCTGACTCGTGGTGTCTCTAGCAAGATCACAGCATGAGGAATTTAAAGGACTCAGCAGATAATAAAGTAAAAGAGGAGATACTAGTTAAACCAAATTGGACACCGAGGTAGCTATTACCATGGTGACCATCCCATCACATGGTGACCAAGTGAGGGTACAAAGCAGGCAAAACCAGGGCCTATGAGGAAAGGGTAAACCGAGGTGGGCTGTTGGTATGGGAGGGCATGAGCATGATCAAAGGGAAGACCTTGAGAGGGGCAAAAGAGGGAAAAAGAAAGACAAGGTGAAGCCAAGGATACGGTCATGGCTGTTTGGGGGTCTCATCTGCCAAGCAGCCCTTCACCACAGAAAGACTGACTGGAGTGGGACACAAAGCTGCAGCTGATCTGGCCATCCTTAGATCCGATTATTGCCATGGTCACGGGGAATCTGAGTGCTTTCCCTACCACCATCAAGGGAAGAGCCCTGTAGCACATGGAAACACAGAATCCTTCAGGCTGGAAGGGACCTCAGGAGGTCGCTAGCCCAATCTTCTGCTCCCAGGAAGGCCAGCTATCGGGTCACACCAGCTTGCACAGCACTTTTTAAATTTTGGGCCTGAAAACCTCCAAAGATGGAGATGGCCCCAGCTCTCTGGGAAGCCTTCTCCTTGCTCATTGGCCCTCATCATCCCATCATGCACCGCAGTGAAGAGCCTGACTCATTTCGGTTTGCCTCCTGGAAGGTGTGGGAATGCTGTTCCTTGGTCTCCCCAAAGCCGCCTTTTCTTCTGACTGAACAAATCCAGCTCTCTCAGCCTCCCCTAGTGAGAAAGCCGACCTTACAAATGCATGCCTGAGATGTTTAAGGCTCTTCCAACCCTGATGGCTTCTCTTGCATCTGCAAAGGACTTCAGGGCCGTGAGAATATCACACTTTCCTGCCATGGCTTTCTGCAGGTGTTGCTCTCCCTTGTCACCATGATGTCATGCACAGATGTTGCAGGCTGTGTGCAGGGCCCAATCTGAACAAGGAGCCATTCACAGTTAAACTTTGAACTCAAAACGTTTCAGGCCCAAGAAGCAACATCACACCACTAGGAGAGGCTGGTGCTGGGGGTGCCATGCTTGGTGCTAACCCACATGCAGAGGAGGAATTCATGACTCCAAGCATCCCAGTCGCTATCGTCAGTAGTGAGAGAAACACCAAACCATTCAGATCAGAAGGGACCTTGCAGGTCCTAGACAACCTTCCACTCACATCGGGATGAGCACGGAATTCCCACCAAGTTCCTCAGGGCTTTGCCCAACAGTGTCCTGAAAATGTTTTGGAATGGGGGCTTTGTTTAAGATCCTCAGGGGAATCCGGGGTACCCTCTGAGGAAGCTGAGGGTGCTAGATAAGGAGAGCCTTGACTCCCTTATCTTGGGATTCCTTGACTCCCAACAAGCTGCTAGCAACTTCTGGTAGCTCCTAAAAAACTTCTTCTGCTGTCCTTCATCAAAAGCTGCATTGCTGAGAGGCTGCTGAAGCTACTCCAGCCCTTGGACTGTTACTCCCGGCTGCTCTTCCAAGTAGGCACCAATGACACAGCCACACGTGGAACTGCAGGCTGGTCAGCCTCATCTCAATCCCTGGGAACACGATGGAGCAGCTAATCCTGGACACCAAACTGGGAGGAGTGGCTGATACACCAGAGGGTTGTGTTGCCATCCAGAGGGACCTGGACAGGCTGGAGAAATGGGCTGACAGGAACCTCATGAAGTTCAACAAGGGGAACTGCCAAGACCTGCCCCTGGGGAGGAACAACCCCATGCACCAGGCTATGCTGGGGTCTCCCAACTGGAAAGGAGCTTGGCAGAAAAAGCCCTGGGGCTTCTGGTGGACACCAAGTTGAACATGAGCCAGCAACATGCCCTTGTGGGAAACAAAGCGAATGGTATCCTGGGCTGTATTGACAAATATTGCCAGCAGCTGGGGGGAGGTGATCTTTCCCCTTTATTCAGTGCTGATGAGGCCACAGCTGGAGTAGTGGGTCCAGTTCTTGGCTCCTCAGTACAGGAGAGACATGGACACACTGGAGAGAGCCCAATGACGGGCCACAAAGATGATGAAGAGACTGGAGCATCTCTCTAGGAGAAGCTGAGGGAGCTGGGACTATCCCGCCTGGGGAAGAGAAGGCTCAAGGGGCATCTAATCAAAATATATAAATAGCTGAAGGGAAGGTTCAAAGAGGGTGGAGCCAGGCTCTTTCAGTGGTGCCCAGTGACAGGACAAGAGGCAATGGGCACTAACTGAAACATAGGAGGGTCCCTATGAACATCAGGGAACATTTCTTTCACTGTGACAGTGAGCAAGCACTGGCAGAGGTTTCCCAGTGAGGTGTCTCCACCCTTGGGGATAGTTAAAAATCACCTGGACATATCCTGGGTAAGCACTCCACGTGGCCCTACTTGAGCAGGGGGTTGGACCAGGTGATCTCCAAAGGTCCCACAGGTCATTCTGTAATTCTGCAGTTCTGTGATTCTGCAAAAAGCCGTTATAATGTCTTAGATCTACATGCTGAGTCCCACAGGATGAGCAAGACTGCCTAAATGCAACTTCCAGATGGATGGGCGATGCCATTAAGAATAGAAATTAAGTGCCATTGGAGACCAAGGAGGAAAGCCAATGTTCTGGATTGAGAACTCCTTGGGAAGAGCAAAAAGGAGAGGTTGGGTCCGTGGGTGACAAGTAGCCCTTGCTCTTGTGGTTAGTCTCTGGTTCGGGACAGCTTCCTCAGCAACTTGTGCATCCTTGGAGGGTGATTCCTTGGACCTGCAACAGGCAGCGGCCAAGTTTCCTAGCAGGGCTTTCCATCCTCCTTTCCAGAAATGGCCATGTCTCTCCATTCAGCATTCATGGATCCCAAAGCACCAATTTGGGAAAGGTGTCCAGGTGAGGGGAAGGCCTCCCTCAGGCACATCTGTCCTCCTTGAATCCAAGTCTTGTGCAAGGCTCGGGTGGGTGGAGCTCGTTTGGTGCCCACGTTTGTCTGACAGAT
Organism: Ciconia boyciana; assembly: GCF_034638445.1. Taxonomy (NCBI): domain Eukaryota; kingdom Metazoa; phylum Chordata; class Aves; order Ciconiiformes; family Ciconiidae; genus Ciconia; species Ciconia boyciana. The sequence goes on from NW_027328405.1 coordinate 47,703, forward strand.
GGCTGGTTAGTGCCATTACCAAGCAGGGAGTGAGAGATTTGGTCTCAGGACAAGTTCTGCCCAAGGCAGTTGCAGCTCACAGCTGTGGTGCCTCAACTCACTGACCCATGCCTGGGTTCTTTGATAAATAAAGCCCCATACACGGAAATCACCACAGTTAATGTGGGTGACATGATGCCATGGTGCCAACAGGGAAATTTAGAGCCCGTATACTACGTTCAGGAGAAGAAATATTGATCTTCCTCTGCATTGACTCTCACTACCCTGTCACATCTTTCCGCATGTGCTCCTTCAAGGGCCCCCTTCTCAACTTTCATTCCTTTTTTTTCCTTTTTTTTTTTTTTTTTTTTAGCAGGTAAGAACCATCCTTCTGTGACTGCACAGCTGGTTCTCCAACTACAGCAGGTGGGAACTGGTGCAAATGCACCTTCAGCTGCAGACTATGGTGGGAAAAGCTTGGATTTGAGAGGGCATGATGCAAGTCCCAGGTGGCTGATGATAGAAATGGCAGGGTGTGTGGGAGGTGGGGGGGGGACAGAGTTTGCCCACACTATGTTGTACAGAAAGGATCTTCCTTTGCCTATATGTTCAGACTTCATCAGGAGACGCATCAGGAGATGAATAGGAATTGGGGAAGGCTGATATCACTTGTTCTGTAAGCAGAAAAGTAAAGAAAAGTGGTGAAAGAAGACATCCTGTTGTATTGATATTTATTACTGAAATCTTCTCCGATTGGCTGCACTCCTGGAGTCTCTCAACTCAGCCCCACGAGACTTGAAGCATTAGGGAGAATTGGCTTGGTATGGCATTTTGCATGTTAAGGAGCCCTCTGATGCCATGTTCCTGAACTGCAGGTACTGAAAGAATGAACCGGCCTCTAAGGCAGTGAAAAGCTTCCTGAGGTGCGTCCAAGGCTGGGGAGTGAAGGAGAGGAAGAGAGGAAGGTCAGCTCATGGGGCATGTTGAGCACTGTCTAGCCACCCCACAGCAGAGGGCATTCCCCATCTCCCAGGCTGAGGCATGCACACATGATGGAAACCTCTCCTTTGTGCAGGGGCCTTCAGCCACATTCCCAGGGCAGACCTATTCCTCCTCCACCCACAGACATCAACGGCTTTCCATTGCTGGGCTCACACAAGGTTGGAAAGATTTGCTAATGCCCTCAACCATCACCTTGCTTCTTGACGAGTTCCCTACACCCTCTCTCGCATCCGTACGCGCTGCCAATCACTACCTGATCACTACCCGAGAAGCTAAGAAGCTCTCAAGGCTTTCCCTCTCATCCTCAGGGGATGACCATATTTCTTCAGTCACCATGCGTGCATCCTAAAAACACCAGTTGAGGAAGTGCATCTTGGTGAGGGGAGGACCTCGCCGAGGCACCTCTGTGCTCTTGGAGGTCTAAGCGCTTGTGCAAGGCTCCAGGAGGAGTTCCTTTGGTGCCCACCTTTGTATTGCAGAGGGATGGTGTGCAGAGGGCAGGGAATGAGAGAGGACTGCTCCCAGAAATGCCATGGGAGGGGAGGTCCGGTGCTCAGGGAAAGAAGGATGAAGGGTGGACACTCCGGGTTCTGGTCTTTCTCTTCCCAAGTCACCATTCTGGGTGACGAAGCTCTGCTTCCCTGGCAATGGCCAAACATCTGCCTGCCGAAGGGAAGCACTTCATAGCTCACTTTGGGAGTCTCTGTGGCGCAATTGGTTAGCGCGTTCGGCTGTTAACCGAAAGGATGGTGGTTCGAGCCCACCCAGGGACGGCTTCCCCTTTCCCTGCCCCCCCTTTCCCTGCCCGTGCCAGGGGGCTTGGAACTACATCACCTTGCAGCTCCCTTCCAACCCAAACCCTTCTATGGCTCGAGAAAAAGAGGAGCCCCTTCAGTCCCCTCAGCAAAGGCAGACCAAGGAAAACAAACTGAGAGCAATTCCTTACTCTCTTTTGCTTGCGCACGCACCTTTGCTTCACTTATTAAACTGCCTTTGTCTTGACCCATGACTGTTTCTCCCTTTGCCCTTCCAATGCTCTCCCCCCTCCAGCTCAGGGGCACTGAGCGAGCAGCTGCCTGGGGGCTTAGCTGCCAGCTGGGGCCAACCCACCCTGTGATTTGCCTTATTTCTACTGGCACTAAGAACAGCAGCAGTAACATGCTCTAAAAGAAGGTCTTCCTCTTCTTGATGATGGTAAACTCTATTTCTTTGATGTTACTCCTTTCCTTCATTCTTCCTTGGCAAGATAGTTATAATTTCTCAGTATTATAGTCTGGCATGAAGTTGTTAGAACAATACTTTTCATCTCCTTTCTAACTGTTATCATCCAATGGCAAGACCCCTCAGACAGTATTGTCCCTAAATCATTTCTTTTCTTCCCATTTCCAGTCTCTGTGTGTGTGTGTGTGTGAGGAGTTGTTTATCGTGATTATCACATCCCTGACCAGCTCGTCCTTGGTTGCCAGTATGGGATCCAGGTGAGCACCCAGGGCCTTTGTTGGCCCACTGGGCAGCTGTATTAAGAAGTTGTCCCACGGTGCTCCAGACTGTTTGCACCTTGTTTTGCCTGGTCCGTGGATGCCAGGGCAATTACAGTCCCCCACAGGAACTGGCTCATTGCCCTGCAGACTTCCTTGGGCTGCTGACAGAAGACTTTTCCTCCTTCCTCACTGTCGTGGTTTAGCCCCTGTGCGCATCTAAGCACCACACAGCCACTCGCTGCCCCTCCCCCCCCACCCCCCGGTTCCATGGGGGAGAGAATCTGAAGAGCACAAGTAAGAAAACTGGTGGAGGACCCCGGGGTGTGCAGGTGCTTGTGATGTCATAGGTGCCTGAGTAGGTGACAGGGCAGGAGCCAGACGTGGCTTCCGCAGGGGCTTGTGATGTCCCTGGTGTCCTGGTAGTTGTTTGGGTAGGAATGAAGACCTGGCTTTTGCTGGTGCCTGTGATGTCAGTGGTGGCTCTGCAGCTAGTAAGGCAGGAGCATGCAGCTGGCTTGTGCAGGTGCTCGTGATGTCATAGGTGTCTCAGTAGGTGATAGGGCAGAAACAGGCCCCTGGCTTGTACAGCTGCTTCTGATGTCACTGGTGGCTAAGTCCCTGGTTGGGTATGAATGGACACCGGGCTTCCGCAGGTGCTTGTGATGTCACTGTTGGCTGAGTAGCTCTTAGGGCAGGAGCAGGCCCCTGGCTTCTGCACTTTTTTGTGATGTCATAGTTGACAGAGCAGGTGATAGGGCAGGAGCAGGCCCTGGCTTGTGCCAGTGCCTGGGATGTCACTTGTAGCTGAGTAGCTTTGAAGGCAGGAGCAGGCCCCTGGCTTGTGCAGCTGCTTATGATGTCCCTGATGGCTGAGTAGCTGATAGGCCAGTCTGCAGCTGGCTTGTGCACCTGCTTGTGACGTCACTGGTGGCTCTGTAGCAGTGGTGTCAGGCGCATGCAGCTGGCTGGTGCGGGTGCTGGTGGTGTCATAGGTAGCTGAGGAGGTGATAGGGCAGAAGCAGGCACTTGGCTTGTACAGCTGCTTCTGATGTCAGTGGTGGCTAAGTAGCTGATAGGCCAGGAGGATGCACCTGGCTTCTGCAGGTGCTTGTGATGTCATATGTGCTTGACTGGGTGATAGGTTAGGAACCCAAGCCTGGCTTGTGCTGGTGCTTGTGTGGTCATAGGTGTATGAGTAGGCGCTGGGTTAGAAGGAGGCACTTGGCCTCTTCATGTGCTTGCGAGGTCACATGTGCCTTTGTATGAGATAAAGCTGGAGCAGGCGCGCGTCTTGTGCGGGGGCTTGTGATGTCACTGGTGGCTCTGTAGCTCTTAGGGCAGGAGCAGGTCCCAGGCTTGTGCAGGTGCTTGTGATGTGACATGACGCAAGTAGGGTACGGGGCCAGAGGTGGCCCCTGGCGCCTGCATCTCCTTGTGATGACGCTGGTGGCACCGTAGGCAGTAGGGCCAGAGCATGCAGCTGGCTTGTGCAGGTGCTTGTGATGTCAGATGTGCCTGGGTAGGTAAGAGGGCAGGAGAATGCAGCTGGCTTGTGCAGCTGCTTTATCCCCCTCCACTGTACCTAAAAGTTTTGATTGGGCGGGGCCAGCTCGATTGGCGGATCCCCTGGTGTTGACTAACCAGGTGGCCTTTGCTAAATGTGTATCCCAATGGTTGCACGTCCCACCACCCGTGCTCGCAGTGTAGTCTTTAACAGCCCATTGTATCCTTCGATTTTCCCGGAGGCTGGTGCATGATAGGGGATGTGATATACCCACTCAGTGCCATGCTCTTTGGCCCTGGTGTCTATGAGGTTGTTTTGGAAATGAGTCTGTTGTCTGACTCAATTCTTTCTTGGGTGCCATGTCGCCACAGGACTTGCTTTCCAAGGCCCAGGAGGAGTGTTCCAGGTAGTGGCATGGGGCACAGGATATGTTTCCAGCCCTCCGGCCGTTGCTTTCACCATTGTAAGCACATGGTGTTTGCCTTGGCGGGGGTGTGGGAGTGTGATATAATGGATCTGCCAGGCCTCCCCAGATTTATATTTCAGCCATCGTCCTCCACACCACAGAGGCTTTAACCGCTTGGCTTGTTTGATTGCAGCGCATGTTTCACATTCATGGATAACCTGTGCAAGAGTGGCCATGGTCAAGTCCACCCCTCAGTCATGAGCCCACCTATGTGTTGCATCTCTTCCTTGATGGCCTGAGGTGCCATGGGCCCACAGAGCTGTAAATCATTCACCCTTCTGTTGCCAGTCCAGATCCACCTGAGCCACTTCAATCTGAGCAGCCTGATCCACCTGCTGGTTGTTTTGATGTTCCTCAGTGGCCCAACTCTTGGGGACGTGAGCATCTACGTGATGTAGTTTTACAACCAGGATCTCTACTCAGGCAGCATTATTTTGCTACTGATTGCTCTGCTTCCATTGCTGTAACCACCCCCACAAGGCATTGGCCACCATCCATGAGTCAGTACAAAGATAAAGTACTGGTCACTTTTCTCGGTCAGCAATGTTTAATGCTAAGCTGGATGGCCTTTACTTCTGCAAATTGCTCGATTCACCTCCAGCAGTTTCTACAACTGGTCATATAGGACTCCATACAGCAGCTTTCCATCTCCGATGCTTTCCTATAATACAACAGGACCCATCAGTGAACAGGGCGTATTGCTTCTCATTTTCTGGTAGTTTATTCTACAGCGGGGCCTCCTCAGCATGCGTCGCCTCCTCCTCTGGTGATATTCCAAAATCTTTGCCTTCTGGACAGTCCATGATCGCTTCCAAGATTCCTGGGTGATTGGGGTTTCCTATCTGAGCCTGTTGTGAGATCTGTGCAACCCACCTACTCCACGTAGCATCAGTTGCATGATGTGTGAAGGGGACCCTCCCTTTCAACACCCAGCCCAGCACCAGCAGTCGGGGTGCCAGGAGGAGCTGTGCTTCATACCAACCACTTCCGAAGCAGCTCGAACCCCTTCATATGCTGCCCCAATATCTCTTTTTCATTTGGAATCTAGCGGGCCTCGCATCCTCTGTATCCCCGAGTCCAAAATCCTAGGGGTCGACCTCGAGTGTCCCCTGGTGCTTTCTGCCAGAGGCTCCAGGTAGGGCCATTCTCCCCGGCTGCGGTGTAGAGCAAGTTTTTTACTTCTTGCCCTGCCTGGACTGGCCCAAGGGCTACTGCATGAACTACCTCCCGTTTAATTCGTTCAAAGGCTTGGCGTTGCTCAGGGCCCCATTTGAAATTGTTCTTCTTCCGCGTCACTTGGTAGAGAGGGCTTATGATGAGATTGTAATTTGGAATATGCATTCTCCAAAAACCCGCAATGCCTAAGAAAGCTTGTGTTTCCTTTTTGCTAGTTGGTGGAGACATGGCTGTTATTTTGTTGATCACATCCATTGGGATCTGACAACGTCCATCTTGCCATTTTATTCCTAAGAACTAGATCTCCTGTGCAGGTCCCTTGACCTTACTTTGTTTTATGGCAAAACCGGCTTTCAGGTGGATTTGGACTATTTTCTTCCCTTTCTCAAAAACTTCCTCTGCTGTATTGCCCCACACGATAATGTCATCAATGTATTGCAGATGTTCTGGAGCTTCACCCTGTTCCAGTGCCATCTGGATCAGCCCATGGCAAATGGTGGGGCTGTGTTTCCACCCCTGGGGCAGTCGATTCCAAGTGTACTGAACACCCCTCCAAGTGAAAGCAAACTGTGGCCTGCACTCTGCTGCCAAAGGGATTGAGAAGAATGCATTAGCAATATCACTTGTAGCATACCATTTGGCTGCTTTTGACTCCAGTTCCTATTGAAGTTCCAGCATGTCTGTCACGGCAGCACTCAGGCCACGATAATCTACTGTTAGTCTCCACTCTCCATTAGTCTTTTGCACTGGTCATACAGGACTGTTAAAGGGTGAGTCTTACTGATCCCTCCTTGGCTCTCGAGTCGATGAATCAGCTCATGGATGGGATTCAGGGAGTCTTGGTTGGTGCGATATTGCTGCCAGTGCACTGTTGTGGTAGCAATCAGCACCTGTTGTTTGTTGACCTTCAGCAACCCCACAACAGAAGGGTCCTCCGAAAGACTGGGCAGGGTGGACAGCTGTTTAATTTCCTCCGTCTCCAAGGCAGCTATACCAAAAGCCCACTGGTAAACCTTTTGGGTCCTCGAAATACCCTCTCCTGAGGCAGTCTATGCCAAAGATGCATGGAGCCTCTGGGCCACTCACAATATTGAAGCTGAAGATTCTGAGCACTGTGACACTTTTGGATGAAATGAGATGTGGTGGCACAGCTTGCTCACCTGGGCTGCTGCAGCGGAGGGATAAAGGCTGTGCAGGAGAAAGTGGCAGGGAGGACGAGGACGGAGGATGGCCTCTGTGTCAAGGGGCAGCTCCGATGGATGAAGCTCCTCTATAGGATGGGCAACTGCTGAGGTTTGTCCCTGTGAATCTTGCCAATTGGCTTCATGTACTGCCAAGACTTTGTATCTGTTGCTGGTTGGTACGCAGGGGGAAACGGCTGGATGTGATATCCTGCTGCCATGGGTCACCAGAGACCATGGTGCCTCCTTCTCCAAGATGCTGTCTATTCACTGTTGACACTGCTTGCCTGGTAGTCCTTGGAGGTCAGTGCCATGGGGTTCCAATATTTCTTCTTGCAATGCCTCAAATAAGATTCTGTCTATTTCTTGTTCCCCCTCTCTTATACAGCATCACCTCCTGACTGCTTCCCACAGCTCCTCCACCCGCTGCCTGAGGGACTCCACCAGAGCACACCTTGCGCAGGTGGAGCTTGCACCCTCCTCCACCCAGGAGCGTGGGGTACAGACTTTACAGCCCTCCACCTGGACAGCAGCTTCCCTGAGAGGAAGCCCTGTCTGAGTGGTCACCTCCACTCATCCCAGGCTAGGCTGGCTAGGGAGAGGGTGCCCAGCTGCTGCAGAGCACAGCCCTCACCTGGTTGCTGCCACCATGCTTCTGATGACCTCAAAGCACTGCCTAAGAAGCCTTTCTAATTCCCTGGAGACCTCAAGCTGCTGGGTAGGTTTGCACAGCTGACAGCTAGCTGGGGTGACCATTGGGGCTGCAGCCTAAGCCTGCGTTTGAGCAGAGCAGGCAGCAGCCCCACAACTGGAAGAGTGCGCTGCCCTTCTCACGCGCCCTTCCATGCAAAGCGCTGGGCAAACTATTGTTTGCAGCGCTCCTGCTCCCTGGCGCTCCCCAGGAGCTTCTTTTATGCGGCTTCCTGGAGGAGGAATCAGCAGTGCCCGTGCCACCTGAAGACTCACGGTGTCAGTTTTGCAAGCCCACCCTCTGATCCATTTTAGAGGTGCACTTTAGCATGGGAAATCCTGCCTGGTGGTGATCATATCGGTTACTTCGACCTTGCCTACAGAAGATGCTCGGCAGGACTAATGGAGACGCGGACTGCTATTTTGCAAAGATAGGCCTTTAGGCAGATTAAGACTTGTCTCATGCAAAACATACAGACACCCCAACGCTTACAGTCTGGAGCTCCACCAGATGTGCTTCCCAGGGAATGGGATGGCAGAGGATAAGAAAGGGATGGCTTGGCAACCACCCTGGGATTTGGGAAACTAGGGAGTGCTCTCCTCTTCCCCACCACTGCTTTTCTCGGTGAGATGCTTAAGAAAACTCGACCAGCTAGGTGTAAATTCACAGTTGCGTCACCTAACTCATGTCTAATTGCAGCCAATGGAGTTGTGCAGTTCAAATGTTGAGCTTTCATTGGAGCCCAAGGCATTTCCTCCACTCAAACTATCTGCACCCCCACCTGACCCTGACTACTGTGTGAAACAAGGGTCCCGGCCCTCCCGGCAGGATGGGGAAAAGCTTGAACTTCTCCCTCATCCTGCACTATGCATCACAGTGAAGAGCCTGGCTCTGTCTGCTACCAAGATGCAGGCATTCAAAAGCCATGGGCTGCTCTGAGGTGCCCCTGAAGCCTTCCCTTCCGCAGGCTGAACAAGCTCAGCTCCTTCAGCCCCTTCTCAGAAGGCAAGTGCCCCAGCCCTAGACCATCTTGGTGGCCCTCTGCTGAACTCACTTCAGTTTCCTCATCTCTCTCCCTTTTATTGAGGGCCACAAATCTGGATGCAGTACCTACCTGTACTCTAACGAGTCCTGAGTAGAGGACGATCAACACATCCCCAGTCTCCTGGCTATGCTCCTCTTCATATAGCCCACCACACTGCTGGCCTTCCTCAGTGCTGACTTGTCTTTTGCCTAATGGCCCTCAGGAACTCCAGCACCTTTTCTGCAGAGCTACTCCCAAGCCAGGTAGTCCCCAGCCTGTCCCATTGCAGGGGCTCAGTCTACCGCTGGTGCAGGGCTCTGCATTTCTCCGTGCTGCTTTTCATGAGGCTCCTGTTGGCCCATGCCTTTGAGCCTACCTAGGTCCTTCTGGATGGCAGCCTTGCCCTGGTGTGTCAACCAGTCCCACCACCTGGGTATCACCTGCAGACTTCACAAGAAAGACCTCCAGGTCATTAGAAAAATGTTAAACGAGATGGGTCCCAGGACTGTTCAGGTCTCCCCTTGCCACCAGCCTCCAGCTGGAATATTTCCCATTAACTGACTTTCTGAGAGCAACTCTCTGACCACTTTTGACCAACCCCCTGCCACTGCTCAGGGACAGCTTTCACTCGATCACGCTGCTCAGAGCCCTGTCCACCCAGATGAAGGGGGGCTTTTTCACTTCTCTCCCATGCCGCTGGGGAAGGGGGGAAGGGAACAAATGGGTGCGTGCTTAGTGGCTGGCCATGCTCAACCCAGCAGACCCCTGAAATGTCACCATGTGGCTTTGCGTGAGCAACTGACTCCCTCCCTCCATCTCCATTGACTCTAGTGGGAGCTTAGTCAAGGAGCTCCCATGCAGACACCTCTTTTCTGCGCACCTGACCTGAGGGAAAGGGAATCACAACTCCTGTGGGTTTGTGGCATGAACTGGAGGGAGATGAATCACCTGAGAGCCTGGAAGCCTGTAACCAAAGTCTGACTTCTGCATTGACTCATTTGCATCACTGCCTTCCATGGGGAAACAAACCCCTCCCTCTCACTGCCTAGTATTTGGGGAGGAATAGGGGTTTTCAGAGGGAGAACTTGTCACCTCTTTTAGTCAACCGTTCTCTGAAAGGACAAATCACAGGGCTGGGCTCCGCCGCTCTCTCCCCAGAGTAGAGACACGATGTAGGTGTTTACTTCAGCCTCCTTCCAAGAAGGTTCCCCAGGAGGGACCCTGCTGCTTTGTCAGCACTGGACACCAGGGAGCTTCTCAAGGAGTCTGTGGGGCAGAGAGAGTCACACCTTCAGCTGCCCTTGTGCTCCTGGGCTGGCACAAGCTCCTGGGACTGAGAGAGCTCATGGCAACGCATGCATGGCACCTGCAGAAAGACAGCTGAGTCCAGCAGCAGCTCCTCTGCAAAGAGCAGCAGGGCTCAGGGCACTGCCTGCAGGTGACGAGACAGGATGAGCAGCTCGGAGAGAAGTAAAAGGCAGCTTGGGGTGGGAGGACGGAGGAGGGCTCATAGCTGGGGAGATCTTCCCAGTCCTTGACACAGTAAGTCTCTGGCTGCAGGGCAGTGCAGCTGCTGTTCCCAAAGAGGTCTTCCGAAGCTGCCACATCTGACGGGCATGGGATCTGTCAGGATGGCTCTCACAGCTTCTCAGGGGTGATTGAGAAGGGCAAACTCCCCACAGCACTGCAGAAGGTCTGGGTGGAAGGAGCAACCCCTGGCAGGGCAGGGTCATTCTTCCATCCGGAGGGTGTTATGTGGGACGGGGATGCTCACAGCTCTAGCTAACCATTTCTAGATGGGGACTTTTCAAGGGGAAGGTAAAGTCACCAGGTACCTGAAAGCTCTTGCCTGACTTTGGGTTGCTTTGGCTTTTGGGTTTGGGTTTTGGGGGTTGGGGGTTTTTTTTTTTTTTCAGTTTTCCCCCATTGTCAACAGTGAGATGGAAACAGTATTAGGGGTTTAGGTTTGGGGGTGAGACTCCTAAAATGTTACTCTGAAAGATCAAGGGGTGTGTGAGGAACCTCAGGAAGTCCCTTCAGCCTCCCCTGCCCCCCCAACCTATAGGCAGCACCAACATCTCCTTGGCAGTTGCCATCCTTCTCATCGGGGCTTTTCTGAACTGCTCCTTAGCAGCTGCAAACACAGAGCTGCTCCTGAAAACCTCTCTCCCGGGAGGTTTCTGGAGGGCAGAACTGAGCACACAGAGGGTGGGATGGGGTCTGTGAGCATGGACAGGGAAAAGGCACAGGGGCAGAGAAACAGCTCTGCTCCTCCATCTCCCGTGGGAGATGGGATCTGGACGATGCCCTTTCAGCCTGTCCGGTGCAGACACCTGCCTCTGAGCACGGCCCCCCTTGTCTCCTCTCCCACCCAACAGAGTGCTCTACCCTCCAGGCCATGGGGTCTAAGGCATGAGCCTCCTCCTCTGCAGTTAGGTCTCCAGCAGAAGAGAGGTGCATCTCTCCCGCAACATGCTCTTTTCCTGCTGCATGACAAAGGGGCTGACAGCAACTGGCTGGCAATGTCACCATCCGGACATTGATACGGGGGAAGGCTTTCCTGAGAGCCCGCCTGTCTCTCGCTCTCTCCATGCCTCCTTTGGCAGGAGGAGCACGGCGATGATCCCTGTTTCTCCATCTCTCCCTGCTGCTCTGGTCCCTGTTTTCAAGGTCGATGGGACAAAGGGCAGGGCGCTCAGTTGCAGTTCAGCTACTGGCCCTGAGAGTCCTTCCATGCAGGTGACTTCCTTTACGGCAGTGAGATGTCCAACCCCATTTCTAAAGTGTGGAGCTGTGGCAATGCAGTGTGTGGGGTTGGGGAATGAGCCCACTCTCTTTTAAAGAGAGCCCCACCTTCAGGACACCTGCCTGTCCCCCTGGCGTGTCCTGGCAGGCTATGGGTAGTGCTGCAGAAGAGCACAGCTCTCCTGGAAGGTCCTTCTGGTAGCTGACAGTCCCTGGTTTGCTCATCTGAGCCAGGAGCCTCTTCACATCCCTCCTGCCACTCTCTCCCTATCAGGGCTGAGAACGAGACAGCTCTTTGGAGATCTGCCCTCTGAAACTGGACTCCTCTCTTCTTTGCACAGTCTAGATTCCTTTGCAGAGTGAGCTCTGAGTGCACTCGTCCTCTAGCTGAGAGAGGTGCCAGCACAGGGCAGTTGTGAGCAAGACCACTGAGCGCACCCGCTGTCTTGAGGCTGCACTAGGTTACAGGGAGCTTTTTTGGTCTTGAGGGACTGCCCAGTGTTTACCCTGAGAGCTAAGGAAAAGCTGAGAATTTCTACCATTGCAATGAACACCAGACACAGGTACCTAAACGAGTCTACTCTTCTAGAGTCTCTACTCACCTACGCAACCTCATTCCCTGCAAAACAGGCAGTAAAACTGCTGAATCTTCACCTCTTGAAAAATGTATGCATTGGAGCTTACATTTCTATGCAGGCATGTCTTGCACTCTGTTATCCAGCCAGTGCCTGGAGAAATAGTGGATGCGGTGTATTGATGTGTGGACAGGGATAAAGCCCTCTGCAATGGGCCACGTCACCTCTGCCTCCTGCCTTTCCTTGCCTTGCAAGAGACCTGATAGTGGTAGATTGAAATCTGTCAAGGAAGGAAAAGTAGGAGGCTATGAATACTGTCCTCTTGCCTCCAAGAAGCAGCTGGGCGTGGTCCTCATTTCACCTCTCATGGTGGTCAAGAGGAATATACCTGCTGGGTGAGAAGACTAAGCCCTCCTCAGTCAGCTCAGGGCGTCCTGCCCCTGGAACAACAATCAAAAGGCTTTTTGCCACCTCTGTGTTAACACTGCTGCAGAGCAGGACTACCTCCTTTGGACCCATGGGCAGAGGACTCTGATCCTCACAGCACACGCAGCCAGCACAAACTGGAGTTCCAGCTAGACACCTGACAGAATGTCCCCCAGAGAACTAGGAAGGCAATGGGCAGAGTTTCTGTGTCACATGCAATGGGTTTTCTTCAAGCAGGTCTGTTTGAACTTGTCTTTTCCTCCTTGGACAGTCACGCACTCTTGGAAGGAGCAAATGTCCAACCACAGCAGCCCCATCACCCAGTTCCTCCTCCTGGCGTTTGCAGACATGCGGGAGCTGCAGCTCTTGCACTTCTGGCTCTTCCTGGGCATCTACCTGGCTGCCCTCCTGGGCAACGGCCTCATCATCACCGCCATAGCCTGTGACCACCATCTCCACACCCCCATGTACTTCTTCCTCCTCAACCTCTCCCTCCTCGACTTGGGCTCCATCTCCACCACTGTCCCCAAATCCATGGCCAATTCCCTCTGGGACACCAGGACCATTTCCTATGGAGGATGTGCTGCCCAGGTCTTTTGGTTTCTCTTCTTTGTTTCTTCAGAGTATTATCTGCTGACTGTCATGGCCTATGACCGCTACGTAGCCATCTGCAAACCCCTGCACTATGTGACCATCATGGACAGCCGAGCTTGCATCAAAATGGCAGCAGCTGCCTGGGGCAGTGGTTTCCTCAATGCGGTGCTGCACATTGGAAACACATTTTCCATTCCATTCTGCCAAGGCAATGCTGTGGACCAGTTCTTCTGTGAAATCCCCCAGCTCCTCAAGCTCTCCTGCTCGGACTCCTACGTCAGGAAAGCTGGGTTTACTGTGGTCAGTCTTTGCATAGCTTGTGGGTGTTTTCTCTTCCTTGTCCTGTCCTATGTGCAGATATTCACGGTTGTGCTGAGGATCCCCTCTGAGCAGGGACGCCACAAAGCCTTTTCCACATGCCTCCCTCACGTGGCCGTGGTCTCCCTGTTTGCCAGCTCTGCCATGTTTACCTACCTGCAGTCCCACTCAATCTCATCCCCAGCTCTGAATCTTGTGGTGGCCGTTCTGTATGCAGTGGTGCCTCCAGCAGTGAACCCCGTCATCTACAGCATGAGGAATCAGGAGCTCAAAGAGGCACTAAAGAGACTGATCCACTGTCTGCTGTTGCAGCAGGAATAAGCTGCCCTTCTCTTTCCACAGGCGATTCCAAGTTTGTCTCAGGCCAGGCTTGATTATTTGGTTCTTTTCTTCTCTGCTTGAACATTATCTTTGGAAACCAGGTTTTGGAGTCACCGTGCTTCTCCAGAGGCAAGAGCCTGAGCTGTGTGAGCCAGAGGCCTTCTGTAAATGTGCCTAGCGCTGTGTCAGAGCTGGCCTTCCTAATAGCATCTCTTTAATAAAAGGTGTCTCCTCAGTTCAGTGCCTGAAGCCTGGGCTCTTCTTGCTCTGCGTCACTGGGAAGGGAGGCTTGAGAGTGGCACCAGTTAGTGAGGTGCCCCAGAAGCAGGACATTTATGCTGGCCTGGGGAGTGGGGCTGGTAAGGCAGTCAAGGGGAGGTTGCTAGCCTGGGGACACAAGGTGTGAAAAAGAGAGTGAGCAGCCTCCATTTCCTCATGCCATTGGTGGCTCCCAGGCTTGGCGCTGGTGGGGAGCAGACACCCACTCTCTTCTACTCCAGTAGCTGCTGTGCCCATGAGAGGGGTTCAGGCCTGGTGTCAGAACAAGAGGTGCCCCTTCCAAGAAGGAAAACCTGGACTTTGCACCCAAAAATGAGGAAAAAAACCCTCCTTTGCCTGTGTGCAGCCAGTTGTCTAAGGAAGGCAGGTGGGTATTGGTGCCAAGGAGCTGTAACATGCGGCTGCAGACTTCAGTGGAGAAGTCTGATGGAAGGAGAAGTGATGCAAGTCCCAGGTGTGTGATGAGAGAAACGGCAAGCTTGGGGAGGGAAGGAGCAAGCTTGAGCATCGTCTCAGACCTCAAGGGACTGCTTCTCCTGCCTGTCCCATCCTCCTTAGGAGGCACAGTGGATCAATATCAATTGCAGAACGCTGCTATCAGCTCTCCTCTAAAGTGAAAAGTAATAAAATGTATCCATGAAAATAAAAAATCATTTTTTGTAAAGTGCTCTTTGAAGTCTTCCTCTTAAGCAAGAAGTGCCTACAAGGCCCCTTGAGGGAGAAATCTGCCAAACCCTCTCCAGGATCTCAAGAAGCTGGGGTGCCTCTCTAAAGTGCCTGTAGAGTAATGCACACAGGATGGGGAATCAACACGACGAGTTAGAGGTCTGTGGGCAGTTGCAGGGCTACGATCTTACTGGCATCATGGGGACATGGCGGGATGGCTCCCACGACTGGAGTGTTGCACAGAGGGGTACAGCTCTTTTGGAAGGACTGTATGGCAAGACGAGGAGGGGGAGTTGCCCTTTATGTGAGAGAGCAGCTGAAGTGGCTGGACATCTGCCTGGGGATGGGTGAGGAGCCAGCTGAGAGCTTATGGGTTAGGATTCAAGGGAGCACTAGCTATCTCCAGAGACCCTTTGCAACCCCAACTATTTTGTGATTCTGTGATGGTGTAATGCCTGGTAGTGTTTCTGAGAACTCTTCTGTCCTTTCCCCGCACTGGTGGGACTCCCGGTGCCCATGGAGCAGAGGCCTCCTTTTGAGGATGACCTCATTCACCGTGTAACTCTGAGGAAAAGGTGCACCAGGGGTTACAAATGCCAGCAATGCCTCAACACACAGCAGTATCCCCTACCCTGACTGCTGTGTCCAGCTCCTTCCTCCTTGAGGATTTGAGTTGGAAGGGACCTCTGGAGGTCTCCAGTACCATGATATGCTCTGAGCATGGAGAACTTTAGAGTTACATCTGATTGGTCAATGCTTTCTCCAGGTGAGTTTTGAAAATCTTTGCGCCCCTGAACCAGTGCTGACCCACTCTCATGATTATACAAATATATCTCTATAACTTTTTCTTTCCTTAACCTCATGTGAAATTTCCCTTCCTGCTTCTTGTCCTTGCAATCTCTTGTCCTTTCCTTTCCGTCATGGTCCCCAACCAGATCATCGGCCCTACTCAGACCAAGGACTGTCACAACCTGCTCGCCAAGCACAGCCTCTCTGGGATCCTCAGGGCCATGCAGGCACACCACGCTGGCCAGCTCCAAGCAGAGGCATAGACTGCAGAAGGACTGTGGTAGTGGTTGTGAGCTGGCAACAGGGCGGAGACAGGGGTGTGGAATAATTGACTGGACTTAGAACGCTGTCAAATTACTTTAGCGCTGCCACCTTTATCAACTTTGCGAAGCTGTTTCAGTGAAAGCCCTGAGAGGGCTCTGACAGGCAAATGTTGGTTCTGATGGGTGGCTACATATACCGTCCTTAGAAAATATACTGTTGACCAAGTCTGAGACTAAGACTGGACCTAGCCGCACCTAGACTCCTCTCTGAGAAGGAGTTCAGAAAGCAAGGGGTCCTGTCTGAACCTCGTGACTCAACGGGAGGGTTCCCCCCCCCAGCCACTCCTCAGACTCCTACGCAACAGTGACTTTTAACACAAGAAGGGGCCATGGCAGGGGTCAGCAGAGAAGAGCTCCAGCAGTGTTAAAGGAGAAGCCGCTGCCCGAGCATTCACACACCATTCAGGGAGTCGCACACACACCACTCGAGACTGTAACCACTAGGACCAGAGTCCCTTTGCAGCAGCAGCTCCACTGAGCTGATGGGTGCCCCTTTTCAACTCCTCGCTCACATACACTCGCTCTCGGGTGCATTCTCTCCCCTCTGGCTCGACCCTAGGTTTCCCGAAGCAGAGTCTCCGAGACGACACACGCCAGGCGAATTTATTGGTACAGCAGTGAAAACAGCTCCAGCTGGGTGCCTCCGGAGAGGGACCCAGAACAAAGAAATCCCTGGGTAATTAGACCCTGTAAGGTATATCTAAGGTATACATAAGGTATCTAAATTCCCCTCCCCTCAGGAGACTGTTCGGACCAAGAGTAGTATTTGGGTCTGGGGTCTTCCCATTCTTCATTGGGCCCTTTCATTGTCTCTTGGCAGGCCGATCTTCTCTTATCTCTAAGATCGCAGCTTCTGCTAAGGTTGAAGCCTCCTCATCTTTCTGGTTTGCACGGGTTTTGGGGGCCAAGTAAAAGTGCAGTGCACGGTCGGTGGATCTGGGTGAAAGTTCTTGTGGCCCAAGACTTCAGCAAGCCTTGCTACTAATGCTAAAGTGACTACTACAACAAGCAGCTCCCCTTTGCACCCAGTGGTGCTCCTGAGCGAGGATGGTCACATAGGAGGGGAGGCACTGTGAGCTGTGGTGCCGGGAACCGACGCTTGCCGCTGTGTCTTGGAGCTCCTGGCAGGCGGTGCTGGTGGCTGCAGCCCCCAAGACACCCCCAACCCTGTGAGCAGCCATGAGTCCTCTCCCAACCATTGGGAGCAGCTCTGGCTTGAGAAGGTCTGCTGGCAGAGCTGGGGTTGTGGTGCCCACCCTATGCTTCCAACTCACGGTGCCTCTTGGGATCCCAGAGTCATTGCAGTGAGTGGGGTGATGTTTGAAGGTAATTTGGGGATGTCCTGGCAGCGTGGCTCATGTTCACATGCTAATCCCTGCACCAGCACAGCCTTGCTGCCCCACATGTGGCCCCCCAGCCCAAGTGTGCAGGCACCACGTGGTGCAGGATGCATTCAGGGCTGGGGAAACATCCCCCTGCCATGGTCTGCACAACAGATGAAAAATACAAAGGGCCAGGATGGGGGGTGACTTTTGGGGGTTAGAGCCAGCACACAAGGTGGGGGAGGCTGTCCCAAGGACATGTGCTAGGCACATGGACTGAGTAAGGGACAGCAGCAAATTCACAGGTCTGCTGGGTCATGCTTCCACAGTGTAAGGCCTGACACTGTGCCAGTCTCCCTCACAAAGGGATGGGGAGTGGGAAACGCCACGTCCCAGGCCTGGTGGAGCAAGATCTCCTGGCTCTGCACTGTAAGCATGCTTCAGGGTATCCATGGTCTAGAAAGTTTTGAATTAGCTGAACATGGGCATTTTCTCTGGCGCAAACTCTAGCCCACATCAGATCCCATCTCACCTCTCCACGATCGTTCTGGTCATTCCTGGCCCTCTCCTTGTGCTCCCTTCTGGCCCTTGGGACCTGGGTGGGGATCGCTGCTGCTAAGCCCCCTGCCGAAGGGTCTGTGGAGGTGGAAGGTGCTTGAAGGGACTGTGGTGCATTGCCAAGGAGAGGAAGTGTTCAGTCGCGACTGTGGGTGACATGAATGACTCTCCTGCCTCCCTTCCTTGTGCTTGCTGGCGCCCCATTTCCTCCTCTGGGACAGCAGAGTCCTTGTTTCCCTGTAGACACCTGGGTTTAGCACTGTGCCTTTGAGGGACTCCACCTTGTGCAATCTCTCACTTTATGGTGCTCCAGTCACTGCCCGCCACAGGCCCGTGCCATCCATGGAGACCCCTGGGGTTTCCAGGCAGCTCCAGACTCCCCTCCTTAAGGACATCATCATCTGTGTGTCCCATGTGGAACAGCCCTGGGTATGTACCTCAGTGACTCGGTGACTGCTCACCGCCTCCACTTTCACTAGACACCGATGGGTAAGTCCTAAATGCAACACTCAGTCTCTGACAGGCACCAACAGGACAATGAGCTCTTTGATCCTGAATCCATGGAGCAACAGGCTCCTTTGGGGAGCATTTGCTCATGCCTGGTCTTGTCACCAGCTTTGGATGAAGCGCCCAGTCTTCAGGCAGTGCACGAAGGAGACGCCGTTTTATTACAAAGATGCTATGGGAGACACAGCTGTGATGAGGCACCTGGCGATGCCTCCTTCTAACCCAGCGCCTACTCATACACCTATGACCACACAAGCACCAGCACAAGCCAGGCTTGGGTTCCTAACCTATCACCCAGTCAAGCACATATGACATCACAAGCACCTGCGGAAGCCAGGTGCATCCTCCTGGCCTATCAGCTACTTAGCCACCACTGACATCAGAAGCAGCTGTACAAGCCAGGGGCCTGCTTCTGCCCTATCACCTCCTCAGCTACCTGTGACACCACCAGCACCCGCACCAGCCAGCTGCATGCGCCTGACACCACTGCTACAGAGCCACCAGTGACGTCACAAGCAGGTGCACAAGCCAGCTGCAGACTGGCCTATCAGCTACTCAGCTATCAGGGACATCATAAGCAGCTGCACAAGCCAGGGACTTTCTCCTGCCCTATCAACTATTTGTGAACATGACGTCATAAGCAGCTGCACAAGCCACGGGCCTGCTCCTGCATTCAAAGCTACTCAGCTACAAGTGACATCACAAGCACTGGCACAAGCCAGGGCCTGCTCCTGCCCTATCACCTGCTCTGTCAACTATGACATCACAAAAAGGTGCAGAAGCCAGGAGCCTGCTCCTGCCCTAAGAGCTACTCAGCCAACAGTGACATCACAAGCACCTGCGGAAGCCCGGTGTCCATTCATACCCAACCAGGGACTTAGCCACCAGTGACATCAGAAGCAGCTGTACAAGCCAGGGGCCTGTTTCTGCCCTATCACCTACTGAGACACCTATGACATCACGAGCACCTGCACAAGCCAGCTGCATGCTCCTGCCTTACTAGCTGCAGAGCCACCACTGACATCACAGGCACCAGCAAAAGCCAGGTCTTCATTCCTACCCAAACAACTACCAGGACACCAGGGACATCACAAGCCCCTGCAGAAGCCAGGTCTGGCTCCTGCCCTGTCACCTACTCAGGCACCTATGACATCACAAGCACCTGCACACCCCGGGGTCCTCCACCAGTTTTCTTACTTGTGCTCTTCAGATTCTCTCCCCCATGGAACCGGGGGGTGGGGGGGGAGGGGGAGCGAGTGGCTGTGTGGTGCTTAGTTGCGCACAGGGGCGAAACCACGACAGTGAGGAAGGAGGAAAAGTCTTCTGTCAGCAGCCCAAGGAAGTCTGCAGGGCAATGAGCCAGTTCCTGTGGGGGACTGTAATTGCCCTGGCATCCACGGACCAGGCAAAACAAGGTGCAAACAGTCTGGAGCACCGTGGGACAACTTCTTAATACAGCTGCCCAGTGGGCCAACAAAGGCCCTGGGTGCTCACCTGGATCCGCTACTGGCAACCAAGGACGAGCTGGTCAGGGATGTGATAATCACGATACACAACTCCTCACACACACACACACAGAGACTGGAAATGGGAAGGAAAGAAATGATTTAGGGACAATACTGTCTGAGGGGTCTTGCCATTGGATGATAACAGTTAGAAAAGAGAGAAAAAGTATTGTTCTAACAACTTCATGCCAGACTATAATACTGAGAAATTATAACTATCTTGCCAAGGAAGAATGAAGGAAAGGAGTAACATCAAAGAAATACAGTTTACCATCATCAAGAAGAGGAAGACCTTCTTTTAGAGCATGTTACTGCTGCTGTCCTTAGTGCCAGTAGAAATAAGGCAAATCACAGGGTGGGTTGGCCCCAGCTGGCAGCTAAGCCCCCAGGCAGCTGCTCGCTCAGTGCCCCTGAGCTGGAGGGGGGAGAGCATTGGAAGGGCAAAGGGAGAAACAGTCATGGGTCAAGACAAAGGCAGTTTAATAAGTGAAGCAAAGGTGCGTGCGCAAGCAAAAGAGAGTAAGGAATTGCTCTCAGTTTGTTTTCCTTGGTCTGCCTTTGCTGAGGGGACTGAATGGGCTCCTCTTTTTCTCGAGCCATAGAAGGGTTTGGGTTGGAAGGGAGCTGCAAGGTGATGTAGTTGCAAGCCCCCTGGCACGGGCAGGGATAGGGGGGGCAGGGAAAGGGGAAGCCGTCCCTGGGTGGGCTCGAACCACCATCCTTTCGGTTAACAGCCGAACGCGCTAACCAATTGCGCCACAGAGACTCCCAAAGTGAGCTATGAAGTGCTTCCCTTCGGCAGGCAGATGTTTGGCCATTGCCAGGGAAGCAGAGCTTCGTCACCCAGAGTGGTGACTTGGGAAGAGAAAGACCAGAACCCGGAGTGTCCACCCTTCATCCTTCTTTCCCTGAGCACCGGACCTCCCCTCCCATGGCATTTCTGGGAGCAGTCCTCTCTCATTCCCTGCCCTCTGCACACCATCCCTCTGCAATACAAAGGTGGGCACCAAAGGAACTCCTCCTGGAGCCTTGCACAAGCACTTAGACCTCCAAGAGCACAGAGGTGCCTCAGGAAATTCCTCCCCTCACCAAGATGCACTTCCTCACCTGGTGTTTTTAGGATGCACGCATGGTGACAGGAGAAACGTGGTCATCCCCTGAGGATGAGAAGGAAAGCCTTGAGAGTTTCTTAGGGTCTCAGGTAGTGATCAGGCAGTGATTGGCAGTGCGTACGGATGCGAGAGAGGGTGTAGGGAACTCGTCAAGAAGCAAGGTGATGGTTGAGGGCTTTAGCAAATCCTTCCAACCTTGTGTGAGCCCAGCAATGGAAAGCCGTTGATGTCTGTGGGTGGAGGAGGAATAGGTCTGCCCTGGGAATGTGGCTGAAGGCCCCTGCACAAAGGAGAGGTTTCCATCATGTGTGCATGCCTCAGCCTGGGAGATGGGGAATGCCCTCTGCTGTGGGGTGGCTAGACAGTGCTCAACATGCCCCATGAGCTGACCTTCCTCTCTTCCTCTCCTTCACTCCCCAGCCTTGGACGCACCTCAGGAAGCTTTTCACTGCTTTAGAGGCCGGTTCATTCTTTCAGTACCTGCAGTTCAGGAACTTGGCACCAGAGGGCTCCTTAACATGCAAAATGCCATGCCAAGCCAAGTCTCCCTGCAGAATTCTCCCTAATGCTTCAAGTCTCGTGGGGCTGAGTTGAGAGACTCCAGGAGTGCAGCCAATCGGAGAAGATTTCAGTAATAAATATCAATACAACAGGATGTCTTCTTTCACCAGTTTTCTTCACTTTTCTGCTTACAGAACAAGTGATATCAGCCTTCCCCAATTCCTATTCATCTCCTGATGCATCTCCTGATGAAGTCTGAACAAGTAGGAAAAGGAAGATCCTTTCTGTACAACATGGTGTGGGCAAACTCTGTCCCCCCCCACCTCCCACACACCCTGCCATTTCTATCATCAGCCACCTGGGACTTGCATCATGCTCTCTGAAATCCAAGCTTTTCCCACCATAGTCTGCAGCTGAAGGAGCATTTGCACCAGTTCCCACCTGCTGTAGTTGGAGAACCAGCTGCGCAGTCACAGAAGGATGGTTCTTACCTGCCAAAAAAAAAAAAAAAAGAAAGGAAAAGAAAGGCATAGTTCAATAAAAAATAAAAGACATTCCTCAGCTGCCTATGAAGTCCAAGTTGCCTCCAGTGAAGTCCACTTTCCACAGTGGGTAACCTTAGTGGAAAACCTTCAGCGAGATACGTAGGAAGGGACAGGTAGGAACATAATTCAGGATTTGGCTGAAGGCACCATCAGGCAGACTGCAGAAAGTTGAGAAGGGGGCCCTTGAAGGAGTCCATGCGGAAAGATGTGACAGGGTAGTGAGAGTCAATGCAGAGGAAGATCAATATTTCTTCTCCTGAACGTAGTATACGGGCTCTAAATTTCCCTGTTGGCACCATGGCATCATGTCACCCACATTAACTGTGGTGATTTCCGTGTATGGGGCTTTATTTATCAAAGAACCCAGGCATGGGTCAGTGAGTTGAGGCACCACAGCTGTGAGCTGCAACTGCCTTGGGCAGAACTTGTCCTGAGACCAAATCTCTCACTCCCTGCTTGGTAATGGCACTAACCAGCCATCTGTCAGACAAACGTGGGCACCAAACGAGCTCCACCCACCCGAGCCTTGCACAAGACTTGGATTCAAGGAGGACAGATGTGCCTGAGGGAGGCCTTCCCCTCACCTAGAAGCCTTTCCCAGACTGGTGCTTTGGGATCCATGAATGCTGAATGGAGAGACATGGCCATTTCTGGAAGGGGGGATGGAAAGCCTTGCTGGGAAACCTGGCCGCTGCCTGCTGCAGGTCCAGGGAATCACCCTCCAAGGATGCACAAGTTGCTCAGGAAGCTGTCCCGAACCAGAGACTAACCACAAGAGCAAGGGCTACTTGTCACCCACGGACCCAACCTTTCCTTTTTGCTCTTCCCAGGGAGTTCTCAATCCAGAACGTTGGCTTTCCTCATTGGTCTCCAATGGTGATTTATTTTTCTTATTGATGGTATCACCTATCCATCCACATGTTGCATTTAGGCAGTCTTGCTTCTCCTTCAGGACTCGTCATATAGAGCTAAGACATAGAATCATAGAAACAGAGAATCCTAGAATCATAGAATGGTTTGGGTTGGAAGGGACCTTAAAGATCATCTGGTTCCGACCCCTCTGCCATGGGCAGGGACACCTTGCACTAGACAAGGTTGCTCAAAGCCCCATCCACCCTGGCCTTGAACACTTCCAGGCATCTACAACTTCTCTGGGCAACCTGCTCCAGTGTCTCACCACCCTCATAGTGAAGAATTTCTTCCCTATATCTAACCTAAATCTACTCTCTTTCAGTTTAAAGCCATTACCCCTTGTCCTATCACTACATGCCCTAGTAAAAAGTCTCTCTCCAGCTTTCTTGTAGGCCCCCTCCAGGTACTGCAAGGCTGCTAGAAGGTGTCCCCGGAGCCTTCTCTTCTCCAGGCTGAACAACCCCAGCTCTCTCAGCCTGTCTTCATAGGAGAGGTCCTGCAACACTCTGATCATCTTCATGGCCCTCCTCTGGACTCTGTCCAACAGGTCCATGTCTTTCTTATGCTGGGGGCCCCAGAGGTGAACACAGTACTCCAGGTGCGGGTCTCATGAGAACAGAGTAGCGGGGGAGAATCACCTCCCTCGACCCACTGGTCACGCTTCTTTTGATGCAGCCCAGGATGTGATTGGCTTTCTGGGCTGCGAGCGCACATTGCCGGGTCACCTTGAGCTTCTCATCAGCTAACACCCCCAAGTCCTTCTCCTCAGGGCTGCTCTCAATCCATTCTCCACCCTGCCTGTATTTGTGCTTGGGATTGCCCCAACCCATGTGCACGAACTTGCACTTGGTCTTGTTGAACCCCATGAGGTTCACACGGGCCCACCTCTCTAGCCTGTCAAGGTCCCTCCCGATGCATCCCTTCCCTCTAGAGTATCAACCAGACCACTCACCTTGCTGCCATCCACAAACTTGCTGAAGGTGCACTCAATCCCACTCTCCATGTCGCTGGAAAGGCGTTAAACAGTGCCAGTCCCAATACCGACCCCTGAGGAATGCCACTCGTCACTGGTCTCCACTTGGACATCAAGCTGTTGACTGCAACTCTTTGAGTGCAACCATCCAGACATTTCCTTATCCACAGACTGGTCCAGCCTTCAAATCCATGTCTCTCCAATTAAGACACAAGGATGTTATGCGGGACAGTGTCAAATGCTTTGCATAAGTCCAGGTGGATGACATCAGCTGCTCTTCCTTTAGCCACCAATGCTGTAACCCCATCGTAGAAGGACACCAGATTTGTCAGGCATGATTTGCCCTTTGTGAAGCCATGGTGGCTGTCACCAATCATCTCCTTATTTTCCATGTGCCTTAGCAGAGTTTCCAGGAGGATCTGCTCCATGATCTTGCCGGGCACAGAGGTGAGACTGACTGACCTGTAGTTCTCCCGGTCTTCCTTTTTCCCTTTTTAGAAACGGGGGTTATGTTTCCCCTTTTCCAGTCAGTGGGAACTTCACCAGACTGCCACGACTTTTCAAATATGATGGATAGTGGCTTAGCAACTTCATCCGCCAGTTCCCGCAAGACCCACGGATGCATCTCATCAGGTCCCATGGACTTGTGCACATTCAGGTTCTTTAGATGTCTCAGACCTGATCTTCTCCTACGGCGGGCAGTACTTCATTCTCCCAGTCCCCGCCTTTGCCTTCTGCAACTTGGGTGGTGTGGCTTCAGCACTTGCCAGTTAAGAATGACGCAAAAATGTCATTGAGTACCTCAGCCTTCTCCATATCTCAGGTAACCAGCTCTCCCGTTTCCTTCTGGAGAGGGCCCACATCTTCCCTAGTCTTCCTTTTATCAGTGATGTAGCTATTGAAGCTTTTCTTGCTGCCCTTGACGTCCCTGGCCACATTTAGTTCTATCAGGGCTTTAGCGTTCCTAACCTGATCCCTGGCTGCTCTGACAATTTCTCTGTATTCCTCCCAGGCTACCTGTCCTTGCTTCCACCCTCTCTAGGCTTCCTTTCTGTGTTTGAGTTTGACTAGGAGCTCCTTGTTCATCCATGCAGGCCTCCGGGTGTTTTTGCCCAACTTCCTCTTTGTTGGGATACATTACTCCTGAGCTTGGAGGGGGTGATCCTTAAATATTAACCAGCTTTCCTGGGCCCCTTGTCCCTCCAGGGCTTACACAGGACCATGTGCAGGTGACTTTTCAATATCTCCAAGGGTGGAAACTCCACAACCTCACTGGGAAACCTGTGCGAAAGCCCGCTCACACTTACAGTATAAAAAAGTGTTTCCTGCATTTCAGTTAGTGCCCATTGCCTCTGGTCCTGTCAGTGGGCACCACTGGAAAGAGCCTGGCTCCACCGTCTTTGTACCCTCCCTTCAGGTATTTATATACATTCATAAGATGCCCCCTGAGCCTCCTCTTCCCCAGGCTGAACAGTCCCAGCTCTCTCGGCCTCTTTTCATAGGAGAGATGCTCCAGTCCCTTCATCATCTTTGTGGCGCTTCATTGGACACTTTCTAATATGTCCATGCCTCTCCTGTACTGAGGAGCCAAGAACTGGACTCGAAGTGTGGCCTCACCAGTGCCAAGGAGAAGGGATGGATAACCTCCTTCGACCTCCTGGCAATGATTCTCTAATACAGCCCAGGATAGCGTTCACCTCCATTCCTGTAAGGGCACATTGCTGGCTCACGGGCAACTTGTTATCCACCAGAAGCCCCAGGGCCTTTTCTGCCAAGCTCCTTTCCAGCTGGGAGACACCCAGCATAGCCTGGTGCATGGGGTTCTTCCTCCCCAGGGGCAGGACATGGCAGTTCCCCTTGTTGAACTTCATGAGGTTCCTGTCAGCCCATTTCTCCAGCCTGTCCAGGTCCCTCTGGATGGCTACACAACCCTCTGGTGTATCAGCCACTCCTCCCAGTTTGGTGTCATCAGCCAACTTGCTGAGGGTACACTCTGCCCCATCATCCCGATCATTCATGAAGATTTTGAGCAGGATTGGACCCAGTACTGAACCTTACGGTACACTTATAGTTAGTGGGTTCCAGCTAGACTTTGTATCACTGATCACCGCTCTTTGGGCCCAGATGTTCAGCCAATGTTCAACCCACCTCACAATGACCATCCAGCCCACACTTCAACAGCTTCTGCCATCAGCATCTTAGTGCAGACCATGCCAAAAGCCTGGCAGAAGCACAGGCAGACAATAACCATTGCTCTCCCCTTGTCTACAAAGGCAATCATCTGATTGGAGAAGGTTTTCAGGTCAGTGAAGCATGACTTCCCCTTGGTGAATTCATGCTGACTATGCCTGATGATTTTCTTGCTGTTCATGTGCCTGGGAAAGGTTTCCAGCATTAGCTGCTCCATCGCGTTCCCATGTGTCAAGATGAGGCTGACTGGTCTGTATCTCCCTGGGTCCTCCATCTTGCCCTTCTTGAAGATAGGACTGGCATTTGATTTCATCCAGTCTTTGGGCACTTCTCCCAGTCATCATGAAGGATTAAAGATTCTCAAGAGTGGCCTTGCAATAACATCTGCCAGCTCCCTCAGCACTCGTGAGTGCATCCCATCAGGGCCCATGCACTTACGTATGTGCCATTTACTTAAGTATTCCCTGACCACATCCCCTTCCGCTAAGGTTCCGTCTTCCTTGCTCCAGCCTTTCCCCCTGCTCTCTGGCACCTGGGATTCCTGAAGGTTGCTCTTGCTGGTAAAGGCTGAGGTGAAGAAGGCATTCAGTACTTTCCTATGTCCTTTGTTACAGGTCCCCTGCCTCGTCCAGCAGCAAGCCCACATTTTCCCTAACCTTCCTTTTACCTCCTATGTTCTTATAGAAGCCCTTCTTGTTGCCTTGGACGTCCCTGCCCAGATTCAGTTCTACGTGGGCCTTGGCTTTCCCAACCCTCTCTCTGCATGCTGGGACAATGTCTCTCTATTCCTCCCAGGCTGCCTGTCCCTGCTTCCACCCTCTGTATGCTTCCTTTTTGTGTTTGAGTTTTGCCAGGGGGTCCTTGCTCATCCCTGCAGGCATTTTTGCATGATTTCCTGGACGTAAAAATACGTAGCTGCCATGAATTAGCTTTGGCATTGTAGGGATGTCCATGAGACAAGTGCCATCACAGTCAATGGAGTTCTAGAAAGTACAGCTGCTGGAGAACATAAAGAGAGAGATGGAGCTCTCCCTATGGCACATGACTCCATTTGCTCAGCTGAATACTTCAAGAGGCTGCCATGAACATAATGAAGAGGAACAGATTCCATTGCCAGTTAAACAGGCCATCTGCTGTCCTTTCAGTTAGAATGACAGAATCATAGAACAGCCCAGGTTGGAAGGGACGGCGAAAGATCATCTGCTCCATCCTTTCATGGACCCTAGGCGAGATTAGCTAGCACCCTGTGCAATCACATCTTGAAAACCTCCAGTGACGGCGACTCAACCACGTCCCAGAGGAGGTTGTCCCACTGAATGATTGTTCTCACTCTAAAAAATGTCTTTCTTATGTCGACACGAAACTTCTCCTGGTGCAACTTGTACCCATTGCCCCTCGTCTTCTCCATGGGCTCCTTGAGAAGAGAGAGCCTGCGTCCTCTTGGGAGACACCCTTTAGGTACCTTTAAGTTGGCCAAAGGAATGCCCCACCAGCCTCCCAGAAGATGCCCCCAGATGCTGTCCTGTCTCTAAGAGCTACTCCATCAGAGCTTGCAGCTACCTGCAGCTGTCTTGCACCACCTGTGGCACCTCAGATGTCACCAGGGGTTCCATCTGAAGAGCTCACTCCTGGCCTCCAGCCCCATTAATTAGCAGGGCAGATGAGACAAGCAGCTCACCTGCAGGTGCCTATTTTGTGCACACCTGAACAGAGGCAAGAGGAATCCCACCTGCTGAGGGGTTGTGGCAGGCAAGGGAGGGAGCTGAGTGCCCTTCTAGCCCCAGGACTACAAACCACAAAGACATGCCTGGCTTGACTCACCTGAATCACTTCCCTCACTTTGGATAAATTAGGACCCCCTCTGTACCCTTCCTATTCTCCTCAGATTCTGTAGAGCAAAGATGAATGCACAAAGGCTGGGATGGGGGCTGTGAGCACTGACAGGGTAAAGACATGCGATGGGGAAACACCTCCCAGCGGGAAAATCTCCAGGCAGCAGGGATTTCATCAGGGAATGAGAGGAAAGTAAACCCAAAAATGTTGCGGGAGGGAGAATTCAGAAAACTCCGTATCATCCCCTCCAATGCAGACCCCTTCCTCTGAGCAAGCCCCCTTGCCTCCTCTCCCAGCCAGCAAAGCCTCTGCCCTCAGGGCTGTGGGGTCCAAGGCATTGAGCCACCTCCTCTGCAGCCAGAGCTCCAGCAGAGCCTTGGGGCAGCTCTCCAGCATCTTGCCCATTTCCCTCTGAAGAGCACAGAGGCTGAGAGCAGCTGCCCAGCAATGTTGATGTCATCCCTTAATGACATACCATCGGCAGGACACTTGGCTATCTCCTTGAGGTGTCCTTCCAAGCTGTGAGCTGCCCTCCAGGATGCAACACTGCCCCATAGCACCTTTGTGTAATCTGAAAGCCCCGTGGAGAAGCGCAGAGATGTTATGAATGAAGAAATGCTGTTGGGTTGGTGAAATGAGCCATGTGTGGTTTTGGCTACAAGTGAGGTGCTGAGACCTTGAGAAGAGGTGAGACATTTAATGGCCTGCAGTGGATCCCTCTGCTCTTGGCTGTGGCTGGTTTCTTTTCAGGGTAACATATGAGTGTGATCTCCTCCTTCATCTCAGGTCTGGCACCTGCCCCTACCAGGAGCGCACCAAACAGGACGGGCAAACAGGGCGTGGCGCGTCAATTTGCGCGGCAGTTCACGCAGACAGGGCGTGTAGGGAAGGCGAAGTCACCCTACTAGCTCAGGAGGAACTGTGAAAACTGAGTTCATACGGTATTCCCCATCCTTTCAGAAAAAAATCAGCTATGGTCTTCACTCGTCAGAAAGCGATGCCCTCTGTGCTCGCCAGAGTGGACGTGGCTACCCAGACGGAGCTCCCACAAAAACGTGCGGCCACCCAGGTCTCAGGCTGCAGGGAGTGCCTGGGCCTCTCACTGTTCCCGCATGGCAGCCATGCGGACAGCTGTGTGAGGTGTGACCAGGTGGATGATTTGCTCTGCATGGTGGCAGAGCTACGGGAGGAGGTAGAAAGGTTAAGGAGCATCAGGGAGGCTGAGAAAGAGACAGACTGGTGGTGCCATGCTCTGCCCCCCCGAGACAGGAACAGGAGCAACAGCAGCCACCAGTAAGAACCCACGATCAAGGGAATCCTGTACCCCCCCACCGGGCTGAAGGCAGCAGCTCAAAGGAGAAGAGTGAACGGAGGCAAGTCCACGCTCGTGGCGGCAGGCGAACGCCCTCCTTGCCCACCTCGCCTCCCCAGGTGCCTCTGTACAAAAGGTATGAGGCCCTGGAGGAGGAAGGCCAGTCAATGGAGGATGGGGATGACGGTCCATCTACACCAGAGGTGTCACCCAGGGCAGAAGAACATACCTCTTGTATTAACACCACCTCCACAAGGAAGAGAAGATGGGTTATAGTTGTGGGCAACTCCCTTCTGAGAGGAACCGAGGGTCCGATCTGCCGGACGGACCCTCCTCTTAGGGAAGTCTGCTGCCTCCCTGGGGCCCGGGTGAAGGATATCACGAGGATACTCCCTAGCCTGGTACGGCCCTCGGACTATTACCCTCTACTGCTCTTCCATGTGGGGGGCGATGAAGCTGCAACACGAAGTCCTAGGGCAATCAGAAGAGACTTCAAGGCCTTGGGACGGCTGGTAAGAGACTCCGGAGCACAGGTTATTTTCTCCTCTCTCCTTCCAGTTGTGGGCAGTGACACTAGAAGGAACAGAGGTACCCAGTCTATTAACTCATGGCTCCATGGCTGATGTCATTGCCACGGATTTGGTTTTTTTGATAACAGGATGGCCTACACAGCACCAGGTTTGCTGGTGTCTGATGGGATTCATCTTTCTCAAAGGGGAAAGAGAATCTTTGCTCAGGAGCTTGCGGGGCTCATCGACAGAGCTTTAAACTAGACTCGAAGGGGGAGGGGAGTAATATCAGGCTTGCCCGTGAGAAGCTGAGGGACGACGTGCCACAGTTAGAGGGAGCGGGTGCCAGCGAGGGCACTCAGCCTGTGTCTCTGAGATGTGCTGGGTACACTGGGGCATGGCTGAAGTCGAACAGAGTTGAGCTAGGGGATACGGAGGCAATAGGAGCCAAGAGGGAAACGCCAGTGAAACCCCTCAAAGCACACAAGGGGTGTTCCTCTATGAAGGAGACACGGACGACAGCCCAGCTGAAGTGCCTCTGCACCATTGCACGCAGCATGGGCAACAAGCAGGAGGAGTTGGAAGCCATTGTACATCAGGAAAACTTTGGGTTGCCATCAACCAGGTTGCCATCACGGAAATATGGTGGGATGACTCGCACAACTGGAGTGCGGCGATGGATGGCTATACACTCTTCAGGAGGGATAGGCGAGGCAGGAGAGGCGGTGGGGTAGCCCTATACGTTAGGGAGTGTCTGGATAGTTTACAGCTTGATGATGGTGACGAGAGGGTGGAGTGTCTATGGGTAAGAACCAGGGGGAAGGCCAGCAAGGCATATATTGTGGTGGGAGTCTGTTACGGATCACCCAACCAGGATGAGGAGACAGATGAACTATTCTATAAGCAGCTGGGAGAAGCCTCACGATCGCTAGCCCTTGTTCTTGTGGGGGACTTCAACCTAGAGGACTTCAACCTAGACTTCAACTAGAGGAAACAGTCTAGGAGGTTCCTGGAGTGTGTGGCAGAGAACTTCCTGACACAGCTGGTGAGGGAGCCAACTAGGGAATGGGCCCGCTGGACCTCTTGTTCACGAACAGAGAAGGACTTGTGAGCCATGTGATGGTTGGAGGCCGTCTTGGGCAGAGTGATCAGGAAATCATAGAGTTTTTGATACGTGGAGAAGCGGCGAGGGGGGTGCGCAAAACTGCCACCTTAGACTTCCGGAGGGCAGACTTTGGCCTGTTTAGGAGACTGGTCGAGAGAGTCCCCTGGGAGGCAGCCCTAAAGGGCCAAGGGGTCCAGGAAGGCTGGACATTCTTCAAGGAGAAGTCCTAAAGGCATAAGAGCAGGCTGTCCCCAGGTGCCGAAAGATGAGCCTGCGGGGAAAAAGACCAGCCTGGCTGACTAGAGAGCTTTGGCTAGAACTCAGGAAAAAGAGGAGAGTCTATGACCTCTGGAAGAAGGGGCAGGCAACTCAGGAGGACTACAAAGGTGTAGCGAGGTTGTGCAGGGAGAAAATGAGAAGGGCCAAAGCTGAGCTAGAGCTCAATCTGGCTGCTGCTGTAAAAGACAACAAAAAATACTTCTTCAAATACATTAGCAGCAAAAGGAGAGCTAAGGAGAATCTCCAGCCCCTAGCAGACGGGGGAGGGATCACAGTGACCAAGGATGAGGAAAAGGCTGAGGTACTTAATGCCTTCTTTGCCTCAGTCTTTAATAGCAGGGCCAATTGTTCTCTGGGTACCCAGCCCCCGGAGTCGGAAGATAGGGACGGGGACCAGAATGGAGCCCCCATAATCCAGGGGAAAATGGTTAGTGACCTGCTGCACCACTTAGACACTCACAAGTCTATGGGGCCTGATGAGATCCACGCGAGAGTACGGAAGGAACTGGCAGATGTGCTCACCAAGCCCCTTTCCGTCATTTACCAGCAGTCCTGGCTAACTGGGGAGGTCCCAGCTGACTGGAGATTAGCAAATGTGACACCCGTCTACAAGAAGGGCCGGGAGGAGGACCCGGGGAACTACAGGCCTGTCAGCCTGACCTCGGTACCGGGGAAGCTGATGGAGCAGATCATCCTGAGTGCCATCACACGGCATGTAGAGGATAACCAAGGGATCAAGCCCAGCCAGCCTGGGTTCAGGAAAGGCAGGTCCTGCTTGATCAACCTGATCTCCTTCTACGACAAGGTGACCTGCCTAGTGGATGAGGGAAAGGCTGTGGATGTTGTCTATCTAGACTTCAGTAAAGCCTTTAACACAGTTTCCCACAGCATTCTCCTGGAGAAACTGGCTGCTCATGGCTTGGACGGGTGTCCTCTTCGCTGGGTAAAGAACTGGCTGGATGGCCGGGCCCAAAGAGTGGTGGTGAATGGAGTTTACTGCAGTTGGCGGCCGGTCACAAGCGGTGTTCCCCAGGGCTCTGTGTTGAGGCCAGTTCTGTTTAATATCTTTATCAATGATCTGGAGAAAGGGATCAAGTGCACCCTCAGTAAGTTTGCAGATGACACCAAGTTGTGGGGGAGTGTTGATCTGCTGGAGGGGAGGAAGGCTCTGCAGAGGGACCTGGACAGGCTGGATCGATGGGCCAAGGTCAATTGTATGGGGTTCAACAAGGCTCAGTGCCAGGTCCTGCACTTGGGCCACAGCAACCCCATGCAACGCTACAGGCTTGGGGAAGAGTGGCTGGAAAGCTGCCTGGTGGAAAAAGACCTGGGGGTGTTGGTTGACAGCCACCTGAATATGAGCCAGCAGTGTGCCCAGGTGGCCAAGAAAGCCAATGGCATCCTGGCTTGTATCAGAAGTAGCATGGCCAGCAGGAGTAGGGCAGTGATCGTGCCCCTGTACTCAGCACTGGTGAGGCTGCACCTCGAATGCTGTGTTCAGTTTTGGGCCCCCCACTACAAGAGAGACATTGAGGGGCTGGAGCGTGTCCAGAGAAGGGCATCGAAGCTGAGGAAGGGTCTGGAGCACAAGGCTGATGAGGAGCGGCTGAGGGAACTGGGGTTGTTTAGCCTGGAGAAAAGGAGGCTGAGGGGAGACCTTATCGCTCTCTACAACTACCTGAAAGGAGGTTGTAGAGAGGTAGGGTTGGTCTCTTCTCCCAGGTAACAAGTGATAGGACGAGAGGCAATGGCCTCAAGTTGCGCCAGGGGAGGTTTAGACTGGATTTTAGGAAAGTTTACTTCACTGAAAGGGTTATCAAGCCTTGGAACAGGCTACCCAGGGCAGTGGTTGAGTCACCATCCCTGGAAGTTTTTAAAAGACGTTTGGATGAGGTGCTTAGGGACATGGTTTAGTGGTGGTCTTGGTAGGGTTAGGTTTACGGTTGGACTCGATGATCTTAAAGGTCTTTTCCAACCCATACGATTCTGTGATTCTGTGATTCCCATGAACCCACTGCTGCAGAGCATGGCTGATTCCTGGGCAGCCAGTCAGCAGAGGCTCTGCTCCTCATGGCACACTCAGCAAGTACTAACCAGAGCTCCAGGCACAGAGCTGAAGGAAGGCCCTGAGGGAAAGGAAAAAGGGGTGAATGTAGCAGGGGGAGGATCCATGAGAAATTCCTTTCATTTTCTCAGAGAACTCTCTCGTAACTCCTCATTCTCTTTTCTCTCTTGAACAGTGTCCCATGCCCTGAGGCAGCAAATGGCCAACAGCAGCTCTACCCCCAGTTCCTCCTCGTGGTGTTTGCAGACACACGGTACCAGAAGCTCTTGCACTTCCAGCTCTTCCCAGGCATCTCTCTGTCTGCCCTTCTGGGCAGCATCCTCATCATCACCACCATCGCCTGCGACCACCGCCTCCACACTCCCATGTACTTCTTCCTCTTCAACCTCTCCCTCCTCGGCTTGGGCTCCATCTCCACTGCTGTCCCCAGATCCATGGCCAATTCCCTCTGGGACACCAGGACCATTTCCTAGGGAGGATGTGCTGCCCAGGTCCTTTTCTTTCTCTTCTTGATTGGAGGGCAATATTTTCTTCTCACCATCATGGCCTATGACCACTACATTGCCATCTGCAAACCCCTGCATTACGGGACCCTCCTGGACAGCAGAGCTTGTGTCCACATGGCAGCAGCTGCCTGGGGCAGTGGTTTCCTCTATGCCATGCTGCACACTGACAATACATTTAACTACCGCTCTGCCAAGGCAATGCCCCCATGGCTTTCAGGCATCACAGCCCGCTCACTCTGCACAGCAGCACCATCAGCTCAGGGCTCTGCACGGAGCACGGGGAGGGAGCCCGAGTGGCTGGCCAGGCCAGCACAGATACATTCCCATGGGGAAAGGCTGTCTTGGGACAGGGATGTCCCTGGAGAAGAGGAAAGGAGCAACTCTGTGTTTCCAGGGGGGAAGAAATGACCAAGAGAAACCTTTTTCTGCATGCACCAGCTCGAGGCAGGCTGCTCTGTTGCTGGGGAGGTGAGAAGAGCTGAGTGGCTGGGCCGGGCTGGAAAGTGCCTAGCAGAGGACACCACCAAAATTAGCTGAGCTGTGTGACCATGCAGGGTGAGGACTCACACCAGGGGGGTTTGTGGTGCAGAGCCAGGGTTCATGGATTGGGGCCGAGACATGCAGGCACAAGAGAGAGGAGGCCGGGCTGGAACAGTATTTGCAGCTTCATTGCTTGGCCATCCAAGGGACAGGGTAGTGATGGGACCATGAAGCACCATCCAGAGGGTAACAGCAAAGACAGGTACAAACAAGGAATTCATGTGCATTGCCTTCGTTGTGCAGGTATGATTTGGGGAAAGGCAAATCTCACCTGGAGCTGGCTGCAAGGAAAGTCAAGAGCAAAAAGAAGAGCTTCGCTTGCTCACTAGAGATCGAGGCTGAACAAGGAAAATGCAGGGCTGCTGCTGAATGGGGAGGGTGAGTTAATAACAGAGGATGCAGATGGGGCTGAGGGACTCCATTTGCCTTAGACTTACCAAAAAGGTCTCCAGGAGTCTTTGCTTAGGGGAAGATTGCAAGGAGGAGGAGAACACGTATTGGCAGGAGCCTCAGGAAATCCCACAAGGACAAATGCCAGTTTTTGCCCCTGCAGGGCACTAACCACGGCACTGGCACAGGCTGGGGGCATTCTGGCTGGGGAGCAGCCCTGTGGGATTGGTCCTGGTGCTCAGCGATCTGGGCAGGAGGCAGCCGTGTGCCCTGAAGCAAGGGAGGCCAACGGCGTCCTGATTGCTATGACCAGGAGCATGGCCAGGAGATTGAGGGAAGGGGTTATCCTGAATACTGCATCCATATTTCAGATCCCCCATACAGGAAAGGTGTTGGCAAGCTGGAGTGGGTTCAGTGAAAGGCCGGCCCCCAGGATGGTCAGGGGCTGGAGCACTTGTCTTGTGAGCAGAGGCCAAGTGGCCAAGAGGCCTAGAAGGGAAGGCTTAGGGGGACCTCATCACAGCCTGCCATTACCTATGAGGAGGTCATGGAGAATAAAGAGCAAGGCTCTTCACCATGGTGCATGGTGGGAGGACAAAAACAATGGGTGGAAGGTGAAAGAGGAGAGGTTCAGCCTAGACATAAGGAAAAAACTTTGTCACCATCAGCTCAACCAAGCATTGGAGCAGGTCACCCAGATAGGCTGTGCAGTCTCTGTCCTGGGAGGTTTTCAAACTATGACTGGTTCAAGCTCAAGCTAAAACCATTGAGTGCTTTTAATAAAAGGCACAGCACATAAAATGCTGTGCATATAAAATGTCCAGTGCATATAAAATGCACTGGACATCGGCCCTTCCCATGGCTCTCCAGATTTCCACCTCCCCTTGCTCTTTGTCCCTTCAGACACCGCCAAACTATCTTGTGGCTGCTTTGAGCTTCAGGGAGTTAGAAGCTTGCCCCATCTCTGAGAAGTCTCATTAACTCTGGAGTCAACTCCTTAATTATGTTTCTATCTGCCCTTTCCTAGCTCTCTGTCTAAAACAGTTCTCGTACAGATACCCCTTGTGGAAGATGGACCTCATTCGATGCAGCTTGGACTTGGCATACAGTTGAGAAGAGTGTTTTAAAGCTTCTTGAATTGCTGCTCTTACTTCTTCTGTAAACAAAAAAATAAAGAAAAATGACCTTAAAAAGTAAAAATCCTTTTCTCTTAAAAGCTCCTTGAACTCTTCCTCTTTAACTACCATCCTGAAACCTCTCCAATTAGCTGTAGAAGTCTTGAAGACTTGAAGAAAATTATGGCAAGAGACAAGGCACCTGAGGGCTCTCTGCCTTCTAATGAGCCCCATGGTGTAGTTGATGCTGAGTCCATGCAGCGGCAATGCTGAGAGGAGGTTGCACAAACTGCTCAAGGAGTCAAAGTCAGAAGCAAACGCTGAAGTTTCTTGGAGTATTAATGAGCCCCACTGAGGGCCGTTGCCAATGCAGCCTCCCCATGGACTCGTTAGAGCAGAAAATTGGAGGCGGTGATGCCAGGCAGGCAAAGGCAAAGTGCCGGTGGCTCTGGTGCGGAGTAAAGCCTTGGTGTGTTTTGTCAAGCCGAATGCCAAGCCCTGACCCCAGCCCCTCAGCAGAGAGAGCCTGTCCCTCACACATGGCTCAGGGCTCTTCATGGGATGGGGAGGGGGTGTGATGCCAAGTGAAGGACAACAGTATGACACCTCCTGTGCAAGGAGGCAATGTGGCCTCAGTGCCATGAGGGCAATGCGTCTCCTCATAGGCCTTGGTGGCAGAGACATCAGCCATAGCCAAGGGGGACCAAGACCTCAGTTCTGTCAGGGCCTTTCAGCCTTGCCAGCACCCTTGGCCATCTCCACCATAGGCTGTCCTACACTGTCCCATGCCTGCGCCTCTTTCCCTGCGGGCTGTAGATATCCAACACACTTCCCCACCTTGCTCTCACCCCGCCATGTCCCTACCTTTACTGACGTCCCTCCATCCTCACTGGCTGCTCCTTCAAACACAAAATCACGGGCTAACCCAGACTCCCTCTCAGTGACCTGTTGTGCCAAAGCGCTACCCTTCAAGAGACATTTCTGTCTCCTCACGTCCATCTGGACAGCCACAACTGCACTTTCTTGTGGTTTTCCTTTCTCACGCTCTTTCCCACTACCAAAAACATGCAATCATCTCTGAAAGTAACCCTCAAGCTTTCCCAAGCTACTACTATACTCCCCTGAGCCTCCACTTCATGAGGCCAATGAAGCCCCCACCTCTCAGCCTTTCCACACATGGCCCCTAGCCCCATCTTGGCAGACCTCCTCTGGGCCCGCTCCACTTCCTCCCCACTCCTCCAGAACAGGGAACCCCACACTGGGACACACTATTCCAGATGTGGATACACCAGTGATGAGTCGGGGCTGTGGGGTGATAATGTCCTTTGCCTGGGTGGCCTTGCTCCCCTCAGTGCAGCCCAGTATGCACATGGCCATATTCATGTTTAGCGCCACTGCCCGCTATGGCATCCCTCGTAATGCCCAGGCCCTTCTCCTCAAGGTTGCTCTCATCCACTTCAGGTCCAACCCTGCCTTGATGTACGGGGTTGTTTTGCCTCCTAATGTAGAAAATCAAAAGATCAGGAGTTCAGAAGGAGAAGATTCCTTCCCCTTGGAAAACTTCTTGAGGTTTCTATTGGCCAAATCCCTGAGTTCCTCAAGGTCCACTTGGACTGAAGCTGCGTTGTGCCAGCTGTTAGTGTGTGCGTGCAGATGGCTCACCTGACTCGTGGTGTCTCTAGCAAGATCACAGCATGAGGAATTTAAAGGACTCAGCAGATAATAAAGTAAAAGAGGAGATACTAGTTAAACCAAATTGGACACCGAGGTAGCTATTACCATGGTGACCATCACAGAAACACCAAATGAGGGTACAAAGCAGGCAAAACCAGGGCCTATGAGGAAAGGGTAAACCGAGGTGGGCTGTTGGTATGGGAGGGCATGAGCATGATCAAAGGGAAGACCTTGAGAGGGGCAAAAGAGGGAAAAAGAAAGACAAGGTGAAGCCAAGGATACGGTCATGGCTGTTTGGGGGTCTCATCTGCCAAGCAGCCCTTCACCACAGAAAGACTGACTGGAGTGGGACACAAAGTTGCAGTTGATCTGGCCATCCTTAGGTCTGACTTATTGCCATGGTCACGGGGAACCTGAGTGCTTTCCCTACCACCATCAAGGGAAGAGCCCTGTAGCACATGGAAACACAGAATCCTTCAGGCTGGAAGGGACCTCAGGAGGTCGCTAGCCCAATCTTCTGCTCCCAGGAGGGACAGCTATCGGGTCACACCAGCTTGCACAGCACTTTTTAAATTTTGGGCCTGAAAACCTCCAAAGATGGAGATGGCCCCAGCTCTCTGGGAAGCCTTCTCCTTGCTCATTGGCCCTCATCCTCCCATCATGCACCGCAGTGAAGAGCCTGACTCATTTTGGTTTGCCTCCTGGAAGGTGTGGGAATGCTGTTCCTTGGTCTCCCCAAAGCCGCCTTTTCTTCTGACTGAACAAATCCAGCTCTCTCAGCCTCCCCTAGTGGGAAAGCCGACCTTACAAATGCATGCCTGAGATGTTTAAGGCTCTTCCAACCCTGATGGCTTCTCTTGCATCTGCAAAGGACTTCAGGGTCGTGAGAATATCACACTTTCCTGCCATGGCTTTCTGCAGGTGTTGCTCTCCCTTGTCACCGTGATGTCATGCACAGATGTTGCAGGCTGTGTGCAGGGCCCAATCTGAACAAGTAGCCATTCACAGTTAAACTTTGAACTCAAAACATTTCAGGCCCAAGAAGCAACATCACACCACTAGGAGAGGCTGGTGCTGGGGGTGCCATGCTTGGTACTAACCCACATGCAGAGGAGGAATTCATGACTCCAAGCATCCCAGTCGCTATCGTCAGTAGTGAGAGAAACACCAAAACATTCAGATCAGAAGGGACCTTGCAGGTCCTAGACAACCTTCCACTCACATCGGGATGAGCACGGAATTCCCACCAAGTTCCTCAGGGCTTTGCCCAACAGTGTCCTGAAAATGTTTTGGAATGGGGGCTTTGTTTAAGATCCTCAGGGGAATCCTGGGTACCCTCTGAGGAAGCTGAGGGTGCTAGATAAGGAGAGCCTTGACTCCCTTATCTTGGGATTCCTTGACTCCCAACAAGCTGCTAGCAACTTCTGGTAGCTCCTAAAAAACTCCTTCTGCTGTCCTTCATCAAAAGCTGCATTGCTGAGAGGCTGCTGAAGCTACTCCAGCCCTTGGACTGTTACTCCCGGCTGCTCTTCCAAGTAGGCACCAATGACACAGCCACACGTGGAACTGCAGGCTGGTCAGCCTCATCTCAATCCCTGGGAACACGATGGAGCAGCTAATCCTGGACACCAAACTGGGAGGAGTGGCTGATACACCAGAGGGTTGTGTTGCCATCCAGAGGGACCTGGACAGGCTGGAGAAATGGGCTGACAGGAACCTCATGAAGTTCAACAAGGGGAACTGCCAAGACCTGCCCCTGGGGAGGAACAACCCCATGCACCAGGCTATGCTGGGGTCTCCCAACTGGAAAGGAGCTTGGCAGAAAAAGCCCTGGGGCTTCTGGTGGACACCAAGTTGAACATGAGCCAGCAACATGCCCTTGTGGGAAACAAAGCGAATGGTATCCTGGGCTGTATTGACAAATATTGCCAGCAGCTGGGGGGAGGTGATCTTTCCCCTTTATTCAGTGCTGATGAGGCCACAGCTGGAGTAGTGGGTCCAGTTCTTGGCTCCTCAGTACAGGAGAGACA
The DNA here is from genome assembly GCF_034638445.1 of Ciconia boyciana. NCBI lineage: Eukaryota > Metazoa > Chordata > Aves > Ciconiiformes > Ciconiidae > Ciconia > Ciconia boyciana. The sequence goes on from NW_027328405.1 coordinate 86,726, forward strand.
TGGACACACTGGAGAGAGCCCAATGACGGGCCACAAAGATGATGAAGAGACTGGAGCATCTCTCTAGGAGAAGCTGAGGGAGCTGGGACTATCCCGCCTGGGGAAGAGAAGGCTCAAGGGGCATCTAATCAAAATATATAAATAGCTGAAAGGAAGGTTCAAAGAGGATGGAGCCAGGCTCTTTCAGTGGTGCCCAGTGACAGGACAAGAGGCAATGGGCACTAACTGAAACATAGGAGGGTCCCTATGAACATCAGGGAACATTTCTTTCACTGTGACAGTGAGCAAGCACTGGCAGAGGTTTCCCAGTGAGGTGTCTCCACCCTTGGAGATAGTAAAAAGTCACCTGGACATGGTCCTGGGTAAGCACTCCACATGGCCCTACTTGAGCAGGGGGTTGGACTAGGTGATCTCCAAAGGTCCCACAGGCCATTCTGTAATTCTGTGGTTCTGTGATTCTGCAAAAAGTCATTATGATATCTTAGATCCACATGCTAAGTCCCACAGGATGAGCAAGACTGCCTAAATGCAACTTCCAGATGGATGGGTGATGCCATTAAGAATAGAAATTAAGTGCCATTGGAGACCAAGGAGGAAAGCCAATGTACTGGATTGAGAACTCCCTGGGAAGAGCAAAAAGGAGAGGTTGGGTCCGTGGGTGAAACGTAACCGTTGCTCTTGCGGTTAGTCTCTGGTTTGAGACAGCTTCCTGAGCAACTTGTGCATCCTTGGAGGGTGATTCCCTGGACCTGCAGCAGGCAGCGGCCAGGTTTCCCAGCAGGGCTTTCCATCCCCGCTTCCAGAAATGGCCATGTCTCTCCATTCAGCATTCATGGATCCCAAAGCACCAATCTGGGAAAGGCTTCTAGGTGAGGGGAAGGCCTCCCTCAAGCACATCTGGCCAAACATCTGCCTGCCGAAGGGAAGCACTTCATAGCTCACTTTGGGAGTCTCTGTGGCGCAATTGGTTAGCGCGTTCGGCTGTTAACCGAAAGGATGGTGGTTCGAGCCCACCCAGGGACGGCTTCCCCTTTCCCTGCCCCCCCTATCCCTGCCCGTGCCAGGGGGCTTGCAACTACATCACCTTGCAGCTGCCTTCCAACCCAAACCCTTCTATGGCTCGATAAAAAGAGGAGCCCATTCAGTCCCCTCAGCAAAGGCAGACCAAGGAAAACAAACTGAGAGCAATTCCTTACTCTCCTTTGCTTGCGCACGCACCTTTGCTTCACTTATTAAACTGCCTTTGTCTTGACCCATGACTGTTTCTCCCTTTGCCCTTCCAATGCTCTCCCCCCTCCAGCTCAGGGGCACTGAGCGAACAGCTGCCTGGGGGCTTAGCTGCCAGCTGGGGCCAACCCACCCTGTGATTTGCCTTATTTCTACTGGCACTAAGGACAGCAGCAGTAACATGCTCTAAAAGAAGGTCTTCCTCTTCTTGATGATGGTAAACTATTTCTTTGATGTTACTTCTTTCCTTCATTCTTTCTTGGCAAGATAGTTATAATTTCTCAGTATTATAGTCTGGCATGAAGTTGTTAGAACAATACTTTTTCTCTCCTTTCTAACTGTTATCATCCAATGGCAAGACCCCTCAGACAGTATTGTCCCTAAATCATTTATTTCCTTCCCATTTCCAGTCTCTGTGTGTGTGTGTGTGTGAGGAGTTGTGTATCGTGATTATCACATCCCTGACCAGCTCGTCCTTGGCTGCCAGTAGCGGATCCAGGTGAGCACCCAGGGCCTTTGTTGGCCCACTGGGCAGCTGTATTAAGAAGTTGTCCCACGGTGCTCCAGACTGTTTGCACCTTGTTTTGCCTGGTCCGTGGATGCCAGGGCACTTACAGTCCCCCACAGGAACTGGCTCATTGCCCTGCAGACTTCCTTGGGCTGCTGACAGAAGACTTTTCCTCCTTCCTCACTGTCGTGGTTTCGCCCCTGTGCGCAACTAAGCACCACACAGCCACTCGCTCCCCCTCCCCCACCCCCGGTTCCATGGGGGAGAGAATCTGAAGAGCACAAGTAAGAAAACTGGTGGAGGACCCCGGGGTGTGCAGGTGCTTGTGATGTCATAGGTGCCTGAGTAGGTGACAGGGCAGGAGCCAGACGTGGCTTCCGCAGGGGCTTGTGATGTCCCTGGTGTCCTGGTAGTTGTTTGGGTAGGAAGGAAGACCTGGCTTTTGCTGGTGCCTGTGATGTCAGTGGTGGCTCTGCAGCTAGTAAGGCAGGAGCATGCAGCTGGCTTGTGCAGGTGCTCGTGATGTCATAGGTGTCTCAGTAGGTGATAGGGCAGAAACAGGCCCCTGGCTTGTACAGCTGCTTCTGATGTCACTGGTGGCTAAGTCCCTGGTTGGGTATGAATGGACACCGGGCTTCCGCAGGTGCTTGTGATGTCACTGTTGGCTGAGTAGCTCTTAGGGCAGGAGCAGGCTCCTGGCTTCTGCACCTTTTTGTGATGTCATAGTTGACAGAGCAGGTGATAGGGCAGGAGCAGGCCCTGGCTTGTGCCAGTGCCTGTGATGTCACTTGTAGCTGAGTAGCTTTGAAGGCAGGAGCAGGCCCCTGGCTTGTGCAGCTGCTTATGACGTCATGTTCACAAGTAGTTGATAGGGCAGGAGAAAGTCCCTGGCTTGTGCAGCTGCTTATGATGTCCCTGATGGCTGAGTAGCTGATAGGCCAGTCTGCAGCTGGCTTGTGCACCTGCTTGTGACGTCACTGGTGGCTCTGTAGCAGTGGTGTCAGGCGCATGCAGCTGGCTGGTGCGGGTGCTGGTGGTGTCATAGGTAGCTGAGGAGGTGATAGGGCAGAAGCAGGCACTTGGCTTGTACAGCTGCTTCTGATGTCAGTGGTGGCTAAGTAGCTGATAGGCCAGGAGGATGCACCTGGCTTCCGCAGGTGCTTGTGATGTCATATGTGCTTGACTGGGTGATAGGTTAGGAACCCAAGCCTGGCTTGTGCTGGTGCTTGTGTGGTCATAGGTGTATGAGTAGGCGCTGGGTTAGAAGGAGGCACTTGGCCTCTTCATGTTCTTGCGAGGTCACATGTGCCTTTGTATGAGATAAAGCTGGAGCAGGCGCGCGTCTTGTGTGGGGGCTTGTGATGTCACTGGTGGCTCTGTAGCTCTTAGGGCAGGAGCAGGTCCCAGGCTTGTGCAGGTGCTTGTGATGTGACATGATGCCAAGTAGGGTACGGGGCCAGAGGTCGCCCCTGGCACCTGCATCTCCTTGTGATGACGCTGGTGGCACCGTAGGCAGTAGGGCCAGAGCATGCAGCTGGCTTGTGCAGGTGCTTGTGATGTCAGATGTGCCTGGGTAGGTAAGAGGGCAGGAGAATGCAGCTGGCTTGTGCAGCTGCTTTATCCCCCTCCACTGTACCTAAAAATTTTGCTTGGGCGGGGCCAGCTCTATTGGCGGATCCCCTGGTGTTGACTAACCAGGTGGCCTTTGCTAAATGTGTATCCCAATGGTTGCATGTCCCACCACCCATGCTCGCAGTGTAGTCTTTAACAGCCCATTGTATCCTTCGATTTTCCCGGAGGCTGGTGCATGATAGGGGATGTGATATACCCACTCAGTGCCATGCTCTTTGGCCCTGGTGTCTATGAGGTTGTTTTGGAAATGAGTCTGTTGTCTGACTCAATTCTTTCTTGGGTGCCATGTCGCCACAGGACTTGCTTTCCAAGGCCCAGGAGGAGCGTTCCAGGTAGTGGCATGGGGCACGGGATATGTTTCCAGCCCTTCGGACGTTGCTTTCACCATTGTAAGCACATGGCGTTTGCCTTGGCGGGGGTGTGGGAGTGTGATATAATGGATCTGCCAGGCCTCCCCAGATTTATATTTCAGCCATCGTCCTCCACACCACAGAGGCTTTAACCGCTTGGCTTGTTTGATTGCAGCGCATGTTTCACATTCATGGATAACCTGTGCAAGAGTGACCATGGTCAAGTCCACCCCTCAGTCATGAGCCCACCTATGTGTTGCATCTCTTCCTTGATGGCCTGAGGTGCCATGGGCCCACAGAGCTGTAAATCATTCACCCTTCTGTTGCCAGTCCAGATCCACCTGAGCCACTTCAGTCTGAGCAGCCTGATCCACCTGCTGGTTGTTTTGATGTTCCTCAGTGGCCCAACTCTTGGGGACGTGAGCATCTACGTGACGTACTTTTACAACCAGGTTCTCTACTCAGGCAGCATTATTTTGCTACTGATTGCTCTGCTTCCATTGCTGTAACCACCCTCACAGGGCATTGGCCACCATCCATGGGTCAGTACAGAGATAAAGCACTGGTCACTTTTCTCGGTCAGCAATGTTTAATGCTAAGCTGGATGGCCTTTAGTTCTGCAAATTGCTCGATTCACCTCCAGCAGTTTCTACAACTGGTCATATAGGACTCCATACAGCAGCTTTCCGCTTCCGATGCTTTCCTATAATACAACAGGACCCATCAGTGAACAGGGCGTATTGCTTCTCATTTTCTGGTAGTTTATTCTACAGCGGGGCCTCCTCAGCACGCGTCACCTCCTCCTCTGGTGATATTCCAAAATCTTTGCCTTCTGGCCAGTCCATGATCGCTTCCAAGAATCCTGGGCGACTGGGGTTTCCTATCTGAGCCTGTTGTGAGATCTGTGCAACCCACCCACTCCACATAGCATCAGTTGCATGATGTGTGAAGGGGACCCTCCCTTTGAACACACAGCCCTGCACCAGCAGTCGGGGTGCCAGGAGGAGTTGTGCTTCAGTACCAACCACTTCCGAAGCAGCTCGAACCCCTTCATATGCTGCCCCAATATCTCTTTTTCATTTGGAATCTAGCGGGCCTCGCATCCTCTGTATCCCCGAGTCCAAAATCCTAGGGGTCGACCTCGAGTGTCCCTTGGTGCTTTCTGCCAGAGGCTCCAGGTAGGGCCATTCTCCCTGGCTGCGGTGCAGAGCAAGTTTTTTACATCTTGCCCTGCCTGGACTGGCCCAAGGGCTACTGCATGAACTACCTCCCGTTTAATTTGTTCAAACGCTTGGCGTTGCTCAGGGGCCCATTTGAAATTGTTCTTCTTCCGCGTCACTTGGTAGAGAGGGCTTATGATGAGATTGTAATTTGGAATATGCATTCTCCAAAAACCCACAACGCCTAAGAAAGCTTGTGTTTCCTTTTTGCTAGTTGGTGGAGACATGGCTGTTATTTTGTTGATCACATCCATTGGGATCTGACAACGTCCATCTTGCCATTTTATTCCTAAGAACTGGATCTCCTGTGCAGGTCCCTTGACCTTACTTTGTTTTATGGCAAAACTGGCTTTCAGGTGGATTTGGACTATTTTCTTCCCTTTCTCAAAAACTTCCTCTGCTGTATTGCCCCACACGATAATGTCACCAATGTATTGCAGATGTTCTGGAGCTTCACCCTGTTCCAGTGCCGTCTGGATCAGCCCATGGCAAATGGTGGGGCTGTGTTTCCACCCCTGGGGCAGTCGATTCCAAGTGTACTGAACACCCCTCCAAGTGAAAGCAAACTGTGGCCTGCACTCTGCTGCCAAAGGGATTGAGAAGAATGCATTAGCAATATCACTTGTAGCATACCATTTGGCTGCTTTTGACTCCAGTTCCTGTTGAAGTTCCAGCATGTCTGTCACGGCAGCACTCAGTGGCGGCGTGACTTCAGTCAGGCCACGATAATCTACTGTTAGTCTCCACTCTCCATTAGTCTTTTGCACTGGTCATACAGGACTGTTAAAGGGTGAGTCTTACTGATCCCTCCTTGGCTCTCGAGTCGATGAATCAGCTCATGGATGGGAATCAGGGAGTCTTGGTTGGTGCGATATTGCTGCCAGTGCACTGTTGCGGTAGCAATCAGCACCTGTTGTTCGTTGACCTTCAGCAACCCCACAACAGAAGGGTCCTCCGAAAGACTGGGCAGGGTGGACAGCTGTTTAATTTCCTCCGTCTCCAAGGCAGCTATACCAAAAGCCCACTGGTAAACCTTTTGGGTCCTCGAAATACCCTCTCCTGAGGCAGTCTATGCCAAAGATGCATGGAGCCTCTGGGCCACTCACAATGCTGAAGCTGAAGATTCTGAGCACTGTGACACTTTTGGATGAAATGAGATGTGGTGGCACAGCTTGCTCACCTGGGCTGCTGCAGCGGAGGGATAAAGGCTGTGCAGGAGAAAGTGGCAGGGAGGACGAGGACGGAGGATGGCCTCTGTGTCAAGGGGCAGCTCCGATGGATGAAGCTCCTCTATAGGATGGGCAACTGCTGAGGTTTCTCCCTGTGAATCTTGCCCATTGGCTTCATGTACTGCCAAGACTTTGTATCTGTTGCTGGTTGGTACGCAGGGGGAAACGGCTGGATGTGATATCCTGCTGCCATGGGTCACCAGAGACCATGGTGCCTCCTTCTCCAAGATGCTGTCTATTCACTGTTGACACTGCTTGCCTGGTAGTCCTTGGAGGTCAGTGCCATGGGGTTCCAATATTTCTTCTTGCAATGCCTCAAATAAGATTCTGTCTATTTCTTGTTCCCCCTCTCTTATACAGCATCACCTCCTGACTGCTTCCCACAGCTCCTCCACCCGCTGCCTGAGGGACTCCACCAGAGCACACCTTGCGCAGGTGGAGCTTGCACCCTCCTCCACCCAGGAGCGTGGGGTACAGACTTTACAGCCCTCCACCTGGACAGCAGCTTCCCTGAGAGGAAGCCCTGTCTGAGTGGTCACCTCCACTCATCCCAGGCTAGGCTGGCTAGGGAGAGGGTGCCCAGCTGCTGCAGAGCACAGCCCTCACCTGGTTGCTGCCACCATGCTTCTGATGACCTCAAAGCACTGCCTAAGAAGCCTTTCTAATTCCCTGGAGACCTCAAGCTGCTGGGTAGGTTTGCACAGCTGACAGCTAGCTGGGGTGACCATTGGGGCTGCAGCCTAAGCCTGCGTTTGAGCAGAGCAGGCAGCAGCCCCACAACTGGAAGAGTGCGCTGCCCTTCTCATGCGCCCTTCCATGCAAAGCGCTGGGCAAACTACTGTTTGCAGCGCTCCTGCTCCCTGGCGCTCCCCAGGAGCTTCTTTTATGCGGCTTCCTGGAGGAGGAATCAGCAGTGCCCGTGCCACCTGAAGACTCACGGTGTCAGTTTTGCAAGCCCACCCTCTGATCCATTTTAGAGGTGCACTTTAGCATGGGAAATCCTGCCTGGTGGTGATCATATCGGTTACTTCGACCTTGCCTACAGAAGATGCTCGGCAGGACTAATGGAGACGCGGACTGCTATTTTGCAAAGATAGGCCTTTAGGCAGATTAAGACTTGTCTTATGCAAAACATACAGACACCCCAACGCTTACAGTCTGGAGCTCCACCAGATGTGCTTCCCAGGGAATGGGATGGCAGAGGATAAGAAAGGGATGGCTTGGCAACCACCCTGGGATTTGGGAAACTAGGGAGTGCTCTCCTCTTCCCCACCACTGCTTTTCTCGGTGAGATGCTTAAGAAAACTCGACCAGCTAGGTGTAAATTCACAGTTGCGTCACCTAACTCATGTCTAATTGCAGCCAATGGAGTTGTGCAGTTCAAATGTTGAGCTTTCATTGGAGCCCAAGGCATTTCCTCCACTCAAACTATCTGCATCCCCACCTGACCCTGACTACTGTGTGAAACAAGAGGCCCGGCCCTCCTGGCAGGATGGGGAAAAGCTTGAACTTCTCCCTCATCCTGCACTATGCATCACAGTGAAGACTCTGGCTCTGTCTGCTACCAAGATGCAGGCATTCAAAAGCCATGGGCTGCTCTGAGGTGCCCCTGAAGCCTTCCCTTCCGCAGGCTGAACAAGCTCAGCTCCTTCAGCCCCTTCTCAGAAGGCAAGTGCCCCAGCCCTAGACCATCTTGGTGGCCCTCTGCTGAACTCACTTCAGTTTCCTCATCTCTCTCCCTTTTATTGAGGGCCACAAATCTGGATGCAGTACCTACCTGTACTCTAATGAGTCCTGAGTAGAGGACGATCAACACATCCCCAATCTCCTGGCTATGCTCCTCTTCATATAGCCCACCACACTGCTGGCCTTCCTCAGTGCTGACTTGTCTTTTGCCTAATGGCCCTCAGGAACTCCAGCACCTTTTCTGCAGAGCTACTCCCAAGCCAGGTAGTCCCCAGCCTGTCCCATTGCAGGGGCTCAGTCTACCGCTGGTGCAGGGCTCTGCATTTCTCCGTGCTGCTTTTCATGAGGCTCCTGTTGGCCCATGCCTTTGAGCCTACCTAGGTCCTTCTGGATGGCAGCCTTGCCCTGGTGTGTCAACCAGTCCCACCACCTGGGTATCACCTGCAGACTTCACAAGAAAGACCTCCAGGTCATTAGAAAAATGTTAAACAAGATGGGTCCCAGGACTGTTCAGGACTCCCCTTGCCACCAGCCTCCAGCTGGAATATTTCCCATTAACTGACTTTCTGAGAGCAACTCTCTGACCACTTTTGACCAACCCCCTGCCACTGCTCAGGGACAGCTTTCACTCGTTCACGCTGCTCAGAGCCCTGTCCACCCAGATGAAGGGGGGCTTTTTCACTTCTCTCCCATGCCGCTGGGGAAGGGGGGAAGCGAGCAAGGGAACAAATGGGTGCGTGCTTAGTGGCTGGCCATGCTCAACCCAGCAGACCCCTGAAATGTCACCATGTGGCTTTGCGTGAGCAACTGACTCCCTCCCTCCATCTCCATTGACTCTAGTGGGAGCTTAGTCAAGGAGCTCCCATGCAGACACCTCTTTTCTGCGCACCTGACCTGAGGGAAAGGGAATCACAACTCCTGTGGGTTTGTGGCATGAACTGGAGGGAGATGAATCACCTGAGAGCCTGGAAGCCTGTAACCAAAGTCTGACTTCTGCATTGACTCATTTGCATCACTGTCTTCCATGGGGAAACAAACCCCTCCCTCTCACTGCCTAGTATTTGGGGAGGAATAGGGGTTTTCAGAGGGAGAACTTGTCACCTCTTTTAGTCAACCGTTCTCTGAAAGGACAAATCACAGGGCTGGGCTCCACCGCTCTCTCCCCAGATTAGAGACACGATGTAGGTGTTTAGTTCAGCCTCCTTCCAAGAAGGTTCCCCAGGAGGGACCCTGCTGCTTTGTCAGCACTGGACACCAGGGAGCTTCTCAAGGAGTCTGTGGGGCACAGAGAGTCACACCTTCAGCTGCCCTTGTGCTCCTGGGCTGGCACAAGCTCCTGGGACTGAGAGAGCTCATGGCAACAGATGCATGGCACCTGCAGAAAGACAGCTGAGTCCAGCAGCAGCTCCTCTGCAAAGAGCAGCAGGGCTCAGGGCACTGCCTGCAGGTGACGAGACAGGATGAGCAGCTCGGAGAGAAGTAAAAGGCAGCTTGGGGTGGGAGGACGGAGGAGGGCTCATAGCTGGGGACATCTTCCCAGTCCTTGACACAGTAAGTCTCTGGCTGCAGGGCAGTGCAGCTGCTGTTCCCAAAGACGTCTTCCGAAGCTGCCACATCTGACGGGCATGGGATCTGTCAGGATGGCTCTCACAGCTTCTCAGGGGTGATTGAGAAGGGGAACTCCCCACAGCACTGCAGAAGGTCTGGGTGGAAGGAGCAACCCCTGGCAGGGCAGGGTCATTCTTCCATCCGGAGGGTGTTATGTGGGATGGGGATGCTCACAGCTCTAGCTAACCATTTCTAGATGGGGACTTTTCAAGGGGAAGGTAAAGTCACCAGGTACCTGAAAGCTCTTGCCTGACTTTGGGTTGCTTTGGCTTTTGGGTTTGGGTTTTGGGGGTTTGGGGGGTTTTTTGTTTTTCAGTTTTCCCCCATTGTCAACAGTGAGATGGAAACAGTATTAGGGGTTTAGGTTTGGGGGTGAGACTCCTAAAATGTTACTCTGAAAGATCAAGGGGTGTGTGAGGAACCTCAGGAAGTCCCTTCAGCCTCCCCTGCCCCCCCAACCTATAGGCAGCACCAACATCTCCTTGGCAGTTGCCATCCTTCTCATCGGGGCTTTTCTGAACTGCTCCTTAGCAGCTGCAAACACAGAGCTGCTCCTGAAAACCTCTCTCCCGGGAGGTTTCTGGAGGGCAGAACTGAGCACACAGAGGGTGGGATGGGGTCTGTGAGCATGGACAGGGAAAAGGCACAGGGGCAGAGAAACAGCTCTGCTCCTCCATCTCCCGTGGGAGACGGGATCTGGACGATGCCCTTTCAGCCTGTCCGGTGCAGACACCTGCCTCTGAGCACGGCCCCCCTTGTCTCCTCTCCCACCCAACAGAGTGCTCTACCCTCCAGGCCATGGGGTCTAAGGCATGAGCCTCCTCCTCTGCAGTTAGGTCTCCAGCAGAAGAGAGGTGCATCTCTCCCGCAACATGCTCTTTTCCTGCTGCATGACAAAGGGGCTGACAGCAACTGGCTGGCAATGTCACCATCCGGACATTGATACGGGGGAAGGCTTTCCTGAGAGCCCGCCTGTCTCTCGCTCTCTCCATGCCTCCTTTGGCAGGAGGAGCACGGCGATGATCCCTGTTTCTCCATCTCTCCCTGCTGCTCTGGTCCCTGTTTTCAAGATCGATGGGACAAAGGGCAGGGCGCTCAGCTGCGGTTCAGCTACTGGCCCTGAGAGTCCTTCCATGCAGGTGACTTCCTTTACGGCAGTGAGATGTCCAACCCCACTTCTAAAGTGTGGAGCTGTGGCAATGCAGTGTGTGGGGTTGGGGAATGAGCCCACTCTCTTTTAAAGAGAGCCCCACCTTCAGGACACCTGCCTGTCCCCCTGGCGTGTGCTGGCAGGCTATGGGTAGTGCTGCAGAAGAGCACAGCTCTCCTGGAAGGTCCTTCTGGTAGCTGACAGTCCCTGGTTTGCTCATCTGAGCCAGGAGCCTCTTCACATCCCTCCTGCCACTCTCTCCCTATCAGGGCTGAGAACGAGACAGCTCTTTGGAGATCTGCCCTCTGAAACTGGACTCCTCTCTTCTTTGCACAGTCTAGATTCCTTTGCAGAGTGAGCTCTGAGTGCAGTTGTCCTCTAGCTGAGAGAGGTGCCAGCACAGGGCAGTTGTGAGCAAGACCACTGAGCGCACCCGCTGTCTTGAGGCTGCACTAGGTTACAGGGAGCTTTTTTGGTCTTGAGGGACTGCCCAGTGTTTACCCTGAGAGCTAAGGAAAAGCTGAGAATTTCTACCATTGCAATGAACACCAGACACAGGTACCTAAACGAGTCTACTCTTCTAGAGTCTCTACTCACCTACGCAACCTCATTCCCTGCAAAACAGGCAGTAAAACTGCTGAATCTTCACCTCTTGAAAAATGTATGCATTGGAGCTTACATTTCTATGCAGGTATGTCTTGCACTCTGTTATCCAGCCAGTGCCTGGAGAAATAGTGGATGCGGTGTATTGATGTGTGGACAGGGATAAAGCCCTCTGCAATGGGCCACGTCACCTCTGCCTCCTGCCTTTCCTTGCCTTGCAAGAGACCTGATAGTGGTAGATTGAAATCTGTCAAGGAAGGAAAAGTAGGAGGCTATGAATACTGTCCTCTTGCCTCCAAGAAGCAGCTGGGCGTGGTCCTCATTTCACCTCTCATGGTGGTCAAGAGGAATATACCTGCTGGGTGACAAGACTAAGCCCTCCTCAGTCAGCTCAGGGCGTCCTGCCCTGGAACAACAATCAAAAGGCTTTTTGCCACCTCTGTGTTAACACTGCTGCAGAGCAGGACTACCTCCTTTGGACCCATGGGCAGAGGACTCTGATCCTCACAGCACACGCAGCCAGCACAAACTGGAGTTCCAGCTAGACACCTGACAGAATGTCCCCCAGAGAACTAGGAAGGCAATGGGCAGAGTTTCTGTGTCACATGCAATGGGTTTTCTTCAAGCAGGTCTGTTTGAACTTGTCTTTTCCTCCTTGGACAGTCACGCACTCTTGGAAGGAGCAAATGTCCAACCACAGCAGCCCCATCACCCAGTTCCTCCTCCTGGCGTTTGCAGACATGCGGGAGCTGCAGCTCTTGCACTTCTGGCTCTTCCTGGGCATCTACCTGGCTGCCCTCCTGGGCAACGGCCTCATCATCACCGCCATAGCCTGTGACCACCATCTCCACACCCCCATGTACTTCTTCCTCCTCAACCTCTCCCTCCTCGACTTGGGCTCCATCTCCACCACTGTCCCCAAATCCATGGCCAATTCCTTCTGGGACACCAGGACCATTTCCTATGGAGGATGTGCTGCCCAGGTCTTTTGGTTTCTCTTCTTTGTTTCTTCAGAGTATTATCTGCTGACTGTCATGGCCTATGACCGCTACGTAGCCATCTGCAAACCCCTGCACTATGTGACCATCATGGACAGCCGAGCTTGCATCAAAATGGCAGCAGCTGCCTGGGGCAGTGGTTTCCTCAATGCGGTGCTGCACATTGGAAACACATTTTCCATTCCATTCTGCCAAGGCAATGCTGTGGACCAGTTCTTCTGTGAAATCCCCCAGCTCCTCAAGCTCTCCTGCTCGGACTCCTACGTCAGGAAAGCTGGGTTTACTGTGGTCAGTCTTTGCATAGCTTGTGGGTGTTTTCTCTTCCTTGTCCTGTCCTATGTGCAGATATTCACGGTTGTGCTGAGGATCCCCTCTGAGCAGGGACGCCACAAAGCCTTTTCCACATGCCTCCCTCACGTGGCCGTGGTCTCCCTGTTTGCCAGCTCTGCCATGTTTGCCTACCTGCAGTCCCACTCAATCTCATCCCCAGCTCTGAATCTTGTGGTGGCCGTTCTGTATGCAGTGGTGCCTCCAGCAGTGAACCCCGTCATCTACAGCATGAGGAATCAGGAGCTCAAAGAGGCACTAAAGAGACTGATCCACTGTCTGCTGTTGCAGCAGGAATAAGCTGCCCTTCTCTTTCCACAGGCGATTCCAAGTTTGTCTCAGGCCAGGCTTGATTATTTGGTTCTTTTCTTCTCTGCTTGAACATTATCTTTGGAAACCAGGTTTTGGAGTCACCGTGCTTCTCCAGAGGCAAGAGCCTGAGCTGTGTGAGCCAGAGGCCTTCTGTAAATGTGCCTAGCGCTGTGTCAGAGCTGGCCTTCCTAATAGCATCTCTTTAATAAAAGGTGTCTCCTCAGTTCAGTGCCTGAAGCCTGGGCTCTTCTTGCTCTGCGTCACTGGGAAGGGAGGCTTGAGAGTGGCACCAGTTAGTGAGGTGCCTGAGACACCTCAGCAGGACATTTATGCTGGCCTGGGGAGTGGGGCTGGTAAGGCAGTCAAGGGGAGGTTGCTAGCCTGGGGACACAAGGTGTGAAAAAGAGAGTGAGCAGCCTCCATTTCCTCATGCCATTGGTGGCTCCCAGGCTTGGCGCTGGTGGGGAGCAGACACCCACTCTCTTCTACTCCAGTTGCTGCTGTGCCCATGAGAGGGGCTCAGGCCTGGTGTCAGAACAAGAGGTGCCACTTCCAAGAAGGAAAACCTGGACTTTGCACCCAAAAATGAGGAAAAAAACCCTCCTTTGCCTGTGTGCAGCCAGTTGTCTAAGGAAGGCAGGTGGGTATTGGTGCCAAGGAGCTGTAACATGCGGCTGCAGACTTCAGTGGAGAAGTCTGATGGAAGGAGAAGTGATGCAAGTCCCAGGTGTGTGATGAGAGAAACGGCAAGCTTGGGGAGGGAAGGAGCAAGCTTGAGCATCGTCTCAGACCTCAAGGGACTGCTTCTCCTGCCTGTCCCATCCTCCTTAGGAGGCACAGTGGATCAATATCAATTGCAGAACGCTGCTATCAGCTCTCCTCTAAAGTGAAAAGTAATAAAATGTATCCATGAAAATAAAAAATCATTTTTTGTAAAGTGCTCTTTGAAGTCTTCCTCTTAAGCAAGAAGTGCCTACAAGGCCCCTTGAGGGAGAAATCTGCCAAACCCTCTCCAGGATCTCAAGAAGCTGGGGTGCCTCTCTAAAGTGCCTGTAGAGTAATGCACACAGGATGGGGAATCAACACGACGAGTTAGAGGTCTGTGGGCAGTTGCAGGGCTACGATCTTACTGGCATCATGGGGACATGGCGGGATGGCTCCCACGACTGGAGTGTTGCACAGAGGGGTACAGCTCTTTTGGAAGGACTGTATGGCAAGACGAGGAGGGGGAGTTGCCCTTTATGTGAGAGAGCAGCTGAAGTGGCTGGACATCTGCCTGGGGATGGGTGAGGAGCCAGCTGAGAGCTTATGGGTTAGGATTCAAGGGAGCACTAGCTATCTCCAGAGACCCTTTGCAACCCCAACTATTTTGTGATTCTGTGATGGTGTAATGCCTGGTAGTGTTTCTGAGAACTCTTCTGTCCTTTCCCCGCACTGGTGGGACTCCCGGTGCCCATGGAGCAGAGGCCTCCTTTTGAGGATGACCTCATTCACCGTGTAACTCTGAGGAAAAGGTGCACCAGGGGTTACAAATGCCAGCAATGCCTCAACACACAGCAGTATCCCCTACCCTGACTGCTGTGTCCAGCTCCTTCCTCCTTGAGGATTTGAGTTGGAAGGGACCTCTGGAGGTCTCCAGTACCATGATATGCTCTGAGCATGGAGAACTTTAGAGTTACATCTGATTGGTCAATGCTTTCTCCAGGTGAGTTTTGAAAATCTTTGCGCCCCTGAACCAGTGCTGACCCACTCTCATGATTATACAAATATATCTCTATAACTTTTTCTTTCCTTAACCTCATGTGAAATTTCCCTTCCTGCTTCTTGTCCTTGCAATCTCTTGTCCTTTCCTTTCCGTCATGGTCCCCAACCAGATCATCGGCCCTACTCAGACCAAGGACTGTCACAACCTGCTCGCCAAGCACAGCCTCTCTGGGATCCTCAGGGCCATGCAGGCACACCACGCTGGCCAGCTCCAAGCAGAGGCATAGACTGCAGAAGGACTGTGGTAGTGGTTGTGAGCTGGCAACAGGGCGGAGACAGGGGTGTGGAATAATTGACTGGACTTAGAACGCTGTCAAATTACTTTAGCGCTGCCACCTTTATCAACTTTGCGAAGCTGTTTCAGTGAAAGCCCTGAGAGGGCTCTGACAGGCAAATGTTGGTTCTGATGGGTGGCTACATATACCGTCCTTAGAAAATATACTGTTGACCAAGTCTGAGACTAAGACTGGACCTAGCCGCACCTAGACTCCTCTCTGAGAAGGAGTTCAGAAAGCAAGGGGGTCCTGTCTGAACCTCGTGACTCAACGGGAGGGTTCCCCCCCCCAGCCACTCCTCAGACTCCTACGCAACAGTGACTTTTAACACAAGAAGGGGCCATGGCAGGGGGTCAGCAGAGAAGAGCTCCAGCAGTGTTAAAGGAGAAGCCGCTGCCCGAGCATTCACACACCATTCAGGGAGTCGCACACACACCACTCGAGACTGTAACCACTAGGACCAGAGTCCCTTTGCAGCAGCAGCTCCACTGAGCTGATGGGTGCCCCTTTTCAACTCCTCGCTCACATACACTCGCTCTCGGGTGCATTCTCTCCCCTCTGGCTCGACCCTAGGTTTCCCGAAGCAGAGTCTCCGAGACGACACACGCCAGGCGAATTTATTGGTACAGCAGTGAAAACAGCTCCAGCTGGGTGCCTCCGGAGAGGGACCCAGAACAAAGAAATCCCTGGGTAATTAGACCCTGTAAGGTATATCTAAGGTATACATAAGGTATCTAAATTCCCCTCCCCTCAGGAGACTGTTCGGACCAAGAGTAGTATTTGGGTCTGGGGTCTTCCCATTCTTCATTGGGCCCTTTCATTGTCTCTTGGCAGGCCGATCTTCTCTTATCTCTAAGATCGCAGCTTCTGCTAAGGTTGAAGCCTCCTCATCTTTCTGGTTTGCACGGGTTTTGGGGGCCAAGTAAAAGTGCAGTGCACGGTCGGTGGATCTGGGTGAAAGTTCTTGTGGCCTAAGACTTCAGCAAGCCTTGCTACTAATGCTAAAGTGACTACTACAACAAGCAGCTCCCCTTCGCACCCAGTGGTGCTCCTGAGCGAGGATGGTCACATAGGAGGGGAGGCACTGTGAGCTGTGGTGCCGGGAACCGACGCTTGCCGCTGTGTCTTGGAGCTCCTGGCAGGCGGTGCTGGTGGCTGCAGCCCCCAAGACACCCCCAACCCTGTGAGCAGCCATGAGTCCTCTCCCAACCATTGGGAGCAGCTCTGGCTTGAGAAGGTCTGCTGGCAGAGCTGGGGTTGTGGTGCCCACCCTATGCTTCCAACTCACGGTGCCTCTTGGGATCCCAGAGTCATTGCAGTGAGTGGGGTGATGTTTGAAGGTAATTTGGGGATGTCCTGGCAGTGTGGCTCATGTTCACATGCTAATCCCTGCACCAGCACAGCCTTGCTGCCCCACATGTGGCCCCCCAGCCCAAGTGTGCAGGCACCACGTGGTGCAGGATGCATTCAGGGCTGGGGAAACATCCCCCTGCCATGGTCTGCACAACAGATGAAAAATACAAAGGGCCAGGATGGGGGGTGACTTTTGGGGGTTAGAGCCAGCACACAAGGTGGGGGAGGCTGTCCCAAGGACATGTGCTAGGCACATGGACTGAGTAAGGGACAGCAGCAAATTCACAGGTCTGCTGGGTCATGCTTCCACAGTGTAAGGCCTGACACTGTGCCAGCCTCCATCTCAATGTCCCTCTTCATGAGGGACGATGGCACAAAGGGATGGGGAGTGGGAAATGCCACGTCCCAGGCCTGGTGGAGCAAGATCTCCTGGCTCTGCACTGTAAGCATGCTTCAGGGTATCCATGGTCTAGAAAGTTTTGAATTAGCTGAACATGGGCATTTTCTCTGGCGCAAACTCTAGCCCACATCAGATCCCATCTCACCTCTCCACGATCGTTCTGGTCATTCCTGGCTCTCTCCTTGTGCTCCCTTCTGGCCCTTGGGACCTGGGTGGGGATCGCTGCTGCTAAGCCCCCTGCCGAAGGGTCTGTGGAGGTGGAAGGTGCTTGAAGGGACTGTGGTGCATTGCCAAGGAGAGGAAGTGTTCAGTCGCGACTGTGGGTGACATGAATGACTCTCCTGCCTCCCTTCCTTGTGCTTGCTGGCGCCCCATTTCCTCCTCTGGGACAGCAGAGTCCTTGTTTCCCTGTAGACGCCTGGGTTTAGTACTTTGCCTTTGAGGGACTCCACCTTGTGCAATCTCTCACTTTATGGTGCTCCAGTCACTGCCCGCCACAGGCCCGTGCCATCCATGGAGACCCCTGGGGTTTCCAGGCAGCTCCAGACTCCCCTCCTTAAGGACATCATCATCTGTGTGTCCCATGTGGAACAGCCCTGGGTATGTACCTCAGTGACTCGGTGACTGCTCACCGCCTCCACTTTCACTAGACACCGATGGGTAAGTCCTAAATGCAACACTCAGTCTCTGACAGGCACCAACAGGACAATGAGCTCTTTGATCCTGAATCCATGGAGCAACAGGCTCCTTTGGGGAGCATTTGCTCATGCCTGGTCTTGTCACCAGCTTTGGATGAAGCGCCCAGTCTTCAGGCAGTGCACGAAGGAGACGCCGTTTTATAACAAAGATGCTATGGGAGACACAGCTGTGATGAGGCACCTGGCGATGCCTCCTTCTAACCCAGCGCCTACTCATACACCTATGACCACACAAGCACCAGCACAAGCCAGGCTTGGGTTCCTAACCTATCACCCAGTCAAGCACATATGACATCACAAGCACCTGCGGAAGCCAGGTGCATCCTCCTGGCCTATCAGCTACTTAGCCACCACTGACATCAGAAGCAGCTGTACAAGCCAGGGGCCTGCTTCTGCCCTATCACCTCCTCAGCTACCTGTGACACCACCAGCACCCGCACCAGCCAGCTGCATGCGCCTGACACCACTGCTACAGAGCCACCAGTGACGTCACAAGCAGGTGCACAAGCCAGCTGCAGACTGGCCTATCAGCTACTCAGCTATCAGGGACATCATAAGCAGCTGCACAAGCCAGGGACTTTCTCCTGCCCTATCAACTATTTGTGAACATGACGTCATAAGCAGCTGCACAAGCCACGGGCCTGCTCCTGCCTTCAAAGCTACTCAGCTACAAGTGACATCACAAGCACTGGCACAAGCCAGGGCCTGCTCCTGCCCTATCACCTGCTCTGTCAACTATGACATCACAAAAAGGTGCAGAAGCCAGGAGCCTGCTCCTGCCCTAAGAGCTACTCAGCCAACAGTGACATCACAAGCACCTGCGGAAGCCCGGTGTCCATTCATACCCAACCAGGGACTTAGCCACCAGTGACATCAGAAGCAGCTGTACAAGCCAGGGGCCTGTTTCTGCCCTATCACCTACTGAGACACCTATGACATCACGAGCACCTGCACAAGCCAGCTGCATGCTCCTGCCTTACTAGCTGCAGAGCCACCACTGACATCACAGGCACCAGCAAAAGCCAGGTCTTCATTCCTACCCAAACAACTACCAGGACACCAGGGACATCACAAGCCCCTGCGGAAGCCACGTCTGGCTCCTGCCCTGTCACCTACTCAGGCACCTATGACATCACAAGCACCTGCACACCCCGGGGTCCTCCACCAGTTTTCTTACTTGTGCTCTTCAGATTCTCTCCCCCATGGAACCGGGGGGTGGGGGGGGAGGGGCAGCGAGTGGCTGTGTGGTGCTTAGTTGCGCACAGGGGCTAAACCACGACAGTGAGGAAGGAGGAAAAGTCTTCTGTCAGCAGCCCAAGGAAGTCTGCAGGGCAATGAGCCAGTTCCTGTGGGGGACTGTAAGTGCCCTGGCATCCACGGACCAGGCAAAACAAGGTGCAAACAGTCTGGAGCACCGTGGGACAACTTCTTAATACAGCTGCCCAGTGGGCCAACAAAGGCCCTGGGTGCTCACCTGGATCCCGTACTGGCAACCAAGGACAAGCTGGTCAGGGATGTGATAATCACGATAAACATCTCCTCACACACACACAGACACAGAGACTGGAAATGGGAAGGAAAGAAATGATTTAGGGACAATACTGTCTGAGGGGTCTTGCCATTAGATGATAACAGTTAGAAAGGAGAGAAAAAGTATTGTTCTAACAACTTCATGCCAGACTATATTACTGAGAAATTATAACTATCTTGCCAAGGAAGAATGAAGGAAAGGAGAAACATCAAAGAAATACAGTTTACCATCATCAAGAAGAGGAAGACCTTCTTTTAGAGCATGTTACTGCTGCTGTTCTTAGTGCCAGTAGAAATAAGGCAAATCACAGGGTGGGTTGGCCCCAGCTGGCAGCTAAGCCCCCAGGCAGCTGCTCGCTCAGTGCCCCTGAGCTGGATGGGAGAGAGCATTGGAAGGGCAAAGGGAGAAACAGTCATGGGTCAAGACAAAGGCAGTTTAATAAGTGAAGCAAAGGTGCGTGCGCAAGCAAAAGAGAGTAAGGAATTGCTCTCAGTTTGTTTTCCATGGTCTGCCTTTGCTGAGGGGACTGAATGGGCTCCTCTTTTTCTCGAGCCATAGAAGGGTTTGGGTTGGAAGGCAGCTGCAAGGTGATGTAGTTGCAAGCCCCCTGGCACGGGCAGGGAAAGGGGGGGCAGGGAAAGGGGAAGCCGTCCCTGGGTGGGCTCGAACCACCATCCTTTCGGTTAACAGCCAAACGCGCTAACCAATTGCGCCACAGAGACTCCCAAAGTGAGCTATGAAGTTTTCCTTCGGCAGGCAGATGTTTGGCCATTGCCAGGGAAGCAGAGCTTTGTCACCCAGAGTGGTGACTTGGGAAGAGAAAGACCAGAACCCAGAGTATCCACCCTTCATCCTTCTTTCCCTGAGCACCGGACCTCCCCTCCCATGGCATTTCTGGGAGCAGTCCTCTCTCATTCCCTGCCCTCTGCACACCATCCCTCTGCAATACAAAGGTGGGCACCAAAGGAACTCCTCCTGGAGCCTTGCACAAGCGCTTAGACCTCCAAGAGCACAGAGGTGCCTCAGCGAGGTCCTCCCCTCACCAAGATGCACTTCCTCACCTGGTGTTTTTAGGATGCATGCATGGTGACAGGAGAAACGTGGTCATCCCCTGAGGATGACAGGGAAAGCCTTGAGAGCTTCTTAGCGTCTCAGGTAGTGATCAGGCAGTGATTGGCAGTGCGTACGGATGCGAGAGAGGGTGTAGGGAACTCGTCAAGAAGCAAGGCAATGGTTGAGGGCTTTAGTAAATCTTTCCAACCTTGTGTGAGCCCAGCAATGGAAAGCCGTTGATGTCTGTGGGTGGAGGAGGAATAGGTCTGCCCTGGGAATGTGGCTGAAGGCCCCTGCACAAAGGAGAGGTTTCCATCATGTGTGCATGCCTCAGCCTGGGAGATGGGGAATGCCCTCTGCTGTGGGGTGGCTAGACAGTGCTCAACATGCCCCATGAGCTGACCTTCCTCTCTTCCTCTCCTTCACTCCCCAGCCTTGGACGCACCTCAAGGAAGCTTTTCACTGCTTTAGAGGACGGCTCATTCTTTCAGTGCCTGCAGTTCAGGAACATGGCACCAGAGGGCTCCTTAACATGCAAAATGCCATACCAAGCCAAGTCTCCCTGCAGAATTCTCCCTAATGCTTCAAGTCTCGTGGGGCTGAGTTGAGAGACTCCAGGAGTGCAGCCAATCGGAGAAGATTTCAGTAATAAATATCAATACAACAGGATGTCTTCTTTCACCACTTTTCTTTACTTTTCTGCTTACAGAACAAGTGATATCAGCCTTCCCCAATTCCTATTCATCTCCTGATGGGTCTCCTGATGAAGTCTGGACATGTAGGAAAAGGAAGATCCTTTCTGTACAACATGGTGTGGGCAAACTCTGTGTCCCCCCCCACCTCCCACACACCCTGCCATTTCTATCATCAGCCACCTGGGACTTGCATCATGCTCTCTCAAATCCAAGCTTTTCCCACCATAGTCTGCAGCTGAAGGTGCATTTGCACCAGTTCCCACCTGCTGTAGTTGGAGAACCAGTTGTGCAGTCACAGAAGGATGGTTCTTACCTGCCAAACAAAAAAAAAAAAAGAAAGGAAAAGAAAGGCATAGTTCAAATAAAAAACATTCCTCAGCTGCCTATGAAGTCCAAGTTGCCTCCAGTGCATTCCACTTTCCACAGTGGGTAACCTTAGTGGAAAACCTTCAGCGAGATACGTAGGAAGGGACAGGTAGGAACATAATGCAGGATTTGGCTGAAGGCAGCATCAGGCAGACTGCAGAAAGTTGAGAAGGGGGCCCTTGAAGGAGTCCATGCAGAAAGATGTGACAGGGTAGTGAGAGTCAATGCAGAGGAAGATCAATATTTCTTCTCCTGAATGTAGTATACGGGCTGGAAATTTCCCTGTTGGCACCATGGCATCACGTCACCCACATTAACTGTGGTGATTTCCGTGTATGGGGCTTTATTTATCAAAGACCCCAGGCATGGGTCAGTGAGTTGAGGCACCACAGCTGTGAGCTGCAACTGCCTTGGGCACAACTTGTCCTGAGACCAAATCTCTCACTCCCTGCTTGGTAATGGCACTAACCAGCCATCTGTCAGACAAACGTGGGCACCAAACGAGCTCCACCCACCCGAGCCTTGCACAAGACTTGGATTCAAGGAGGACAGATGTGCCTGAGGGAGGCCTTCCCCTCACCTAGAAGCCTTTCCCAGATTGGTGCTTTGGGATCCATGAATGCTGAATGGACAGACATGGCCATTTCTGGAAGGGGGGGTGGAAAGCCTTGCTGGGAAACCTGGCCGCTGCCTGCTGCAGGTCCAGGGAATCACCCTCCAAGGATGCACAAGTTGCTCAGGAAGCTGTCTCAAACCAGAGACTAACTGCAAGAGCAAGGGCTACATTTCATCCACGGACCCAACCTTTCCTTTTGGCTCTTCCCAGGGAGTTCTCAATCCAGAACGTTGGCTTTCCTCATTGGTCTCCAATGGTGATTTATTTTTCTTATTGATGGTATCACCTATCCATCCACATGTTGCATTTAGGCAGTCTTGCTTCTCCTCTGGGACTCGTCATGTAGACCTAAGACAGAATCATAGAAACAGAGAATCCTAGAATCCTAGAATGGTTTGGGTTGGAAGGGACCTTAAAGATCATCTGGTTCTGACCCCTCTGCCACGGGCAGGGACACCTTGCACTAGACAAGGTTGCTCAAAGCCCCATCCACCCTGGCCTTGAACACTTCCAGGCATCTACAACTTCTCTGGGCAACCTGCTCCAGTGTCTCACCACCCTCATAGTGAAGAATTTCTTCCCTATATCTAACCTAAATCTACTCTCTTTCAGTTTAAAGCCATTACCCCTTGTCCTATCACTACATGCCCTAGTAAAAAGTCTCTCTCCAGCTTTCTTGTAGGCCCCCTCCAGGTACTGCAAGGCTGCTAGAAGGTGTCCCCGCAGCCTTCTCTTCTCCAGGCTGAACAACCCCAGCTCTCTCAGCCTGTCTTCATAGGAGAGGTCCTCCAACCCTCTGATCATCTTCATGGCCATCCTCTGGACTCTGTCCAACAGGTCCATGTCTTTTGTTATGTTGGGGGCCCCAGAGGTGAACACAGTACTCCAGGTGCGGGTCTCATGAGAACAGAGTAGAGGGGGAGAATCACCTCCCTCGACCCACTGGTCACGCTTCTTTTGATGCAGCCCAGGATGTGATTGGCTTTCTGGGCTGCGAGCGCACATTGCCGGCTCACTTTGAGCTTCTCATCAACTAACACCCTCAAGTCCTTCTCCTCAGGGCTGCTCTGAATTCATTCTCCACCCTGCCTGTATTTGTGCTTGGGATTGCCCCAACCCATGTGCATGAACTTGCACTTGGTCTTGTTGAACCCCATGAGGTTCACACGGGCCCACCTCTCTAGCCTGTCAAGGTCCCTCCGGATGGCATCCCTTCCCTCTAGAGTATCAACCAGACCACTCACCTTGCTGTCATCCACAAACTTGCTGAAGGTGCACTCAATCCCACTCTCCATGTCGCTGGAAAGGCGTTAAACAGTGCCAGTCCCAATACCGACCCCTGAGGAATGCCACTTATTACTGGTCTCCACTTGGACATCAAGCTGTTGACTGCAACTCTTTGAGTGCGACCATCTAGCTAATTCCTTATCCACAGACTGGTCCAGCCATCAAATCCATGTCTCTCCAATTAAGACACAAGGATGTTATGCGGGACAGTGTCAAATGCTTTGCATAAGTCCAGGTGGATGACATCAGCTGCTCTTCCTTTAGCCACCAATGCTGTAACCCCATCGTAGAAGGACACCAGATTTGTCAGGCATGATTTGCCCTTTGTGAAGCCATGGTGGCTGTCACCAATCATCTCCTTATTTTCCATGTGCCTTAGCAGAGTTTCCAGGAGGATCTGCTCCATGATCTTGCCGGGCACAGAGGTGAGACTGACTGACCTGTAGTTCCCCCGGTCTTCCTTTTTCCCTTTTTAGAAACGGGGGGTTATGTTTCCCCTTTTCCATTTAGTGGGAACTTCACCAGACTGCCACGACTTTTCAAATATGATGGATAGTGGGTTAGCAACTTCATCCGCCAGTTCCCTCAGGACCCACGGATGCATCTCATCAGGTCCCATGGACTTGCACACATTCAGGTTCTTTAGATGGTCTCAAACGTGACCTTCTCCTGTGGTGGGCAGTACTCCCTTTTCCCAGTCCCTGCCTTTGGATTCTGTGAATTGGGCAGCACGGCTAGAGCACTTACCAGTGAAGACTGAGGCACAAAAGTTCTTGAGTACCTCAACCTTCTCCATGTCGGTTGTAGCCAGGTCTCCTGTTTTGCTCCTCATGGTGGGTACAGTTTCTTTCATCTTCCTTTGTTGTCCTACGTACTTGTAGAAACCCTTCCTGTTATTTTTCTCGTCCCTAGGCAAGTTCAGCTCCAGCTGTGCCTTGCCTTTCCTGATTCCCTCCCTGCACTCTCATGCCGTATCCCTATAATCTCCCCAGGATGTATATCCCTGCCTCCACTGCCTGTGCATTTGGGGTTTGTGTTTTAGTTTGGCTAAGAGGTCTTGACTTAGCCAAGCTGGCCTCCTGCCTCCCCTGCCCAGCCTCTTGCATGTCAGGATTGAGAGCTCTTGTGCCCTAAGAAAATGGTCTTTAAATATCTCCTGGCTCTCATTCGCTCCTTTACCTCTGAGGGCACTTTCCCAAGGGATCCCACATGCTAGCGCCCTCAACAGCTGAAAGTTTGCCTTTCTCAGGTTGAGAATTCCACCAGGGCAGGCTACCTCCAATCTTGACCTCTCCAGTATGTTCTTCCGCATCAGGGAGCAAGAGGTTCAGCAGTGCCTCTCCTCTGGTCAGGCTCTCCATCACCTGTACTAGGAAGTTGTCCTCAACGCACTCCAGCAGTTTCCCAGACTGCTTGCACTTCGCTGTGACGCTTTTCCAGCAGATGTCCAGGTGGTTGAAGTCTCCTATGAGGATGAGGGCCTGCGAGCATGATCCTTCCTGCAGTTGAAGAAAGAACTCTTCATCAACCTCCTCTTCTTGATTGAGGGCCTGTAGTAAACATCAAGCATAAAGTTTCCTTTGTTGGCTCGGTCTCTAATTTTCACCCATAAGCTCTCAACCTGAGCATTGCTGTTCTTCAAAGATAGCTGCGTGCCATCAATCCCATTTTAGACATAGAGGGCAACTCCCCCACCTCTCCTTCCTTGCCTGTCCCTTCTGTATAGTTCTGGGTTCTTGTCCAAGACCTTCACAACTAGAGTACTACCAAGTGGAAGGTCCCTCCCCAGTAGCCAGGATAGGGGTCAATGGCAATGTGGAAGAGGTAGCAGAAGTCATGGAGAGCAGAGTCTTCTCCCCCTGCTCGCTTTCCACATCAAATGTGTGTGGACTGATGTTACTGTCCTGAAGAATCGGAGGGGCAGCTGCCTCATATACTTCCTGCAACTTGGCCAAACTGTCACTCCTGGAGGAAGGATGACCTCCTCCCAATCCAATAAATTCCAAGTTTATCAACTCCAATCCTGAAAAGTCCACCTCCTCTTACACCAGTCTGTCATGGCCTCTGATATCCCATGAGGAACATGTCATATCACAACTCCAAAGGACCTGTCTGCGTGACCACCGATACTAAAACAACCCGTCTTGGCCAAGCCACAAAGCCATACATAGTGAGGGGGTGAACAAAAGCCAGGCAAGCTGCCCCCTCAAAGCCCTGACTCTCATGGGCAATGATCAGCGCAATCAGTGGCCAAAATTTTGCTTCACCTGAAAGGAAGAACTACCAAGTGGCCGGTGAAGGCAGTCCATAGGGAGGAAGTAACTATAACCCCAACACAACACCGGGGCAGAGGCTCACTTGGTACCCCGAAAAGCATCCACTTGGACCATGAGGAGGTGTAGCCTCTGCAGCAAAGCCCAGCTAGTAACTGTGGTCCCATCTTAAGAGAGTCATAGTCCCCCCGCTGTTTACCCATGCCTCATTGAACTTCTTCCCTTGGACCTTCAGAGCCCTGGGCATAAGTGGCATCATGTCAACACCCACCACAGGTCTTTGTACTGTTTTAAACAGTCAGATTCCCCTGGTCCACATCACTTCTAAGACAGCTGCTAGGTGCTGGCCGAGGTGGGCCACCATCCTTGGGACGTTGGCTCTCCCACCATCAGCAGCAGCTGCGTGCATGCCGGGCAGTCCCCTGGCCCCCCACTCACATGGGAAGGACCAGGGGGTTGGTGGCCTTGGTGGCTGCCACCCTGGGATCCCACCTCAACCAGCACACACTGGCCCTCACCTCCATTGAGCCACAAGCTTTCAAGCGAGCAGCTAACTCTTGCACATGCTAGACTCCTTGGTGCATGCTTCAGGAAGGGCTGGCTGGGTAGCTGACGTCGTTACAGACCCCAGGTGCCCGAGCACGGCTGAACAATGTGGTTGGGGTGCACCGAGCACAGTCTGCCCCAGTTGACAGTCACCACCAGTGAGGAAGCAGGCACACGCTGTCACCACCCCTCCACCCACCCTGGTCAGTGCATGGTGGCTAAAAAGCAACTGCTAGTGGCTCTGCTGGTGGCAGTGGTCTGGGAAAAAAAACGCCACTGGAGGAGAGCATGGCAGCAGTCCCCTCCCTCTGCCCTGGGGGCTCAGCAAGAGCTACTGCCTGGGGACTTTAACACTTTCCACTGCTCATGCAGGGTCAGGCCACCTGCCCTTGCCAGCTGACCCAGAGCCATTCCTGGCAGGAAAGGCACCTGATGGGTTGACTTCCCACCCCACCACCCACAAAGGGAAGGAGGCAGACATCCCCCAAGACCTGCACCTGCCCACTGGGTTCAACCCTCTGGGCAGACTGCACGGAGCCACTCATTTACCTCTGAATGGTTTCACACCCTCCTCAACGCTCTCTTCAAAGTTCTTTTCAACTTTCCCTTGCAGTACTTGACTATCCATCTCATGCTGGTATTTAGCTTTACGTCACAATCACAGACCAGTTGAAGTTGGAAGGAACCTCTGGTTCATTTGTTGATCAGGTCCAACCCCCTGGTCAAGCAGGGGCACCTACAGCAGGGTGCCCAGAACCACGTCCAGACGACTTTTGAGTATCTCCGAGTGTCATGGTTTAACCCCAGTCGGCAACTAAGTACCACACAGCCGCTTGCTCACCCCTCCCCTGCCCCCGGTGGGATGGGGGAGAGAATAGGAGAAAAGAAGTAAAACCTGTGGGTTGAGATAACGACAGTTTAATAGGACAGCAAAGGAAGGGAAAATAATAATAATAATGATAAAAGAATATACAAAACAAGTGGTGGCCAATGCAATTGCTCACCACCCACTGACCGATGCCCAGCCCATCCCCGAGCAGCGATTGCTGCCCCCTGGCCAACTCCCCCCAGTTTATATACTCAGCATGACATATGGTATGGAATAGCCCTTTGGCCAGTTTGGGTCAGCTGTCCTGGCTGTGCCCCCTCCCAGCTGCTTGTGCACCTGGCAGAGCATGGGAAGCTGAAAAGGCCTTGAGTAGTGTAAGCATTACTTAGCAACAACTAAAAACATCAGTGTGCTCTCAACATTATTCTCCTACTAAATCCAAAACACAGCACTATACCAGCTACCAGGAAGAAAATTAAGTCTATCCCAGCCAAAACCAGAACACCAAGGACTGAGATTCACAGTGAAAAAGTCTTTCCTGATGTTCGTAGGGAACCTCCTGCATTTCAGTTAGTGCCCATTGCCTCTGGTCCTGTCAGTGGGCACCACTGGAAAGAGGCTGGCTCTGTCCTCTTTGCACCCTCCCTTCAGGTATTTATATACATTGATAAGATGGCCCCTGAGCCTTCTCTTCCCCAGGCTGAACAGTCCCAGCTCTGTCAGCCTTTCCTCATACAAGAGATGCTCCAGTCCCTTCATCGTCTTTGTAGCCCTTCGTTGGACTCTCTCCAATATGTCCATGCCTCTCGTAATGAGGAGGCCACAACTGGACACAGTGCTCCAGGTGTGTCCTGGAGTACTCTGCTTATGTCCTGCTGTGTTGTCCCTCCAACAGGTACCGGGGTGGTCAAAGTTCCCCATGAAGACCGGGGCCTCTGAATGTGAGGCTGCTCCTATCTGTCTGGAGACAGCCTGATCCACTTGGTCTTCCTGGCCTACAAACACCCACAAGTGTCACCTTTACCTGTCATCTCCTTCATGTTCACCCATAAGCTCTCAGCTGGCTCCTCATCCATCCCCACTTCATGCACTCCAGTTGCTTTTTCACATAAAGAGCAACTCCTCCTCCTCCTCCTCCCAGCCTGTTCTTCCTAAAGAGCCTCTTCCTAAAGAGCCATTGCAACACTCTAGTCCTGGGAGCCATCCCACCACGTTTCCGTGCTCCCAACAAGATCGTAGCCCTGCAACTGCACACAGACCTCGAACTCCTCATGTTTATTCCCCATACCACGTGCATTAACGTACAGACACTTTAGAGAGGCACCCCAGCATGTTGAGTTCCTGGAAAGGGTTGGGGGATTTTGATATTCCATACCATATGACGTCATGCTCAGCATCTAAAGCTTGGGGAAGAAGCAGGAAGGGGAAAATGTTCCGAGTGATGTTGTTTGTCTTCCCAAGTAACCATATGCGTGATAGAGCCCTGGTTTCCTGGAGATGGCTGAATGGCTGCCTGCCTATGGCAAGGAGTGAAGGAATTCCTTGTTTTGCTTTGCTTGCCCGCGCAGCTTTTGCTTTACGTCTTAAACTGTCTTAATCTCAACCCATGAGTTTTGTCATGTTCCTTTCCATTACACCTTCACCATTTCTCCCTTTGGTTACTCACATTTGGAGAAATTAGTCCCATTTGCAATGTCATACAGTCAATCCAGAGACAAACCAAAGCCTCTGGCTTTGCTCTACCAGAGAACAAAATGCTCAGCCACCACATGGAGACCTAATCAGTCAGACCCAAATGATACCTTGTGCTGTGTATTTTGAGCCCTTTTTCCTCAGGTGTGTGGCATTTCCCTTTGATGAAACTGTGGAGCTGGTTTTTTTTTTCCAGCCCTGTGTTAGGTCCAGTGCTTCCTGCTGCTTTGGGGATATTTGCTTTGTCCTTTCTGAGCAATTCCACTCAAACCTGCAGGGAATGGCTGACACATCATGCCTTTGAGCCTCGCGTCCCGGTGCTGAGGGCTCTGGGGAGGGAAACCTCCCAGCTACCCTCCCTCAAGAAGATGAGCCAGCAATGTCATCTTCAGCCTTGATGTTGACTCTTGCTGAGATGTCAGGTAAAGCTTCCTTTCCGAAAGCAGCAGTTTCAATATATGTCTCCATCCACTCTCAAGGGGGTTGTGGTGTGTGCATGACAGAGACAGAGTCACCTCTGGTGAGGGACCAGAATGGTGGACAGACAGGCTGGCAGGTAGAACAACCACAAATCCAAATTTCTTGCACAAGTTTTTCCTTTGTTGGAAAGCCCTCAGAAGCTGCAGAGAAATCATCAGGGTAGGTAACATTGTGGCGCCGTTAAGAGACATTAATAAGGATAATGTGAAGAGGGAAAAATGAAGGCTTTTCGGTCGTGCCGTCACCAGGTGTGCCTGTGAAATTGTCTGTGTTGGTACATGAACGTGAGAGTATGTGACAGTTGAATTCTTGCTCATCCAGAGGAAGGTTTTGTTCGTATCAGCCCTTTGAATGAATTCTGAGATGTGTAGCTGGCAGCATTTATCAATATTACAGTTTGAAAACCTCACAGAAGCTTACAAACACATTTCTAGGAAAAAAAAACAACCCCAACAACTAGCATATTTAGATTTTTTTTTCCTACCTACACAGTGTAGGCAATACCTCTGAGATATACAGGACTTCTGTGGACCTCCCTGGGTATATGTATCCAGAGATACAGGCAGAAGAAAAAATATTTCTGTCTCTATCCCTCTGCTGTAAAAGAAAGAGAGCAAAAACAATTTCTTCCTCTATTAAACATTTCAGAATTGAAGTTCACCTTTTATGCTATATTGATATAAATGGGCATTATTATAGAATGAGCTTAGTAGAACTAGGAAAACACATATTTTTATGTATAACACTAAAACTTTCGGTATAAAATATGTCTGGACATTTATGTCACAAAACCTGATCCAATAGTGGGAAATCCCACTTGGTCCTTTTCTGGGACAGTTCTGGTTCATGCCCTGATCTGACACTAAGTTGGCATATTTTGCAAAAGAAAACAAGAATAACATAGCTTTCCAGAGGAAAAAATACTACTACCGCAAACCTCCTGAATCCTTGTCATCCACCTCATACTACTCTTTGCTTATAAAAAGGGACTAGCAAAGATTCGGATGATTGCAATGCGCTTGGCGTTGATGTGATTGCAGCGGGTAAAGTACAGAGGCTGTGTGAGTGTGCTGGAGCGCTGGAGCCCAACGTGCAATGGCTACCAAGCAGCAAGGAGGAGGCAGGGGACAGGTATCTACATGGCTGGATTGCTGGCATGGGGAGCAGTGGCACGCAGACTTGGGGGGGCGTCTGTGTAAATATCTGTGTGTGTCTCTGTTTCTGTGGGCCTCCCTAGGATTACCAAGTTTGGTGTACTTCTGTGCATGCATTTCTGTGCATGCCTGTGTTGATGTGTCTCTTGTGTGTGAATGCATGCACATCTGGGCGTGTGAGCAGAGACACGCTCTGTTTCAGTGTGTGTTCCTGTACACTCACCGTGCGTGTGTGAATAGGCGTGTGCATACGGGAAAGTGTTTCTATCTGTGTGCATGGGTGCTGTTTCTAGCACGCCGCAACAGTCCGTTGATGCACAGTATCACTTAGAATCCTAGCACAGTTTGGGTTGGAAGGGACCTTTAAAGGTCATCTAGTCCGACCCCCCTGCAGTGAGCAGGAACATCTTCAACCTGACCTTGAATGTTTCCAGGAATGGGGCATCTACCACCTCTCTGGGCAACCTATTCCAGTGTTTCACCAC
The DNA here is from genome assembly GCF_034638445.1 of Ciconia boyciana. NCBI lineage: Eukaryota > Metazoa > Chordata > Aves > Ciconiiformes > Ciconiidae > Ciconia > Ciconia boyciana. The sequence goes on from NW_027328405.1 coordinate 117,073, forward strand.
CCTCATCGTAAAGAATTTCTTCTGTATATCTAGTCTAAATCTGCCCTCTTTTAGTTTAAAACCATTGCCCCTTGTCCTATCGCAACAGGCCCTACTAAAAGGCAATTTAAGTGAAAGTGGAGAAAGCAATTCTCCTATCTATAGGACTGTGTCGCTCACACGCAGCACGAGTATGAGAAGTAGGAAAAATAAGGGAATATTTTAGAGCGTCCGTTTGGTGGAGGCTGTCTTCATCAACCAAACCAGTAACTAAGTAAGATTGTGCTATAATGTTTGACACATTACAATACTGGAAGGTCTTCCGAACAAAAAGAAAATAAAAAATGGTAGAGGTCAAGAGATTTCAGTGCAGAAAGACACAACTGTGTGTGTGTGGGGGGCATTATTTTACAAAATTACTGAATGGCTGAGGTTGGAGGGGACCTCTGGAGGTCATCTTGTCCAACCCCCCTGCTCAAGCAGGGCCACCTGGAGCCGGTTGCTGGTTTACTTGTGTTAACCATCTTTCCACCTTCTCCCAGGCTGTGTTTTCCTTCCCCAGAGATTCCTTCATGGAAAACGCAGTGGGGGGGAATCACTCATGCATCACAGAAGTCACCCTCCTGGGATTCAGCCATCACCCTGGGCTGCAGGTTCCTCTCTTCCTGCTTTTCCTGATGATCTACATCATGACCATGGCTGCAAACATCTCCATCGTTGTGCTAGTGGTGACTGACTGGCACTTTCATACCCCCATGTACTTCTTCCTGGGCAACTTGTCCTGCCTGGAGGTCTGCTACAGCTCCACCATCCTGCCCAGGCTGCTGGCCAGCTTCCTGTCGGGGGACAGGGCCATCTCCATCCGCTGCTGCATCCTGCAATACTATTGCTTTGGTTCTCTGACAGCAGCAGAGTGCTGCCTCCTGGCTGTGATGTCGCTGGACCGCTACGTGGCCATCTGCAGACCGCTGCACTATGCAGCCTTGATGAGGGTCAGGTCCTGCCTGCATCTGGCAGCTGGGTCATGGATCAGTGGGTTCCTGTCCACCATTGCCAACACCTACTGGATGTCAGGCATGACCTTTTGTGGTCCCACTGACCTCGACCACTTCTTCTGTGATTTCACCCCACTGCTAAAACTGTCCTGCTCTGACACCAGCCTGATGGCTCTGGTGACCTTGCTGCTTTCTGCTTTGTTCACTCTGCCCCCCTTCCTCCTCACCCTCACCTCCTACACGTGCATCATCGTGGCCATCCTGAGAATCCCGTCCTCCACTGGCCGGCACAAAGCCTTCTCCACCTGCTCCTCCCACCTCACTGTGATCACCCTCTACTACGGAACCATCATCTTTGTGTATGTCCTGCCAGATACTGATACGCTGAGGCCCCTGAACAAGCTCTTCTCTCTCTTTTATACCATCATCACTCCTTTTGCTAATCCCTTGATCTACAGCCTGAGAAACCATGAAGTCAGGGAGACCCTGAGGAGAGCTTTCACTCCTAGGGTCTGCACTGCCTAGACAGTTCATTTCCCAGCTCCTATGCCCTCCTCCCTGATCAGTCCCACTGTGTCCACACCAGTAGATGTCCAGTTCCCCTCTAGAGGTGTTGACCAATGGCCCAGCAAAAACGGTAGTGGCAGTACCATGCTACAGGTCTTAAGCTAACTGTTGCTTTACACTAAATTTTCCATATGCTAGCTGTGCAAGGTCCCAGTCCTAGCCTGTGAGGCTTATCAACTTCTTATGGGCAGTGGTGTGAACCAGAGCTGGGGACCAGGTGTCTCTTGTTTTGATGTGAAGTGTAAGCCTCATCCCAGGACTATAAACAGCTCACTGGTGGTCAGGCACTGTTCACTGAGGAAGTGTAACCTTGAGAGCTGGCAGAAGATTGCTTTGAACATAACCAAGAAAGGAAGTTCCTCAAAAAAGGAAAAAAATCCAACCAAACCAACCCTGAAACTGAGACTGGAAGAGACCAACCATGGCCTGCAAAACCAGAACCCTCCAGCACTGTAGAGTGCATGGGGCAGAGGCCACAGGCTGAGAACTCCCTACAGACTCCAGCTTCTTAAAAAAAGACAAAACCCTTGAATTTCAGAAAGGAGTGGGATTGACATGATGGGGCCCGCTCTCATTAAATCACTGTGGGGTAGTGGGCTGTGGGGAGCCCTTCCTGTCTTCTTCAAGAGCTCTGGCACTTCCTTCACATACCCTGCCTGCCTCCTTTGATACCCTGTCTCTCCCTGCCTGCTGGTCGAGAGGACCAGCTGTCCCCGACCCCACCTGCCTGCTCCAGGCACCCTGCTCTTCAAGTGCCTTGTGTCCTGCCAGCCAACTGGCCAGGACAGTGAGGTGGTATGTGTATGTGTGTGGATGTGTTCCTGAGGTTATGCTTTTTTCCCCCCTAAAAATTCTGTGCATTTCTCCTCTCTAGCACCTTAAGCAAAAGTAAAACCTTATTGCAAGTAAACACAGTTTGGCTAGTTACTATTTTGGACACCAGAACCCATGGACCCAGCAACATTCAGCTCCAAGACCTTTTGCAGAAGCCAGTCCTGCCTTTCCATCATGGTGATGGGAAGCACCCCAAGGAAATGCATTCAGTGTCTTGTACAGGGGGAGGGGAGAGGGGCATGAGGAGGGGAGTGGTCTACTTTGCTGCTAATACAGTCGGGCTTTTCTTACTGCAGCTGAGGGTCAGGCTTTGCCACTTCATTCAGCTAGGATTTCTGGCAGGAAAGGGGGATCATCCGCTGAGTTAAGCGTGTCGCTCCCCACAGGCACAAATGGACACTTATCTACAGACGCTTCTTTCTCCAGCAGTAACAGAATGGGATGGCAGCACATACTGGGTAGCGTGCAGCATGGCCACCACTCCCCCTGGCTGTCGCTGGGCCTCTGAGAGACCTCTGAGTCACCACTATAACCAAGACCTAAGACAAAAGGCATGCTGTAAATCAGAAGAGCCAGGGACTGAAACAAAAGGACCGTGAGGGCTGTGAGGATACTGCTGGAGATAGGGGCACGATGGAGCAGTGACATTTGTGAGCTCAGTGAAGAGCATCCAGGGGCTGCTTGGGCAGTTTCATAGCCTTGTGGGAAGGGACCCTCCGGGGTGGTAGTGGGAGCCATACAGAGAAGCATTAGACAGCTGTGCTCGGCCTCCACTTGCTACTTGACTAGGGCTTTAGGGAGTGCTGCAAACAGGCTGCAAACAAGGACGCAAGAGCTAGCAGGGCAGACTGTTGGGCAGGGCCCATGCAGAGGGCCCAGGACACCACTTGGGCTGGGCTTTGCTCTTGGCACTTGCAGTTGGGCAGCGGTTCTGGGCTCAGCTCCTACTTTTGCTGGGAACAGCTCTTGGCAGAAGCAGCACTTTGTGCAGAAGGGCACATGGAAGGATGAGGGGCGGGGAGGGGTGGAAACTTTGCTGCAGACAGCATTGAACTCAACAGCATTTATGGTGACACATCGCAGGACGTGGTCTCCAGAACTGACTGGAGTAACTACCCCAGGCACAGCAGAAGACAAAACTCAGACACAGCTGCAGAGGCAAGATGTAGCTCCCCAGGTGTGGGTCTGCAGGGAGTGCCTGCAGCCTGTTGCTGAGACTGGGGCTGTCAAAGAACAGTGTCTTTGCTTGCATGAGATGTGCTCCGGTTGTGGAGCTGAGTAATTGTGGTGGGTTAACGCCCACCAAGCCGCTCTCCCACTTCCCCTTCTCAGGACAGGGGGACAAAAGACGACAAAAAAGCTCGTGGGTTGACATCAAGACAGGGAGATCACTTACCCATTACCTTAATGGGCAAAACAGACTCAACAGAGAAGACCTCCAGCAGCTCCCCTTTATACCGGGAGAGGGAGTAATGTACCTGGCGGTGCTCCTGAGAGAGGATGGTGCCACAGCAGGGGAGGCACCGTGAGCTGCAGTGTAGGGAACCAAGACTCAGCCCTGTGTCTTGGGGTTCCTGGCTGGCAGTACCAGTGGCTGCAGCCCCCAGAGACCCCCGACCCTGCGAGCAGCAGTGAGTCCCATTTCAATCACTGGGAGCTGCTCTGACTGCAGAGGGCCTGCTCACAGAGCTGGGGGTGGTGGTGTGCACCCCGCACCTCTCATCCATGGTGCTTTTTGGGTTCCCAGACTCATTGCAGTGACTGTGGTGACAGCCCTGCCTGGCTGGGGGTCGAGGGCAATCTCGATGTCCCAGCAGTGTGGGACTTCAAGAAACACAGAATGGTTGAGGTTGGAAGGGACCTCTGGAGATCATCTGGCCCAACCTCCCTGCTCAAGCAGGGCCACCTAGAGCCGCTTACCCAGGACCATGTTCAGATGACTTTTGAATATCTCCAACAGTGGAGACTCCCAGCCTCCCTGGGCAACCTGTTGCAGTGTTCGATCACTGGCACAGGGAGAATGTGTTTCCTGAAGTTCAGAGGGAACCTCCTGTGTTTCAGTTTGTGCCCGTTGCCTCTTGACCCCTGGGGTACACTGCGAGTTACTGGTCTGCAACTAGATTTTTTTTCACTGATCACCGCTCTTTGGGCCCAGATGGTCAGTCAGTTTTCAGCCCACCTCACAATGATCATCCAGCCCACACTTCAACAGCTTCTGCCATCAGCATCTTATGGCAGACAGTGTCAAAAGCCTGGCAGAAGCAAAGGCAGACAAGAACCACTGCTCTCCCCTTGTCTACAAAGGCAATCATTTGATTGGAGAAGGTTATCAGGACAGTGAAGCATGACTTCCCCTTGGTGAATTCACGCTGACTATGCCTGATGATTTTCTTGCTGTTCATGTGCCTGGAAATGGTTTTCAGGATTAGCTGCTCCATCATGTTCCGGGAGATTAGCTTTCTCCGTCCGGGAGAAATCTTCATGGTCCTCTACATGGTAAGTCTGTGGGTGCAGGGCAATGAAGCTGCGGTTCCTGGAGGCATCTCCTAAAGTTGGCACATCCCACAGGGTACGTGACCTGCAATGAGGATTTGCACAGTTTCCCTAGTGTAGAGGAGGAGGATGTGCTGCAGAGCAGGGCTCCTCTGCTGCACCCTCAGAGGGACAGGGCATGACAGCTCCCTTTTCCCAGGGATGGCTGCAGGGCTGTGCAGATAACTGTGCACCCAGGGCTGCCCAGGGCTGTCCTTCAGAGCAGGGTCCCTCCACCCCAAGGCGCTTTATGCTGGAGTGGGGACTCTGGTGCCTGCCAGGGTCAGCACTCAGCCTGCCCAGCGAGCTCCCCACAGCGCTGTGGGGAGAAGCTGTGGGTGGAAGGAGCAATCCTCAGCAGGGCAAGAGGATGGTGTGTGGGTCAGGGCTGCTCACAGCTCCACATCACCCCCGGGACTTTTCCTGGGGGACTTTTCAAGAGGAAGGTCAAAGCAGGGATTACAGAAAAGGCAAGGAGCTTTGCAGGGTCTGGGGTTTTTTTAGTTCCCTGCTGTTGGGGGGTGTGGGGAGAAGAAGAAATGGAAAAGGGGCTCTCAAGTTTGACCAGGTCACTGAGAGTTCTGGACTGTCACCTTGAGTGATCGGTAGCGTGCTCCAGCTGCATACTCCTGCCCTCTTACCTACCCAGGCACATCTGACATCACAAGCACCTGCACAAGCCAGCTGCATGCTCTGGCCCTACTGCCTACGGTGCCACCAGCGTCATCACAAGGAGATGCAGGCGCCAGGGGCGACCTCTGGCCCCGTACCCTACTTGGCATCATGTCACATCACAAGCACCTGCACAAGCCTGGGACCTGCTCCTGCCCTAAGAGCTACAGAGCCACCAGTGACATCACAAGCCCCCGCACAAGACGCGCGCCTGCTCCAGCTTTATCTCATACAAAGGCACATGTGACCTCGCAAGCACATGAAGAGGCCAAGTGCCTCCTTCTAACCCAGCGCCTACTCATACACCTATGACCACACAAGCACCAGCACAAGCCAGGCTTGGGTTCCTAACCTATCACCCAGTCAAGCACATATGACATCACAAGCACCTGCGGAAGCCAGGTGCATCCTCCTGGCCTATCAGCTACTTAGCCACCACTGACATCAGAAGCAGCTGTACAAGCCAGGGGCCTGCTTCTGCCCTATCACCTCCTCAGCTACCTGTGACACCACCAGCACCCGCACCAGCCAGCTGCATGCGCCTGACACCACTGCTACAGAGCCACCAGTGACGTCACAAGCAGGTGCACAAGCCAGCTGCAGACTGGCCTATCAGCTACTCAGCCATCAGGGACATCATAAGCAGCTGCACAAGCCAGGGACTTTCTCCTGCCCTATCAACTACTTGTGAACATGATGTCATAAGCAGCTGCACAAGCCAGGGGCCTGCTCCTGCCTTCAAAGCTACTCAGCTACAAGTGACATCACAAGCACTGGCACAAGCCAGGGCCTGCTCCTGCCCTATCACCTGCTCTGTCAACTATGACATCACAAAAAGGTGCAGAAGCCAGGAGCCTGCTCCTGCCCTAAGAGCTACTCAGCCAACAGTGACATCACAAGCACCTGCGGAAGCCCGGTGTCCATTCATACCCAACCAGGGACTTAGCCACCAGTGACATCAGAAGCAGCTGTACAAGCCAGGGGCCTGTTTCTGCCCTATCACCTACTGAGACACCTATGACATCACGAGCACCTGCACAAGCCAGCTGCATGCTCCTGCCTTACTAGCTGCAGAGCCACCACTGACATCACAGGCACCAGCAAAAGCCAGGTCTTCCTTCCTACCCAAACAACTACCAGGACACCAGGGACATCACAAGCCCCTGCGGAAGCCACGTCTGGCTCCTGCCCTGTCACCTACTCAGGCACCTATGACATCACAAGCACCTGCACACCCCGGGGTCCTCCACCAGTTTTCTTACTTGTGCTCTTCAGATTCTCTCCCCCATGGAACCGGGGGGTGAGGGGGGAGGGGCAGCGAGTGGCTGCGTGGTGCTTAGTTGCGCACAGGGGCTAAACCACGACAGTGAGCAAGGAGGAAAAGTCTTCTGTCAGCAGCCCAAGGAAGTCTGCAGGGCAATGAGCCAGTTCCTGTGGGGGACTGTAATTGCCCTGGCATCCACGGACCAGGCAAAACAAGGTGCAAACAGTCTGGAGCACCGTGGGACAACTTCTTAATACAGCTGCCCAGTGGGCCAACAAAGGCCCTGGGTGCTCACCTGGATCCCGTACTGGCAACCAAGGACAAGCTGGTCAGGGATGTGATAATCACGATAAACAACTCCTCACACACACACACACACAGAGACTGGAAATGGGAAGGAAAGAAATGATGTAGGGACAATACTGTCTGAGGGGTCTTGCCATTGGATGATAACAGTTAGAAAGGAGATGAAAAGTATTGTTCTAACAACTTCATGCCAGACTATAATACTGAGAAATTATAACTATCTTGCCAAGGAAGAATGAAGGAAAGGAGTAACATCAAAGAAATAGAGTTTACCATCATCAAGAAGAGGAAGACCTTCTTTTAGAGCATGTTACTGCTGCTGTTCTTAGTGCCAGTAGAAATAAGGCAAATCACAGGGTGGGTTGGCCCCAGCTGGCAGCTAAGCCCCCAGGCAGCTGTTCGCTCAGTGCCCCTGAGCTGGAGGGGGGAGAGCATTGGAAGGGCAAAGGGAGAAACACTCATAGGTCAAGACAAAGGCAGTTTAATAAGTGAAGCAAAGGTGCGTGCGCAAGCAAAGGAGAGTAAGGAATTGCTCTCAGTTTGTTTTCCTTGGTCTGCCTTTGCTGAGGGGACTGAAGGGGCTCCTCTTTTTATCGAGCCATAGAAGGGTTTGGGTTGGAAGGGAGCTGCAAGGTGATGTAGTTGCAAGCCCCCTGGCACGGGCAGGGAAAGGGGAAGCCGTCCCTGGGTGGGCTTGAACCACCATCCTTTCGGTTAACAGCCGAACGCGCTAACCAATTGCGCCACAGAGACTCCCAAAGTGAGCTATGAAGTGCTTCCCTTCGGCAGGCAGATGTTTGGCCATTGCCAGGGAAGCAGAGCTTTGTCACCCAGAGTGGTGACTTGGGAAGAGAAAGACCAGAACCCGGAGTGTCCACCCTTCATCCTTCTTTCCCTGAGCACCGGACCTCCCCTCCCATGGCATTTCTGGGAGCAGTCCTCTCTCATTCCCTGCCCTCTGCACACCATCCATCTGCAATACAAAGGTGGGCACCAAAGGAACTCCTCCTGGAGCCTTGCACAAGCACTTAGACCTCCAAGAGCACAGAGGAGCCTCAGCGAGGTCCTCCCCTCACCAAGATGCACTTCCTCACCTGGTGTTTTTAGGATGCACGCATGGTGACAGGAGAAACGTGGTCATCCCCTGAGGATGACAGGGAAAGCCTTGAGAGCTTCTTAGCGTCTCAGGTAGTGATCAGGCAGTGATTGGCAGTGCGTACGGATGCGAGAGAGGGTGTAGGGAACTCGTCAAGAAGCAAGGCAATGGTTGAGGGCTTTAGCAAATCTTTCCAACCTTGTGTGAGCCCAGCAATGGAAAGCCGTTGATGTCTGTGGGTGGAGGAGGAATAGGTCTGCCCTGGGAATGTGGCTGAAGGCCCCTGCACAAAGGAGAGGTTTCCATCATGTGTGCATGCCTCAGCCTGGGAGATGGGGAATGCCCTCTGCTGTGGGGTGGCTAGACAGTGCTCAACATGCCCCATGAGCTGACCTTCCTCTCTTCCTCTCCTTCACTCCCCAGCCTTGGACACACCTCAGGAAGCTTTTCACTGCTTTAGAGGCCGGTTCTTTTTTTTCAGTACCTGCAGTTCAGGAACTTGGCACCAGAGGGCTCCTTAACATGCAAAATGCCATACCAAGCCAAGTCTCCCCGCAGAATTCTCCCTAATGCTTCAAGTCTCGTGGGGCTGAGTTGAGAGACTCCAGGAGTGCAGCCAAACGGAGAAGATTTCAGTAATAAATATCAATACAACAGGATGTCTTCTTTCACCACTTTTCTTTACTTTTCTGCTTACAGAACAAGTGATATCAGCCTTCCCCAATTCCTATTCATCTCCTGATGGGTCTCCTGATGAAGTCTGGACATGTAGGAAAAGGAAGATCCTTTTTGTACAACACGGTGTGGGCAAACTCTGTCCCCCCCCCACCTCCCACACACCCTGCCATTTCTATCATCAGCCACCTGGGACTTGCATCATGCTCTCTCAAATCCAAGCTTTTCCCACCATAGTCTGCAGCTGAAGGTGCATTTGCACCAGTTCCCACCTGCTGTAGTTGGAGAACCAGTTGTGCAGTCACAGAAGGATGGTTCTTACCTGCCAAATAAAAGAAAAAAAGAAAGGAAAAGAAAGGCATAGTTCAATAAAAAATAAAAGACATTCCTCAGCTGCCTATGAAGTCCAAGTTGCCTCCAGTGAAGTCCGCTTTCCACAGTGGGTAACCTTAGTGGAAAACCTTCAGCGAGATACGTATGAAGGGACAGGTAGGAACATAATGCAGGATTTGGCTGAAGGCAGCATCAGGCAGACTGCAGAAAGATGAGAAGGGGGCCCTTAAAGGAGCACATGCGGAAAGATATGACAGGGTAGTGAGAGTCAATGCAGAGGAAGATCAATATTTCTTCTCCTGAACGTAGTATACAGGCTGGAAATTTCCCTGTTGGCACCATGGCATCATGTCACCCACATTAACTGTGGTGATTTCCGTGTATGGGGCTTTATTTATCAAAGACCCCAGGCATGGGTCAGTGAGTTGAGGCACCACAGCTGTGAGCTGCAACTGCCTTGGGCAGAACTTGTCCTGAGACCAAATCTCTCACTCCCTGCTTGGTAATGGCACTAACCAGCCATCTGTCAGACAAATGTCAGGCAAGGGATGTTATCACCCCCCACCCCTGACTCATCACTGGTGTATCCACATCTGGAATAGTGTGTCCCAGTGTGGGGTTCCCTGTTCTGGAGGAGTGGGGAGGAAGTGTCGCGGGCCCAGAGGAGGTCTGCCAAGATGGGGTTAGGGGCCATGTGTGGAATGGCTGGGAGGTGGGGGCTGCATTGGCCTCATGAAGTGGAGGCTCAGGGGAGTATAGTAGTAGCCTGGGAAAGCTTGATGGTTACTTTGAGAGATAATTGCATGTTTTTTGGTAGTGGGAAAGAGCGTGAGAAAGGAAAACCGCAAGAAAGTGCAGTTGTGGCTGTCCAGATGGACGTGAGGAGACAGAAATGTCTCTTGAAGGGTAGCGCTTTGGCACAACAGGTCACTGAGAGGGAGTCTGGGTTAGCCCGTGATTTTGTGTTTGAAGGAGCAGCCAGTGAGGATGGAGGGACGTCAGTAAAGGTAGGGACATGGCGGGGTGAGAGCAAGGTGGGGAAGTGTGTTGGATATCTACAGCCTGCAGGGAAAGAGGCGCAGGCATGGGACAGTGTAGGACAGCCTATGGTGGAGATGGCCAAGGGTGCTGGCAAGGCTGAAAGGCCCTGACAGAACTGAGGTCTTGGTCCCCCTTGGCTATGGCTGATGTCTCTGCCACCAAGGCCTATGAGGAGACGCATTGCCCTCATGGCACTGAGGCCACATTGCCTCCTTGCACAGGAGGTGTCATACTGTTGTCCTTCACTTGGCATCACACCCCCTCCCCATCCCATGAAGAGCCCTGAGCCATGTGTGAGGGACAGGCTCTCTCTGCTGAGGGGCTGGGGTCAGGGCTTGGCATTCGGCTTGACAAAACACACCAAGGCTTTACTCCGCACCAGAGCCACCGGCACTTTGCCTTTGCCTGCCTGGCATCACCGCCTCCAATTTTCTGCTCTAACGAGTCCATGGGGAGGCTGCATTGGCAACGGCCCTCAGTGGGGCTCATTAATACTCCAAGAAACTTCAGCGTTTGCTTCTGACTTTGACTCCTTGAGCAGTTTGTGCAACCTCCTCTCAGCATTGCCGCTGCATGGACTCAGCATCAACTACACCATGGGGCTCATTAGAAGGCAGAGAGCCCTCAGGTGCCTTGTCTCTTGCCATAATTTTCTTCAAGTCTTCAAGACTTCTACAGCTAATTGGAGAGGTTTCAGGATGGTAGTTAAAGAGGAAGAGTTCAAGGAGCTTTTAAGAGAAAAGGATTTTTACTTTTTAAGGTCATTTTCATTTATTTTTTTGTTTACAGAAGAAGTAAGAGCAGCAATTCAAGAAGCTTTAAAACACTCTTCTCAACTGTATGCCAAGTCCAAGCTGCATCGAATGAGGTCCATCTTCCACAAGGGGTATCTGTACGAGAACTGTTTTAGACAGAGAGCTAGGAAAGGGCAGATAGAAACATAATTAAGGAGTTGACTCCAGAGTTAATGAGACTTCTCAGAGATGGGGCAAGCTTCTAACTCCCTGAAGCTCAAAGCAGCCACAAGATAGTTTGGTGGTGTCTGAAGGGACAAAGAGCAAGGGGAGCTGGATATCTGGAGAGCCATGGGAAGGGCCGATGTCCAGTGCATTTTATATGCACTGGACATTTTATATGCACAGCATTTTATGTGCTGTGCCTTTTATTAAAAGCACTCAATGGTTTTAGCTTGAGCTTGAACCAGTCGTAGTTTGAAAACCTCCCAGGACAGAGACTGCACAGCCTATCTGGGTGACCTGCTCCAATGCTTGGTTGAGCTGATGGTGACAAAGTTTTTTCCTTATGTCTAGGCTGAACCTCTCCTCTTTCACCTTCCACCCATTGTTTTTGTCCTCCCACCATGCACCATGGTGAAGAGCCTTGCTCTTTATTCTCCATGACCTCCTCATAGGTAATGGCAGGCTGTGATGAGGTCCCCCTAAGCCTTCCCTTCTAGGCCTCTTGGCCACTTGGCCTCTGCTCACAAGACAAGTGCTCCAGCCCCTGACCATCCTGGGGGCCGGCCTTTCACTGAACCCACTCCAGCTTGCCAACACCTTTCCTGTATTGGGGATCTGAAATATGGATGCAGTATTCAGGATAACCCCTTCCCTCAATCTCCTGGCCATGCTCCTGGTCATAGCAATCAGGACGCCGTTGGCCTCCCTTGCTTCAGGGCACACGGCTGCCTCCTGCCCAGATCGCTGAGCACCAGGACCAATCCCACAGGGCTGCTCCCCAGCCAGAATGCCCCCAGCCTGTGCCAGTGCCGTGGTTAGTGCCCTGCAGGGGCAAAAACTGGCATTTGTCCTTGTGGGAATTCCTGAGGCTCCTGCCAATACGTGTTCTCCTCCTCCTTGCGATCTTCCCATAAGCAAAGACTCCTGGAGACCTTTTTGGTAAAGTCTAAGGCAAATGGAGTCCCTCAGCCCCATCTGCATCCTCTGTTATTAACTCACCCTCCCCATTCAGCAGCAGCCCTGCATTTTCCTTGTTCAGCCTCGGTCTCTAGTGAGCGAGCGAAGCTCTTCTTTTTGCTCTTGACTTTCCTTGCAGCCAGCTTCAGGTGAGATTTGCCTTTCCCAAAATCATACCTGCACAACGAAGTCAATGCACATGAATTCCTTGTTTGTACCTGTCTTTGCTGTTACCCTCTGGACGGTGCTTCATGGTCCCATCACTACCCTGTCCCCTGGATGGCCAAGCAATGAAGCTGCAAATACTGTTCCAGCCCGGCCTCCTCTCCCTTGTGCCTGCATGTCTCGGCCCCAGTCCATGAACCCTGGCTCTGCACCACAAACCCCCCTGGTGTGAGTCCTCACCCTGCATGGTCACACAGCTCAGCTAATTTTGGTGTTGTCCTCTGCTAGGCACTTTCCAGCCCGGCCCAGCCACTCGGCTCTTCTCACCTCCCCAGCAACAGAGCAGCCTGCCTCGAGCTGGTGCACGCAGAAAAAGGTTTCTCTTGGTCATTTCTTCCCCCCTGGAAACACGGAGTTGCTCATTTCCTCTTCTCCAGGGACATCCCTGTCCCAAGACAGCCTTTCCCCATGGGAATGTATCTGTGCTGGCCTGGCCAGCCACTCGGGCTCCCTCCCCGTGCTCCGTGCAGAGCCCTGAGCTGATGGTGCTGCTGTGCAGAGTGAGCGGGCTGTGGTGCCTGAAAGCCGTGGGTGGACAGTCCCAGGCAGACCCGTCCTGACCATTCACCATCTCCATGGGAAGCGGTCACCCAGGTCAGGCATCCTTCCTCAACATATCGCCCCGTACCCTCCTCCCCTGAGCCCATGGAGAAGCCAGGAACAGCAGCAGTCTTGTAGGGGCATCATGTCCCCCCGTGTAGGGGAAGAGAAGGCCAACATCTGGACACTGGCACTGAGGAAATCCCTTTTTATTACAGAGGTGCAACACTGGAGACCACCTGTACCATCATGCCAGAGACATGTACAAAGGTCGCTGGGTCAGACAGACTGGGTTCATGTCTCTGCAGAAGTGAAGCAAATGCAGACATTACTGGACAGCCATGATTATCACAAACCAAATGCCCAAAGCAAAGGGGGTTCCTGAGATGAAGAGGAAATCCCTGTGAAGAGACATGGGCAGCTTATTGCTGCTGAAAGACAAGTGGCTGAATCAGCTTCTTCAGTGTGTCTTTGAGCTCCTGGATTCTCATGCTGTAGATGAGGGGGTTCAACGCTGGGGGCACCAGCGAGTACAGAGCAGCCATCACCAGCTCCAGTGATTGGGAGGAGGTGGAGGGGGGCTTCAGGTAGGCAAACATGCCAGTGCTGAGAAGCAGGGAGACCACAGGCAGGTGAGGGAGGCACGTGGAAAAGGCTTTGTGCCATCCCTGCTCAGAAAGGAACCTCAACACGGCCCTGAAGATCTGCACATAGGACAGCACAATGAAAATAAAGCACCCAAAAGCAAGAGAGACACTACCAACACGAAGTCCTACTTCCCTGAGGTAGGAGTTGGAGCAGGAGAGCTTGAGGATCTGGGGAAGTTCACAGAAGAAGTGGTCAAGGGCATTGCCTTGGCACAGCGGTAGTGAAAATGTATTGGCAGTGTGCAGCATGGCATAGGGGAAACCACTGCCCCAGGCAGCTGCTGCCATGTGGACACAAGCTCTGCTGTCCAGGAGGGTCCCGTAATGCAGGGGTTTGCAGATGGCAATGTAGTGGTCATAGGCCATGATGGTGAGAAGAAAATATTGCCCTCCAATCAAGAAGAGAAAGAAAAGGACCTGGGCAGCACATCCTCCCTAGGAAATGGTCCTGGTGTCCCAGAGGGAATTGGCCATGGATCTGGGGACAGCAGTGGAGATGGAGCCCAAGCCGAGGAGGGAGAGGTTGAAGAGGAAGAAGTACATGGGGGTGTGGAGGCAGTGGTCGCAGGCGATGGTGGTGATGATGAGCATGCTGCCCAGAAGGGCAGACAGGGAGATGCCTGGGAAGAGCCGGAAGTGCAAGAGCTTCTGCTGCCGTGTATCTGCAGACACCACAAGGAGGAACTGGGGGTAGAGCTGCTTTTGGCCATTTGCTGCCTCAGGGCATGGGACACTGTTCAAGAGGGAAAAGAGAATGAGGAGTTACGAGAGAGTTCTCTGAGAAAATGAAAGGAATTTCTCATGGATCCTCCCCACTGCTGCACTCACCCCCTTTCCCTTTTCAGGAGACCTTCCTTCACCTCCATGGCTGGAGCTCTGGATTGTACTGGCTGAGTGTGCCATGAGGAGCAGAGCCTCTGCTGACTGGCTGCCCAGGAATCAGCCCTGCTCTGCAGCAGTGGGTTCATAGGAATGGTAGGGGCAGGTGCCAGACCTGAGATGAAGGAGGAGATCACAATCATATGTCACCCTGATAAGAAACCAGCCACAGCCAAGAGCAGAGGGATCCACTGCAGGCCATTAAATGTCTCACCTCTTCTCAAGGTCTCAGCACCTCACTTGTAGCCAAAACTACACATGGCTCATTTCACCAACCCAACACCATTTCTTCATTCATAACATCTCTGCGCTTCTCCACGGGGCTTTCAGATTACACAAAGGTGCTATGGGGCAGAGTTGCATGCTGGAGGGCAGCTCACAGCTTGGAAGGACACCTCAAGGAGATAGCCAAGTGTCCTAGTGATGGTATGTCATTAAGGGATGACATCAACATTGCTGGGCAGCTGCTCTCAGCCTCTGTGCTCTTCAGAGGGAAATGGGCAAGATGCTGGAGAGCTGCCCCAAGGCTCTGCTGGAGCTCTGGCTGCAGAGGAGGTGGCTCAGTGCCTTGGACCCCACAGCCCTGAGGGCAGAGGCTTTGCTGGCTGGGAGAGGAGGCAAGGGGGCTTGCTCAGAGGAAAAGGGTCTGCGTTGGAGAGGATGATACGGAGTTTTCTCAGTTCTCCCTCCCACAACATTTTTGGGTTTACTTTCCTCTCATTCCCTGATGAAATCCCTGATGCCTGGAGATATTCCCCCTCCAGGGGATGTTATTGCAAGGCCACTCTTGAGAATCTTTAGTCACTCATGATGACTGGGAGAAGTGCCCAAAGACTGGATGAAATCAAATGCCAGTCCTATCTTCAAGAAGGGCAAGATGGAGGACCCAGGGAGATACAGACCAGTCAGCCTCATCTTGACCCATGGGAACACAATGGAGCAGCTAATCCTGGAAACCAAGTGTGTGCTGGATGATCATTGTGAGGTGGGTTGAATATTGGCTGAACAACTGGTCCCAAAGAGCGGTGATCAGTGATACAAATTCTAGCTGGAAGCCACTAACTAGCAGTGTACCGTAAGGTTCAGTACTGGGTCCAATCCTGCTCAAAATCTTCATGAATGATCTGGATGATGGGGCAGAGTGTACCCTCAGCAAGTTGACTGATGACACCAAGCTGGGAGGAGTGGCTGATACACCAGAGGGTTGTGTTGCCATCCAGAGGGACCTGGACAGGCTGGAGAAATGGGCTGACAGGAACCTCATGAAGTTCAACAAGGGGAACTGCCATGTCCTGCCCCTGGGGAGGAAGAACCCCATGCACCAGGCTATGCTGGGTGTCTCCCAGCTGGAAAGGAGCTTGGCAGAAAAGGCCCTGGGGCTTCTAGTGGACACCAAGTTGCCCATGAGCCAGCAATGTGCCCTTGCAGGAATGGAGGTGAATGGTATCCTGGGCTCTCTTTGACAAATGTTGCCAGGAGGTTGAAGGGGGTGACCCTTCCTCTCTCCTTGGTACTGGTGAGGCCACACTTCGAGTCCATTTCTGAGCTCCTCACTACAGGAGAGGCATGGACATATTGGAGAGAGTCCAATGAAGCGCCACAAAGATGATGAAGAGACTGGAGCATCTCTCCTATGAGAAGAGGCTGAGAGAGCTGGGACTGTTCATCTGGGGAAGAGGAGGCTCAGGGGGCATCTTATGAATGTATATAAATACCTGAAGGGAGGGTGCAAAGAGGATGGAGCCAGGCTCTTTCCAGTGGTGCCCACTGACAGGACCAGAGGCAATGGGCACTAACTGAAATGCAGGAGGTTCCCTACAAACATCAGGAAAGACTGTTTTTACTGTAAGAGTGAGCAAGCATTGGCATAGGTTTCCCAGTGAGGTTGTGGAGTTTCCACCCTTGGAGATATTGAAAAGTCACCTGCACATGGTCCTGTGTAAGCCCTGAGGGATGAGGGGCCCAAGAAAGCTGGTTAACATTTAAGCCTCCTCCAAGCTCAGGAGTAATGTATCCCAACAAAGAGGAAGTTGGGCAAAAACACCCCAAGGCCTGCATGGATGAACAAGGAGCTCCTAGTCAAACTCAAACACAGAAAGGAAGCCTAGAGAGGGTGGAAGCAAGGACAGGTAGCCTGGGAGGAATACAGAGAAATTGTCTGAGCAGCCAGGGATCAGGTTAGGAACGCTAAAGCCCTGATAGAACTAAATGTGGCCAGGGACGTCAAGGGCAGCAAGAAAAGCTTCTATAGGTACGTCAGTGATAAAAGGAAGACTAGGGAAGATGTGGGCCCTCTCCAGAAGGAAACGGGAGAGCTGGTTACCTGAGATATGGAGAAGGCTGAGGTACTCAATGACATTTTTGCGTCAGTCTTAACTGGCAAGTGCTCAAGCCACACCACCCAAGTTGCAGAAGGCAAAGGCGGGGACTGGGAGAATGAAGTACTGCCCGCCATAGGAGATGATCAGGTGTCAGACATCTAAAGAAGCTGAATGTGCACAAGTCCATGGGACCTGATGAGATGCATCCGTGGGTCTTGAGGGAACTTGTGGATGAAGTTGCTAAGCCACTATCCATCATATTTGAAAAGTTGTGGCAGTCTGGTGAAGTTCCCACTGACTGGAAAAGGGGAAACATAACCCCCGTTTCTAAAAAGGGAAAAAGGAAGACCGGGGAACTACAGGTCAGTCAGTCTCACCTCTGTGCCTGGCAAGATCATGGAGCAGATCCTCCTGGAAACTCTGCTAAGGCACATGGAAAATTAGGAGATGATTAGTGACAGCCAACATGGCTTCACGAAGGGCAAATCATGCCTGACAAATCTGGTGGCCTTCTACGATGGGGTTACAGCATTGGTGGATAAAGGAAGAGCAGCTGATGTCATCCACCTGGACTTATGCAAAGCATTTGACACTGTCCCACATGACATCCTTGTGTCTTAATTGGAAAGACATGGATTTGACAGCTGGACCAGTCTGTGGATAAGGAAATGTCTGGGTGGTTGCACTCAAAGAGTTGCAGTCAACAGCTTGATGTCCAAGTGGAGACCAGTAATGAGTGGCATTCCACAGGGGTCGGTTTTGGGACTGGCACTGTTTAACGCCTTTCCAGCGACATGGAGAGTGGGATTGAGTGCACCTTCAGCAAGTTTGTGGATGGCAGCAAGGTGAGTGGTCTGGTTGATACTCTAGAGGGAAGGGATGCCATCTGGAGGGACCTTGACAGGCTAGAGAGGTGGGCCCGTGTGAACCTCATGGGGTTCAACAAGACCAAGTGCAAGTTCGTGCACATGGGTTGGGGCAATCCCAAGCACAAATACAGGCAGGGTGGAGAATGGATTGGGAGCAGCCCTGTGGAGAAGGCCTTGGGGGTGTTAGTTGATGAGAAGCTCAACGTGACCCGGCAATGTGCGCTCGCAGCCCAGAAAGCCAATCACATTCTGGTCTGCATCAAAAGAAGCGTGACCAGTGGGTCGAGGGAGGTGATTCTCCCCCTCTACTCTGTTCTCATGAGACCCGCACCTGGAGTACTGTGTTCACCTCTGGGGCCCCCAGCATAAGCAAGACATGGACCTGTTGGACAGAGTATTCAAGGCCAGGGTGGATGGGGCTTTGAGCAACCTTGTCTAGTGCAAGGTGTCCCTGCCCATGGCAGAGGGGTCGGAACCAGATGATCTTTAAGGTCCTTTCCAACCCAAACCATTCTATGATTATAGGATTCTCTGTTTCTATGATTATATGTCTTAGCTCTACACGATGAGTCCCGGAGAAGAAGCAAGACTGCCTAAATGCAACATGCGGATGGGTAGGTGATACCATCAATAAGAAAAACAAATCACCATTGGAGACCAATGAGGAAAGCCAACGTTCTGGATTGAGAACTCCCTGGGAAGAGCAAAATGGAAAGGTTGGGTCCGTGGGTGAAACGTAGGCCTTGCTCTTGCGGTTAGTCTCTGGTTTGAGACAGCTTCCTCAGCAACTTGTGCATCCTTGGAGGGTGATTCCCTGGACCTGCAGCAGGCAGCGGCCAGGTTTCCCAGCAAGGCTTTCCATCCCCCCTTCCAGAAATGGCCATGTCTCTCCATTCAGCATTCATGGATCCCAAAGCACCAGTCTGGGAAAGGCTTCTAGGTGAGGGGAAGGCCTCCCTCAGGCACATCTGTCCTCCTTGAATCCAAGTCTTGTGCAAGGCTCGGGTGGGTGGAGCTCGTTTGGTGCCCACGTTTGTCTGACAGATGGCTGGTTAGTGCCATTACCAAGCAGGGAGTGAGAGATTTGGTCTCAGGACAAGTTGTGCCCAAGGCAGTTGCAGCTCACAGCTGTGGTGCCTCAACTCACTGACCCATGCCTGGGGTCTTTGATAAATAAAGCCCCATACACGGAAATCACCACAGTTAATGTGGGTGACATGATGCCATGGTGCCAACAGGGAAATTTCCAGCCCGTATACTACGTTCAGGAGAAGAAATATTGATCTTCCTCTGCATTGACTCTCACTACCCTGTCACATCTTTCCGCATGTGCTCCTTCAAGGGCCCCCTTCTCAACTTTCTGCAGTCTGCCTGATGGTGCCTTCAGCCAAATCCTGAATTATGTTCCTCCCTGTCCCTTCCTACGTATCTCGCTGAAGGTCTTCCACTAAGGTTACCCACTGTGGAAAGTGGACTTCAGTGGAGGCAACTTGGTCTTCATAGGCAGCTGAGGAATGTCTTTTATTTTTTATTGAACTGTTCCTTTTTTTTCCTTTTTTTTTTTTTTTTTTTGGCAGGTAAGAACCATCCTTCTGTGACTGCACAGCTGGTTCTCCAACTACAGCAGGTGGGAACTGGTGCAAATGCACCTTCAGCTGCAGACTATGGTGGGAAAAGCTTGGATTTGAGAGAGCATGATGCAAGTCCCAGGTGGCTGATGATAGAAATGGCAGGGTGTGTGGCAGGTGGGGGGGGGACAGAGTTTGCCCACACCATGTTGTACAAAAAGGATCTTCCTTTTCCTACATGTCCAGACTTCATCAGGAGACCCATCAGGAGATGAATAGGAATTGGGGAAGGCTGATATCACTTGTTCTGTAAGCAGAAAAGTAAAGAAAAGTGGTGAAAGAAGACATCCTGTTGTATTGATATTTATTACTGAAATCTTCTCCGATTGGCTGCACTCCTGGAGTCTCTCAACTCAGCCCCACAAGACTTGAAGCATTAGGGAGAATTCTGCAGGGAGACTTGGCTTGGTATGGCATTTTGCATGTTAAGGAGCCCTCTGATGCCAAGTTCCTGAACTGCAGGTACCGAAAGAATGAACCGGCCGCTAAAGCAGTGAAAAGCTTCCTGAGGTGCGTCCAAGGCTGGGGAGTGAAGGAGAGGAAGAGGGGAAGGTCAGCTCATGGGGCATGTTGAGCACTGTCTAGCCACCCCACAGCAGAGGGCATTCCCCATCTCCCAGGCTGAGGCATGCACACATGATGGAAACCTCTCCTTTGTGCAGGGGCCTTCAGCCACATTCCCAGGGCAGACCTATTCCTCCTCCACCCACAGACATCAACGGCTTTCCATTGCTGGGCTCACACAAGGTTGGAAGGATTTGCTAAAGCCCTCAACCATCACCTTGCTTCTTGACGAGTTCCCTACACCATCTCTCGCATCCGTATGCACTGCCAATCACTACCTGATCACTACCCGAGAAGCTAAGAAGCTCTCAAGGCTTTCCGTGTCATCCTCAGGGGATGACCACGTTTCTCCTGTCACCATGCGTGCATCCTAAAAACACCAGGTGAGGAAGTGCATCTTGGTGAGGGGAGGACCTCGCCGAGGCACCTCTATGCTCTTGGAGGTCTAAGTGCTTGTGCAAGGCTCCAGGAGGAGTTCCTTTGGTGCCCACCTTTGTATTGCAGATGGATGGTGTGCAGAGGGCAGGGAATGAGAGAGGACTGCTACCAGAAATGCCATGGGAGGGGAGGTCTGGTGCTCAGGGAAAGAAGGATGAAGGGTGGACACTCCGGGTTCTGGTCTTTCTCTTCCCAAGTCACCACTCTGGGTGACAAAGCTCTGCTTCCCTGGCAATGGCCAAACATCTGCCTGCCGAAGGGAAGCACTTCATAGCTCACTTTGGGAGTCTCTGTGGCGCAATTGGTTAGCGCGTTCGGCTGTTAACCGAAAGGATGGTGGTTCGAGCCCACCCAGGGACGGCTTCCCCTTTCCCTGCCTGTGCCAGGGGGCTTGCAACTACATCACCTTGCAGCTCCCTTCCAACCCAAACCCTTCTATGGCTCGATAAAAAGAGGAGCCCCTTCAGTCCCCTCAGCAAAGGCAGACCAAGGAAAACAAACTGAGAGCAATTCCTTACTCTCTTTTGCTTGCGCACGCACCTTTGCTTCACTTATTAAACTGCCTTTGTCTTGACCTATGACTGTTTCTCCCTTTGCCCTTCCAATGCTCTCCCCCCTCCAGCTCAGGGGCACTGAGCGAGCAGCTGCCTGGGGGCTTAGCTGCCAGCTGGGGCCAACCCACCCTGTGATTTGCCTTATTTCTACTGGAACTAAGAACAGCAGCAGTAACATGCTCTAAAAGAAGGTCTTCCTCGTCTTGATGATGGTAAACTCTATTTCTTTGATGTTACTCCTTTCCTTCATTCTTCCTTGGCAAGATAGTTATAATTTCTCAGTATTATAGTCTGGCATGAAGTTGTTAGAACAATACTTTTTCTCTCCTTTCTAACTGTTATCATCCAATGGCAAGACCCCTCAGACAGTATTGTCCCTAAATCATTTCTTTCCTTCCCATTTCCAGTCTCTGTGTGTGTGTGTGTGTGAGGAATTGTTTATCGTGATTATCACATCCCTGACCAGCTCGTCCTTGGTTGCCAGTAGCGGATCCAGGTGAGCACCCAGGGCCTTTGTTGGCCCACTGGGCAGCTGTATTAAGAAGTTGTCCCACGGTGCTCCAGACTGTTTGCACCTTGTTTTGCCTGGTCCGCGGATGCCAGGGCAATTACAGTCCCCCACAGGAACTGGCTCATTGCCCTGCAGACTTCCTTGGGCTGCTGACAGAAGACTTTTCCTCCTTGCTCACTGTCGTGGTTTAGCCCCTGTGCGCAACTAAGCACCACGCAGCCACTCGCTGCCCCTCCCCCCTCACCCCCCGCTTCTATGGGGGAGAGAATCTGAAGAGCACAAGTAAGAAAACTGGTGGAGGACCCCGGGGTGTGCAGGTGCTTGTGATGTCATAGGTGCCTGAGTAGGTGACAGGGCAGGAGCCAGACGTGGCTTCCGCAGGGGCTTGTGATGTCCCTGGTGTCCTGGTAGTTGTTTGGGTAGGAAGGAAGACCTGGCTTTTGCTGGTGCCTGTGATGTCAGTGGTGGCTCTGCAGCTAGTAAGGCAGGAGCATGCAGCTGGCTTGTGCAGGTGCTCGTGATGTCATAGGTGTCTCAGTAGGTGATAGGGCAGAAACAGGCCCCTGGCTTGTACAGCTGCTTCTGATGTCACTGGTGGCTAAGTCCCTGGTTGGGTATGAATGGACACCGGGCTTCCGCAGGTGCTTGTGATGTCACTGTTGGCTGAGTAGCTCTTAGGGCAGGAGCAGGCCCCTGGCTTCTGCACCTTTTTGTGATGTCATAGTTGACTGAGCAGGTGATAGGGCAGGAGCAGGCCCCTGACTTGTGCAGCTGCTTATGACATCATGTTCACAAGTAGTTGATAGGGCAGGAGAAAGTCCCTGGCTTGTGCAGCTGCTTATGATGTCCCTGATGGCTGAGTAGCTGATAGGCCAGTCTGCAGCTGGCTTGTGCACCTGCTTGTGACGTCACTGGTGGCTCTGTAGCAGTGGTGTCAGGCGCATGCAGCTGGCTGGTGCGGGTGCTGGTGGTGTCATAGGTAGCTGAGGAGGTGATAGGGCAGAAGCAGGCACTTGGCTTGTACAGCTGCTTCTGATGTCAGTGGTGGCTAAGTAGCTGATAGGCCAGGAGGATGCACCTGGCTTCCGCAGGTGCTTGTGATGTCATATGTGCTTGACTGGGTGATAGGTTAGGAACCCAAGCCTGGCTTGTGCTGGTGCTTGTGTGGTCATAGGTGTATGAGTAGGCACTGGGTTAGAAGGAGGCATTTGGCTTCTTCCTGTGCTTGCGAGGTCACATGTGCCTTTGTATGAGATAAAGCTGGAGCAGGCGCGCGTCTTGTGCGGGGGCTTGTGATGTCACTGGTGGCTCTGTAGCTCTTAGGGCAGGAGCAGGTCCCAGGCTTGTGCAGGTGCTTGTGATGTGACATGACGCAAGTAGGGTACGGGGCCAGAGGTCGCCCCTGGCGCCTGCATCTCCTTGTGATGACGCTGGTGGCACCGTAGGCAGTAGGGCCAGAGCATGCAGCTGGCTTGTGCAGGTGCTTGTGATGTCAGATGTGCCTGGGTAGGTAAGAGGGCAGGAGAATGCAGCTGGCTTGTGCAGC
Source organism: Ciconia boyciana (assembly GCF_034638445.1). Taxonomy (NCBI): domain Eukaryota; kingdom Metazoa; phylum Chordata; class Aves; order Ciconiiformes; family Ciconiidae; genus Ciconia; species Ciconia boyciana. The sequence continues at coordinate 140,005 of NW_027328405.1, forward strand.
TGCTTTATCCCCCTCCACTGTACCTAAAAGTTTTGATTGGGTGGAGCCAGCTCGATTGGCGGATCCCCTGGTGTTGACTAACCAGGTGGCCTTTGCTAAATGTGTATCCCAATGGTTGCACGTCCCAGCACCCAGTGCTCGCAGTGTAGTCTTTAACAGCCCATTGTATCCTTCGATTTTCCCGGAGGCTGGTGCATGATAGGGGATGTGATATACCCACTCAGTGCCATGCTCTTTGGCCCTGGTGTCTATGAGGTTGTTTTGGAAATGAGTCTGTTGTCTGACTCAATTCTTTCTTGGGTGCCATGTCGCCATAGGACTTGCTTTCCAAGGCCCAGGAGGAGTGTTCCAGGTAGTGGCATGGGGCACGGGATATGTTTCCAGCCATCCGGCCGTTTCTTTCACCATTGTAAGCACATGGCGTTTGCCTTGGCGGGGGTGTGGGAGTGTGATATAATGGATCTGCCAGGCCTCCCCAGATTTATATTTCAGCCATCGTCCTCCACACCACAGAGGCTTTAACCGCTTGGCTTGTTTGATTGCAGCGCATGTTTCACATTCATGGATAACCTGTGCAAGAGTGGCCATGGTCAAGTCCACCCCTCAGTCATGAGCCCACCTATGTGTTGCATCTCCTCCTTGATGGCCTGAGGTGCCATGGGCCCACAGAGCTGTAAATCATTCACCCTTCTGTTGCCAGTCCAGATCCACCTGAGCCACCTCAATCTGAGCAGCCTGATCCACCTGCTGGTTGTTTTGATGTTCCTCAGTGGCCCGACTCTTGGGGACGTGAGCATCTACGTGACGTACTTTTACAACCAGGATCTCTACTCAGGCAGCATTATTTTGCTACTGATTGCTCTGCTTCCATTGCTGTAACCACCCTCACAGGGCATTGGCCACCATCCATGAGTCAGTACAGAGATAAAGCACTGGTCACTTTTCTCGGTCAGCAATGTTTAATGCTAAGCTGGATGGCCTTTAGTTCTGCAAATTGCTCGATTCACCTCCAGCAGTTTCTACAACTGGTCATATAGGACTCCATACAGCAGCTTTCCATCTCCGATGCTTTCCTACAATACGATGCTTTCCTACAAATTTCCTACCTTTGCCTTCTGGCCAGTCCATGATCGCTTCCAAGATTCCTGGGCGACTGGGGTTTCCTATCTGAGCCTGTTGTGAGATCTGTGCAACCCACCTACTCCACGTAGCATCAGTTGCATGATGTGTAGAGGGGACCCTCCCTTTGAACACACAGCCCAGCACTGGCAGTCGAGGTGCCAGGAGGAGCTGTGCTTCAGTACCAACCACTTCCGAAGCAGCTCGAACCCCTTCATATGCTGCCCCAATATCTCTTTTTCATTTGGAATCTAGCGGGCCTCGCATCCTCTGTATCCCCGAGTCCAAAATCCTAGAGGTCGACCTCGAGTGTCCCCTGGTGCTTTCTGCCAGAGGCTCCAGGTAGGGCCATTCTCCCTGGCTGCGGTGCAGAGCAAGTTTTTTACATCTTGCCCTGCCTGGACTGGCCCAAGGGCTACTGCATGAACTACCTCCCGTTTAATTTGTTCAAAGGCTTGGCGTTGCTCAGGGGCCCATTTGAAATTGTTCTTCTTCCGCGTCACTTGGTAGAGAGGGCTTATGATGAGATTGTAATTTGGAATATGCATTCTCCAAAAACCCACAACGCCTAAGAAAGCTTGTGTTTCCTTTTTGCTAGTTGGTGGAGACATGGCTGTTATTTTGTTGATCACATCCATTGGGATCTGACGATGTCCATCTTGCCATTTTATTCCTAAAAACTGGATCTCCTGTGCAGGGCCCTTGACCTTACTTTGTTTTATGGCAAAACCGGCTTTCAGGTGGATTTGGACTATTTTCTTCCCTTTCTCAAAAACTTCCTCTGCTGTATTGCCCCACACGATAATGTCATCAATGTATTGCAGATGTTCTGGAGCTTCACCCTGTTCCAGTGTCGTCTGGATCAGCCCATGGCAAATGGTGGGGCTGTGTTTCCACCCCTGGGGCAGTCGATTCCAAGTGTACTGAACACCCCTCCAAGTGAAAGCAAACTGTGGCCTGCACTCTGCTGCCAAAGGGATTGAGAAGAATGCATTAGCAATATCACTTGTAGCATACCATTTGGCTGCTTTTGACTCCAGTTCCTATTGAAGTTCCAGCATGCCTGTCACGGCAGCACTCAGTGGCGGCATGACTTCAGTCAGGCCACGATAATCTACTGTTAGTCTCCACTCTCCATTAGTCTTTTGCACTGGTCATACAGGACTGTTAAAGGGTGAGTCTTACTGATCCCTCCTGGGCTCTCGAGTCGATGAATCAGCTCATGGATGGGAATCAGGGAGTCTTGGTTGGTGCGATATTGCTGCCAGTGCACTGTTGTGGTAGCAATCAGCACCTGTTGTTCGTTGACCTTCAGCAACCCCACAACAGAAGGGTCCTCCGAAAGACTGGGCAGGGTGGACAGCTGTTTAATTTCCTCCGTCTCCAAGGCAGCTATACCAAAAGCCCACTGGTAAAACCTTTTGGGTCCTCGAAATACCCTCTCCTGAGGCAGTCTATGCCAAAGATGCATGGAGCCTCTGGGCCACTCACAATGCTGAAGCTGAAGATTCTGAGCACTGTGACACTTTTGGATGAAATGAGATGTGGTGGCACAGCTTGCTCACCTGGGCTGCTGCAGCGGAGGGATAAAGGCTGTGCCGGAGAGAGTGACAGGGAGGACGAGGATGGAGGATGGCCTCTGTGTCAAGGGGCAGCTCCGATGGATGAAGCTCCTCTATAGGATGGGCAACTGCTGAGGTTTGTCCCTGTGAATCTTGCCAATTGGCTTCATGTACTGCCAAGACTTTGTATCTGTTGCTGGTTGGTACGCAGGGGGAAACGGCTGGACGTGATATCCTGCTGCCATGGGTCACCAGAGACCATGGTGCCTCCTTCTCCAAGATGCTGTCTATTCACTGTTGACACTCCTTGCCTGGTAGTCCTTGGAGGTCAGTGCCATGGGGTTCCAATATTTCTTCTTGCAATGCCTCAAATAAGATTCTGTCTATTTCTTGTTCCCCCTCTCTTATACAGCATCACCTCCTGACTGCTTCCCACAGCTCCTCCACCCGCTGCCTGAGGGACTCCACCAGAGCACACCTTGCGCAGGTGGAGCTTGCACCCTCCTCCACCCAGGAGCGTGGGGTACAGACTTTACAGCCCTCCACCTGGACAGCAGCTTCCCTGAGAGGAAGCCCTGTCTGAGTGGCCACCTCCACTCATCCCAGGCTAGGCTGGCTAGGGAGAGGGTGCCCAGCTGCTGCAGAGCACAGCCCTCACCTGGTTGCTGCCACCATGCTTCTGATGACCTCAAAGCACTGCCTAAGAAGCCTTTCTAATTCCCTGGAGACCTCAAGCTGCTGGGTAGGTTTGCACAGCTGACAGCTAGCTGGGGTGACCATTGGGGCTGCAGCCTAAGCCTGTGTTTGAGCAGAGCAGGCAGCAGCCCCACAACTGGAAGAGTGCTCTGCCCTTCTCACGCGCCCTTCCATGCAAAGCGCTGGGCAAACTACTGTTTGCAGCGCTCCTGCTCCCTGGCGCTCCCCAGGGGCTTCTTTTATGCGGCTTCCTGGAGGAGGAATCAGCAGTGCCCGTGCCACCTGAAGACTCACGGTGTCAGTTTTGCAAGCCCACCCTCTGATCCATTTTAGAGGTGCGCTTTAGCATGGGAAATCCTGCCTGGTGGTGATCATATCGGTTACTTCGACCTTGCCTACAGAAGATGCTCGGCAGGACTAATGGAGACGCGGACTGCTATTTTGCAAAGATAGGCCTTTAGGCAGATTAAGACTTGTCTCATGCAAAACATACAGACACCCCAACGCTTACAGTCTGGAGCTCCACCAGATGTGCTTCCCAGGGAATGGGATGGCAGAGGATAAGAAAGGGATGGCTTGGCAACCACCCTGGGATTTGGGAAACTAGGGAGTGCTCTCCTCTTCCCCACCACTGCTTTTCTCGGTGAGATGCTTAAGAAAACTCGACCAGCTAGGTGTAAATTCACAGTTGCGTCACCTAACTCATGTCTAATTGCAGCCAATGGAGTTGTGCAGTTCAAATGTTGAGCTTTCATTGGAGCCCAAGGCATTTCCTCCACTCAAACTATCTGCACCCCCACCTGACCCTGACTACTGTGTGAAACAAGGGGCCCGGCCCTTCCGGCAGGATGGGGAAAAGCTTGAACTTCTCCCTCATCCTGCACTATGCATCACAGTGAAGAGTCTGGCTCTGTCTGCTACCAAGATGCAGGCATTCAAAAGCCATGGGCTGCTCTGAGGTGCCCCTGAAGCCTTCCCTTCCGCAGGCTGAACAAGCTCAGCTCCTTCAGCCCCTTCTCAGAAGGCAAGTGCCCCAGCCCTAGACCATCTTGGTGGCCCTCTGCTGAACTCACTTCAGTTTCCTCATCTCTCTCCCTTTTATTGAGGGCCACAAATCTGGATGCAGTACCTACCTGTAGTCTAACGAGTCCTGAGTAGAGGACGATCAACACATCCCCAGTCTCCTGGCTATGCTCCTCTTCATATAGCCCACCACACTGCTGGCCTTCCTCAGTGCTGACTTGTCTTTTGCCTAATGGCCCTCAGGAACTCCAGCACCTTTTCTGCAGAGCTACTCCCAAGCCAGGTAGTCCCCAGCCTGTCCCATTGCAGGGGCTCAGTCTACCGCTGGTGCAGGGCTCTGCATTTCTCCGTGCTGGTTTTCATGAGGCTCCTGTTGGCCCATGCCTTTGAGCCTACCTAGGTCCTTCTGGATGGCAGCCTTGCCCTGGTGTGTCAACCAGTCCCACCACCTGGGTACCACCTGCAGACTTCACAAGAAAGACCTCCAGGTCATTAGAAAAATGTTAAACGAGAGGGGTCCCAGGACCCTCCAGGACTCCCCTTGCCACCAGCCTCCAGCTGGAATATTTCTCATTAACTGACTTTCCGAGAGCAACTCTCTGACCACTTTTTACCAACGTAAATATTCACCAATGCAGCCCATTATGTGCTACCTTGGAGACAAGGCTCCTGTGGGGGATGGTGTTAAAAGCCTTGCTCAAGGCAAGGGAAATGACATCTACTGCTCTTCCCTGATGCAGAAATCCAGGCCTGTCATCAGAAAAGGCAGAAGTGTAGCTTGGGTGTGATCCACCCTACATAAAGCCATGCTGGCTGTTCTCAGTCACTGTCTTCTTCATGGCCCAGAAATGTGACCCAGGAGGACATGCTCTGTGACACACTTTTTGTGCAACATTTGCTTTTCACCAATGACCAGATAGTTCCCTTCATCTCCACGACCAGTCGAGGATGATACACGATGGCCTCACTGTGACATGGACCTGTTCTCTCAGCACTCTTGGGTGCAGCCCCTGCAGTACCATGGTCTCTTCATAGAATCATAGAACGGATTTAGTTGGAAGGGACCTTTAAAGATCATGTAGTCCAACCCCCTGCCATTGCTCAGGGACAGCTTTCACTCGTTCACGCTGCTCAGAGCCCTGTCCACCCAGATGAAGGGGGGCTTTTTCACTTCTCTCCCATCCTGCTGGGGAAGGGGGGAAGGGAGCAAGGGAACAAATGGGTGCATGCTTAGTGGCTGGCCATGCTCAACCCAGCAGACCCCTGAAATGTCACCAAGTGGCTTTGCGTGAGCAACTGACTCCCTCCCTCCATCTCCATTGACTCTAGTGGGAGCTTAGTCAAGGAGCTCCCATGCAGACACCTCTTTTCTGCGCACCTGACCTGAGGGAAAGGGAATCACAACTCCTGTGGGTTTGTGGCATGAACTGGAGGGAGATGAATCACCTGAGAGCCTGGAAGCCTGTAACCAAAGTCTGACTTCTGCATCGACTCATTTGCATCACTGCCTTCCATGGGGAAACAAACCCCTCCCTCTCACTGCCTAGTATTTGGGGAGGAATAGGGGTTTTCAGAGGGAGAACTTGTCACCTCTTTTAGTCAACCGTTCTCTGAAAGGACAAATCACAGGGCTGGGCTCCACCGCTCTCTCCCCAGATTAGAGACACGATGTAGGTGTTTAGTTCAGCCTCCTTCCAAGAAGGTTCCCCAGGAGGGACCCTGCTGCTTTGTCAGCACTGGACACCAGGGAGCTTCTCAAGGAGTCTGTGGGGCACAGAGAGTCACACCTTCAGCTGCCCTTGTGCTCCTGGGCTGGCACAAGCTCCTGGGACTGAGAGAGCTCATGGCAACGGATGCATGGCACCTGCAGAAAGACAGCTGAGTCCAGCAGCAGCTCCTCTGCAAAGAGCAGCAGGGCTCAGGGCACTGCCTGCAGGTGACGAGACAGGATGAGCAGCTCGGAGAGAAGTAAAAGGCAGCCTGGGGTGGGAGGACGGAGGAGGGCTCATAGCTGGAGAGATCTTCCCAGTCCTTGACACAGTAAGTCTCTGGCTGCAGGGCAGTGCAGCTGCTGTTCCCAAAGAGGTCTTCCGAAGCTGCCACATCTGACGGGCATGGGATCTGTCAGGATGGCTCTCACAGCTTCTCAGGGGTGATTGAGAAGGGCAAACTCCCCACAGCACTGCAGAAGGTCTGGGTGGAAGGAGCAACCCCTGGCAGGGCAGGGTCATTCTTCCATCCGGAGGGTGTTATGTGGGACGGGGATGCTCACAGCTCTAGCTAACCATTTCTAGATGGGGACTTTTCAAGGGGAAGGTAAAGTCACCAGGTACCTGAAAGCTCTTGCCTGACTTTGGGTTGCTTTGGCTTTTGGGTTTGGGTTTTGGGGGTTTGGGGGGTTTTTTGTTTTTCAGTTTTCCCCCATTGTCAACAGTGAGATGGAAACAGTATTAGGGGTTTAGGTTTGGGGGTGAGACTCCTAAAATGTTACTCTGAAAGATCAAGGGGTGTGTGAGGAACCTCAGGAAGTCCCTTCAGCCTCCCCTGCCCCCCCAACCTATAGGCAGCACCAACATCTCCTTGGCAGTTGCCATCCTTCTCATCGGGGCTTTTCTGAACTGCTCCTTAGCAGCTGCAAACACAGAGCTGCTCCTGAAAACCTCTCTCCCGGGAGGTTTCTGGAGGGCAGAACTGAGCACACAGAGGGTGGGATGGGGTCTGTGAGCATGGACAGGGAAAAGGCACAGGAGCAGAGAAACAGCTCTGCTCCTCCGTCTCCCGTGGGAGACGGGATCTGGACGATGCCCTTTCAGCCTGTCCGGTGCAGACATCTGCCTCTGAGCATGGCCCCCCTTGTCTCCTCTCCCACCCAACAGAGTGCTCTACCCTCCAGGCCATGAGGTCTAAGGCATGAGCCTCCTCCTCTGCAGTTAGGTCTCCAGCAGAAGAGAGGTGCATCTCTCCCGCAACATGCTCTTTTCCTGCTGCATGACAAAGGGGCTGACAGCAACTGGCTGGCAATGTCACCATCCGGACATTGATACGGGGGAAGGCTTTCCTGAGAGCCCGCCTGTCTCTCGCTCTCTCCATGCCTCCTTTGGCAGGAGGAGCACGGCGATGATCCCTGTTTCTCCATCTCTCCCTGCTGCTCTGGTCCCTGTTTTCAAGATCGATGGGACAAAGGGCAGGGCGCTCAGCTGCGGTTCAGCTACTGGCCCTGAGAGTCCTTCCATGCAGGTGACTTCCTTTACGGCAGTGAGATGTCCAACCCCACTTCTAAAGTGTGGAGCTGTGGCAATGCAGTGTGTGGGGTTGGGGAATGAGCCCACTCTCTTTTAAAGAGAGCCCCACCTTCAGGACACCTGCCTGTCCCCCTGGCGTGTCCTGGCAGGCTCTGGTTAGTGCTGCAGAAGAGCACAGCTCTCCTGGAAGGTCCTTCTGGTAGCTGACAGTCCCTGGTTTGCTCATCTGAGTCAGGAGCCTCTTCACATCCTCCCTGCCACTCTCTCCCTATCAGGGCTGAGAACGAGACAGCTCTTTGGAGATCTGCCCTCTGAAACTGGACTCCTCTCTTCTTTGCACAGTCTAGATTCCTTTGCAGAGTGAGCTCTGAGTGCACTCGTCCTCTAGCTGAGAGAGGTGCCAGCACAGGGCAGTTGTGAGCAAGACCACTGAGTGCACCCGCTCTCTTGAGGCTGCACTAGGTTACAGGGAGCTTTTTTGGTCTCGAGGGACTGCCCAGTGTTTACCCTGAGAGCTAAGGAAAAGCTGAGAATTTCTACCATTGCAATGAACACCAGACACAGGTACCTAAACGAGTCTACTCTTCTAGAGTCTCTACTCACCTACGCAACCTCATTCCCTGCAAAACAGGCAGTGAAACTGCTGAATCTTCACCTCTTGAAAAATGTATGCATTGGAGCTTACATTTCTATGCAGGCATGTCTTGCACTCTGTTATCCAGCCAGTGCCTGGAGAAATAGTGGATGCGGTGTATTGATGTGTGGACAGGGATAAAGCCCTCTGCAATGGGCCACGTCACCTCTGCCTCCTGCCTTTCCTTGCCTTGCAAGAGACCTGATAGTGGTAGATTGAAATCTGTCAAGGAAGGAAAAGTAGGAGGCTATGAATACTGTCCTCTTGCCTCCAAGAAGCAGCTGGGCGTGGTCCTCATTTCACCTCTCATGGTGGTCAAGAGGAATATACCTGCTGGGTGACAAGACTAAGCCCTCCTCAGTCAGCTCAGGGCGTCCTGCCCCTGGAACAACAATCAAAAGGCTTTTTGCCACCTCTGTGTTAACACTGCTGCAGAGCAGGACTACCTCCTTTGGACCCATGGGCAGAGGACTCTGATCCTCACAGCGCACGCAGCCAGCACAAACTGGAGTTCCAGCTAGACACCTGACAGAATGTCCCCCAGAGAACTAGGAAGGCAATGGGCAGAGTTTCTGTGTCAAATGCAATGGGTTTTGTTCAAGCAGGTCTGTTTGAACTTGTCTTTTCCTCCTTGGACAGTCACGCACTCTTGGAAGGAGCAAATGTCCAACCACAGCAGCCCCATCACCCAGTTCCTCCTCCTGGCATTTGCAGACATGCAGGAGCTGCAGCTCTTGCACTTCTGGCTCTTCCTGGGCATCTACCTGGCTGCCCTCCTGGGCAACGGCCTCATCATCACCGCCATAGCCTGTGACCACCATCTCCACACCCCCATGTACTTCTTCCTCCTCAACCTCTCCCTCCTCGACTTGGGCTCCATCTCCACCACTGTCCCCAAATCCATGGCCAATTCCCTCTGGGACACCAGGACCATTTCCTATGGAGGATGTGCTGCCCAGGTCTTTTGGTTTCTCTTCTTTGTTTCTTCAGAGTATTATCTGCTGACTGTCATGGCCTATGACCGCTATGTAGCCATCTGCAAACCCCTGCACTATGTGACCATCATGGACAGCCGAGCTTGCATCAAAGTGGCAGCAGCTGCCTGGGGCAGTGGTTTCCTCAATGCGGTGCTGCACATTGGAAACACATTTTCCATTCCATTCTGCCAAGGCAATGCTGTGGACCAGTTCTTCTGTGAAATCCCCCAGCTCCTCAAGCTCTCCTGCTCGGACTCCTACGTCAGGAAAGCTGGGTTTACTGTGGTCAGTCTTTGCATAGCTTGTGGGTGTTTTCTCTTCCTTGTCCTGTCCTATGTGCAGATATTCACGGTTGTGCTGAGGATCCCCTCTGAGCAGGGACGCCACAAAGCCTTTTCCACATGCCTCCCTCACGTGGCCGTGGTCTCCCTGTTTGCCAGCTCTGCCATGTTTGCCTACCTGCAGTCCCACTCAATCTCATCCCCAGCTCTGAATCTTGTGGTGGCCGTTCTGTATGCAGTGGTGCCTCCAGCAGTGAACCCCGTCATCTACAGCATGAGGAATCAGGAGCTCAAAGAGGCACTAAAGAGACTGATCCACTGTCTGCTGTTGCAGCAGGAATAAGCTGCCCTTCTCTTTCCACAGGCGATTCCAAGTTTGTCTCAGGCCAGGCTTGATTATTTGGTTCTTTTCTTCTCTGCTTGAACATTATCTTTGGAAACCAGGTTTTGGAGTCACCGTGCTTCTCCAGAGGCAAGAGCCTGAGCTGTGTGAGCCAGAGGCCTTCTGTAAATGTGCCTAGCGCTGTGTCAGAGCTGGCCTTCCTAATAGCATCTCTTTAATAAAAGGTGTCTCCTCAGTTCAGTGCCTGAAGCCTGGGCTCTTCTTGCTCTGCGTCACTGGGAAGGGAGGCTTGAGAGTGGCACCAGTTAGTGAGGTGCCCCAGAAGCAGGACATTTATGCTGGCCTGGGGAGTGGGGCTGGTAAGGCAGTCAAGGGGAGGTTGCTAGCCTGGGGACACAAGGTGTGAAAAAGAGAGTGAGCAGCCTCCATTTCCTCATGCCATTGGTGGCTCCCAGGCTTGGCGCTGGTGGGGAGCAGACACCCACTCTCTTCTACTCCAGTAGCTGCTGTGCCCATGAGAGGGGCTCAGGCCTGGTGTCAGAACAAGAGGTGCCCCTTCCAAGAAGGAAAACCTGGACTTTGCACCCAAAAATGAGGAAAAAACCCCTCCTTTGCCTGTGTGCAGCCAGTTGTCTAAGGAAGGCAGGTGGGCATTGGTGCCAAGGAGCTGTAACATGCGGCTGCAGACTTCAGTGGAGAAGTCTGATGGAAGGAGAAGTGATGCAAGTCCCAGGTGTTTGATGAGAGAAACGGCAGGCTTGGGGAGGGAAGGAGCAAGCTTGAGCATCGTCTCAGACCTCAAGGGACTGCTTCTCCTGCCTGTCCCATCCTCCTTAGGAGGCACAGTGGATCAATATCAATTGCAGAACGCTGCTATCAGCTCTCCTCTAAAGTGAAAAGTAATAAAATGTATCCATGAAAATAAAAAATCATTTTTTGTAAAGTGCTCTTTGAAGTCTTCCTCTTAAGCAAGAAGTGCCTACAAGGCCCCTTGAGGGAGAAATCTGCCAAACCCTCTCCAGGATCTCAAGAAGCTGGGGTGCCTCTCTAAAGTGCCTGTAGAGTAATGCACACAGGATGGGGAATCAACACGACGAGTTAGAGGTCTGTGGGCAGTTGCAGGGCTACGATCTTACTGGCATCATGGGGACATGGCGGGATGGCTCCCACGACTGGAGTGTTGCACAGAGGGGTACAGCTCTTTTGGAAGGACTGTATGGCAAGACGAGGAGGGGGAGTTGCCCTTTATGTGAGAGAGCAGCTGAAGTGGCTGGACATCTGCCTGGGGATGGGTGAGGAGCCAGCTGAGAGCTTATGGGTTAGGATTCAAGGGAGCACTAGCTATCTCCAGAGACCCTTTGCAACCCCAACTATTTTGTGATTCTGTGATGGTGTAATGCCTGGTAGTGTTTCTGAGAACTCTTCTGTCCTTTCCCCGCACTGGTGGGACTCCCGGTGCCCATGGAGCAGAGGCCTCCTTTTGAGGATGACCTCATTCACCGTGTAACTCTGAGGAAAAGGTGCACCAGGGGTTACAAATGCCAGCAATGCCTCAACACACAGCAGTATCCCCTACCCTGCCTGCTGTGTCCAGCTCCTTCCTCCTTGAGGATTTGAGTTGGAAGGGCCCTCTGGAGGTCTCCAGTACCATGATATGCTCTGAGCATGGAGAACTTTAGAGTTACATCTGATTGGTCAATGCTTTCTCCAGGTGAGTTTTGAAAATCTTTGCGCCCCTGAACCAGTGCTGACCCACTCTCATGATTATACAAATATATCTCTATAACTTTTTCTTTCCTTAACCTCATGTGAAATTTCCCTTCCTGCTTCTTGTCCTTGCAATCTCTTGTCCTTTCCTTTCCGTCATGATCCCCAACCAGATCATCAGCCCTACTCAGACCAAGGACTGTCACAACCTGCTCGCCAAGCACAGCCTCTCTGGGATCCTCAGGGCCATGCAGGCACACCACGCTGGCCAGCTCCAAGCAGAGGCATAGACTGCAGAAGGATTGTGGTAGTGGTTGTGAGCTGGCAACAAGGTGGAGAGAGGGGTGTGGAATAATTGACTGGACTTAGAACGCTGTCAAATTACTTTAGCGCTGTCACCTTAATCAACTTTGCGAAGCTGTTTCAGTGAAAGCCCTGAGAGGGCTCTGACAGGCAAATGTTGGTTCTGATGGGTGGCTACATATACCGTCCTTAGAAAATATACCGTTGACCAAGTCTGAGACTAAGACTGGACCTAGCCACACCTAGACTCCTCTCTGAGAAGGAGTTCAGAAAGCAAGGGGGTCCTGTCTGAACCTCGTGACTCAACGGGAGGGTTCCCCCCCCCAGCCACTCCTCAGACTCCTACGCAACAGTGACTTTTAACACAAGAAGGGGCCATGGCAGGGGGTCAGCAGAGAAGAGCTCCAGCAGTGTTAAAGGAGAAGCCGCTGCCCGAGCATTCACACACCATTCAGGGAGTCGCACACACACCACTCGAGACTGTAACCACTAGGACCAGAGTCCCTTTGCAGCAGCAGCTCCACTGAGCTGATGGGTGCCCCTTTTCAACTCCTCGCTCACATACACTCGCTCTCGGGTGCATTCTCTCCCCTCTGGCTCGACCCTAGGTTTCCCGAAGCAGAGTCTCCGAGACGACACACGCCAGGCGAATTTATTGGTACAGCAGTGAAAACAGCTCCAGCTGGGTGCCTCCGGAGAGGGACCCAGAACAAAGAAATCCCTGGGTAATTAGACCCTGTAAGGTATATCTAAGGTATACATAAGGTATCTAAATTCCCCTCCCCTCAGGAGACTGTTCGGACCAAGTTAGTATTTGGGTCTGGGGTCTTCCCGTTCTTCATTGGGCCCTTTCATTGTCTCTTGGCAGGCCGATCTTCTCTTATCTCTAAGATCGCAGCTTCTGCTAAGGTTGAAGCCTCCTCATCTTTCTGGTTTGCACGGGTTTTGGGGGCCAAGTAAAAGTGCAGTGCACGGTCGGTGGATCTGGGTGAAAGTTCTTGTGGCCTAAGACTTCAGCAAGCCTTGCTACTAATGCTAAAGTGACTACTACAACAAGCAGCTCCCCTTCGCACCCAGTGGTGCTCCTGAGCGAGGATGGTCACATAGGAGGGGAGGCACTGTGAGCTGTGGTGCCGGGAACCGACGCTTGCCGCTGTGTCTTGGAGCTCCTGGCAGGCGGTGCTGGTGGCTGCAGCCCCCAAGACACCCCCAACCCTGTGAGCAGCCGTGAGTCCTCTCCCAACCATTGGGAGCAGCTCTGGCTTGAGAAGGTCTGCTGGCAGAGCTGGGGTTGTGGTGCCCACCCTATGCTTCCAACTCATGGTGCCTCTTGGGATCCCAGAGTCATTGCAGTGACTGGGGTGACAGCCCTGCCTGGCTGGTGTTTGAAGGTAATTTGGGGATGTCCTGGCAGCGTGGCTCATGTTCACATGCTAATCCCTGCACCAGCACAGCCTTGCTGCCCCACATGTGGCCCCCCAGCCCAAGTGTGCAGGCACCACATGGTGCAGGATGCATTCAGGGCTGGGGAAACATCCCCCTGCCATGGTCTGCACAACAGATGAAAAATACAAAGGGCCAGGATGGGGGGTGACTTTTGGGGGTTAGAGCCAGCACACAAGGTGGGGGAGGTTGTCCCAAGGACATGTGCTAGGCACATGGACTGAGTAAGGGACAGCAGCAAATTCACAGGTCTGCTGGGTCATGCTTCCACAGTGTAAGGCCTGACACAGTGCCAGCCTCCATCTCAATGTCCCTCTTCATGAGGGACGATGGCACAAAGGGATGGGGAGTGGGAAACGCCACGTCCCAGGCCTGGTGGAGCAAGATGTCCTGGCTCTGCACTGTAAGCATGCTTCAGGGTATCCATGGTCTAGAAACAGTTTTGAATTAGCTGAACATGGGCATTTTCTCTGGCGCAAACTCTAGCCCACATCAGATCCCATCTCATCTCTCTGCGATCGTTCTGGTCATTCCTGGCCCTCTCCTTGTGCTCCCTGCTGGCCCTCGGGACCTGGGTGGGGATCACTGCTGCTAAGCCCCCTGCCGAAGGGTCTGTGGAGGTGGAAGGTGCTTGAAAGGACTATGGTGCATTGCCAAGGAGAGGAAGTGTTCAGTCGCGACTGGGGGTGACATGAATGACTCTCCTGCCTCCCTTCCTTGTGCTTGCTGGCGCCCCATTTCCTCCTCTGGGACAGCAGAGTCCTTGTTTCCCTGTAGACACCTGGGTTTAGCACTGTGCCTTTGAGGGACTCCACCTTGCGCAATCTCTCACTTTATGGTGCTCCAGTCACTGCCCGCCACAGGCCCGTGCCATCCATGGAGACCCCTGGGGTTTCCAGGCAGCTCCAGACTCCCCTCCTTAAGGACATCATCATCTGTGTGTCCCATGTGGAACAGCCCTGGGTATGTACCTCAGTGACTCGGTGACTGCTCACCGCCTCCACTTTCACTAGACACCGATGGGTAAGTCCTAAATGCAACACTCAGTCTCTGACAGGCACCAACAGGACAATGAGCTCTTTGATCCTGAATCCATGGAGCAACAGGCTCCTTTGGGGAGCATTTGCTCATGCCTGGTCTTGTCACCAGCTTTGGATGAAGCGCCCAGTCTTCAGGCAGTGCACGGAGGAGACGCCATTTTATTACAAAGATGCTATGGGAGACACAGCTGTGATGCAGTGTTAGAAAGATTTTTCCCGACAGTCAGGAGACACAGAGAAGGTTCATTCATCCTTAGCAGTGAAGTGAATCCAAATATTTATGTTATACAGATAATGATAATGACAACGACTAATGAACAACGCATGCACCGGCAATGGGATACCATAGGAGTCCTTTGTGCAGAGAGAAGGCAAGTCCATAAGTACTGAAAAATGTCCACTAAATCACTTTCCTCAGGGCATCCTTGAGCTCCTTGGTCCCCATGCTGTAGATGAGGGTGTTCACTGTGGGAGGCACCACCAAGTACAGAACTGCTACCACCAGATTCAGGGACTGGGAGGAGATGGAGGGAGGCTTCAGGTAGGCAAACATGGCAGAGCTGGCAAACAGGGAGACCACGGTCAGGTGAGGGAGGCACGTGGAAAAGGCTTTGTGCCGTCCCTGCTCACAGGGCAACCTCAGCACAGCCACAAAGATCTCCACGCAGGACAGCAAAATGAAAATAAAACACCCGAGTGCTCAAATAGCACTAAATCTAAGAACCCCAAATTCCCTGAGTAAGGAGCGTGAGCAGGAGAGCTTGAGGATCTGAGGGATTTCACAAAAGAACTGGTCCACAGCATTGCCTTGGCAGAGTGGCAGTGAAAATGTATTGGCAGTGTGCAGCATGGCATAGGGGAAACCACTGTCCCAGGCAGCTGGTGCCGCTTTGCTGCAAGCTCGGCTGTCCGGGAGGGTCCCATAGCGCAGGGGTTTGGAGATGGCAGGTAGCGGTCATAGGCCATGATGGTGAGAAGAGAAAACTCTGCTGTAATCAGGAAGGCAAACAGAAACACTTGGGCAGTGCATCCTGCATAGGAAATGTCCCTGGTGTCCCAGAGGGAATTGGCCATGGATATGGGGACAGTGGTGGAGATGGAGCCCAGATCGAGGAAGGAGAGGTTAAAGTGGAAGAAGTACATGGGGGTGTGGAGATGGTGGTCACAGGCTATGGCGGTCATGATGAGGCCGTTGCCCAGGAGGGCAGCCAGGTAGATGCCCGGGAAGAGCCAGAGGTGCAAGAGCTGCAGCTCCTGCATGTCTGCAAATGCCAGGAGGAGGAACTGGGTGATGGAGCTGCTGTTGGACATTTGCTGTTGGACTTTTGCTGCCTGAAGGCATTGGGGCTGTGTAAGAGCGAAGACAGGGAGAAGTTTTGAGAGACTTTTCAAGGAAAACCCCTAAAATCTTCTGCGGTCTCAGTGCCTTCTCCAGCACAGAGAAATCAATTCCCATCTCCCACTGCCCAAGCAGACAACCAAGATGAGAAACCTCAAAGCACAAACACCTTCCCATTCAAGTAAATGCTGCCTTGGTGTACTTCTTCAAAAGGACCCTCAGAAAGATCCTGGGGGTGATGTGGAGCTGTGAGCAGCCCTGACACACGCAGCACCCTCACGACAGCAGAAGGACCCTGCCCTGCCAGGGGTCACTCCTTTAACCAACAGCTTCTCCCCGCAGCACTGTGGGGAGCTCGCTGGGCAGGCTGAGTGCTGACCCTGGCAGGCAGCAGAGTCCCTGCCTGGCACACAGCCTCCTGGGGTGCAGGGCCCCTGCTCTGAAGGACAGCCCTGGGCTGGAGCATGTCCTTCTCTACATGAAAGAAACCCTGAGAGCCATCCTGCCAGATCCTATCTGTTCTGGGACGTGCCAGCTCTAGGAGACCCCTCCAGAATACTCAAGTGCATTGCCCTGCAGCCAGAGACTTACTGTGTTAAGGGCTGTGAAGATTTCTCTTCCAGGGAGCTCTCAGCATCCTCCCACTCCACACTGCCTTTAACCTCTCTCTTACTTCTCTCCTCTCCCCTTGCTGCCTCATGGTATGGACAGGGAAGATGATAACAATGTCCACAGTGTGGATGGACCAAAGGCTGTCCATCCGCAAAGACTGTCTCTGCAGCACCGTGTCCTTCCTGGAGTTTGTTTTGCAAGCCCCACAGCCCTGCAGAGTTTCTGCAGCGTCACCAAACATTTCTCTGGACAAGATGTCATTGCCCAGCCTTGTTTCTCTGGCTTTGGAGGCTGCAGGGCACTCTGTGGGCACCTCATTGCCTTGTTACATTAACATCTGCCAAGCACTCCAGCATGTGAAGCAGAGTGGGGGCCCTGGGGCCCTGGTACCATGTTTACCTGTAACGAGTCTGTGCTCAGCCCCGGTGCCCCAGCTCAGATGCTGCAGCGCAAATGTGCACAGGCAGGAGGAGCTGGGGAACAGACAGGAGGAGCTGGAGCCTCCCAGCACTGTGATGTTTTTGGATGAAATTAGATGTGGTGGGACAGCTTGCTCACTTGGGGTGCTGCAGTGGAGGGATAGAGGCTCTGCAGAAGAGAGTGGCAGGGAAGGTGAGGATGGGGGATGTCTCCAGTGTGAAGGGCCAGCTCAGATGTCTGGAGGTCGTGAAGGATGCTTAGCTTCTGTCACTGAGGATTAGAGTGACCAGTAAGGGTGACATCGTGTTGGCAGTTATGAACCACTCAGTGAGGGTGAGTGTCCTGGTTTTGGCTGGGATAGACTTAGTTTTCTTTCTAGTAGCTGGTATAGTGCTGTGATTTGGATTTAGTATGGGAAGAATATTGATAACACACTGATGGTTCAGTTGTTGCTAAGTAATGTTTACACTAGCCAAGGACTTTTCAGCTTCCCATGCTCTGCCAGGTGCACAAGAAGCTGGGAGGGGACACAGCCAAACTGGTCAAAAGGCTATTCCGTAGCATATGATGTCATGCTCAGTATGTAAACTTGGGGGGGGTGTGCTGGAGGGAGTGATTGCTGCTCGGGGACTGGCTCAGCATCAGTCGACAGGTGGTAAGCAGTTGCATCATTTGATTCTTTCCTGGGATTTCTTCCTCTCTCTCTCTCTTGCTGTTTTCCTTTTCATTACAATTATTATTATGTTATATTCTGTTTCAATTATTAAACTGTTCTTATCTCAACCCTTGAGTTTTCTTACTTTTGCTCTTCAGATTCTCTCCCCCATCCTACGGGCAGGGATGGTGATCGAGCGGCTGTGTGGTGCTTAGTTGTCGACTGAGGCTAAACCATAACAGGCCTTGTTGGCGCCCAGTGTGGAGCTTGAAGGGTTTGAGATAACAGCAGATTAACCAGCGTGTGTTAAGGAATTTATATGTGTTAACACTTGCGGGTCACTCTGTTGAGTCATCTGTTCTCGATATTGGTTTACCTGATCTGCACCATCCTCATTTTTTTGCTGTATATGTTAAAGTTTGGTGTTGGTTTTTGTAGTTTGCTGTGCTCTGCAGTGATTAGTGTTGTTTTGCCTGGGAGATTTGTTATTAAAAGACTGGCCTTGAGCTTAATCTTGTAGTTGTGTTTTATACTGAAACCATTACTGCACTTCAGGTACCACCTCATGGAGACAATTAGCAATTATACTTCCTCCTCTGAGAGTTTTTTTAAGGAGGAAATACAGAATGGCACCTTCGCCACCTTCGTCTATGATGTTTCCTCCTGCTTTACAATAACTTTTCAGTATTTTGAACATCCTTGGGTAGTTAAGGTACTTGTGTTGGTATGTCTTGGGAATATTGTTCTGGTTTTGTCTAAGGTTAATGAGCAATTTAAGAATATCATCCAGAGATCTGCCCCAAGGCTGGATAGTTATGAGTGGCAGGGTGTGTGGGATAGCATGGGCAAATGCGTAGGACAGTGGGCACCTCCAGTGTTTTGGAACTTCACCCCTGAACAAGTGCAGAATCCTGAAAAGTTAGTAGAATATTTGGAAAAAGGATGTTGTCACCCTGGCAATTCTAGGGAGACACAAATCACTGCAACATGCTGGAGCCTGGCCCATGCCTACCGAGCCCTGTTCAACGCTATTCAGAACCCTCAAGGGGAAGAGCACTCTGGATCTGATGACACAGCGACAGGCACTGTGGCTATTCTGACCCCGATGAGAGGTGCTGCGGCAACTCCAACCCCTGCTGCGACAGGCACTGTGGCTCTTCCAACCCCCCCAAAGACAGGCCCTGCAGCTAGTCCAACCCTGGTGACATATACTGCAGTGACTGCGACCCCCGTGACAGGCACTGAGGCTGAACCAGGGAACCAACCCATGTCGCTATCAGTTGCCTCTAAACACAAGAAGAAATCCTGGAAGCAAAAGTCAGCTTGTTTAGAAAGGGAGGATGAAAAAGCAGGGCCATCATGAGGAGAGGAGGAGGAAGGGGAAGAACTCGTGGACGAGACAGAAACCACCCAATCCCTATCCCTGAGTGAGCTGCGAGATATGCAAAAAGATTTCAGCTGTCATCCAGGCAAGCACATTGTCACCTGGCTGCTCTGAGGCTGGGATAACGGGCCAGTAGCCTGGCATTAGAGGGTAAGGAAGCCAAAGAGCTGGGATCCCTTTCTAGGGAAGGGGGCATTGACAAAGCGATTGGAAAAGGGGCACTAGTCCTCAGCCTCTGGAGGCGGCTCCTGTCAGGTGTGAAGGAAAGATATCCCTTCAAGGAAGATGTTGTATCGCCCCAGGAAATGGACCACCATGGAGAAAGGTATCCAGTACATGAGGGAATTAGCCGTGCTGGAGGTGATTGGTGGTGACTGCTGTGGTTTATCCCCAGTCGGCAATAAAGTACCACACAGCCGCTCGCTCACCCTCCCCCCCCGGTGGGACGGAGGAGAGAATCGGAAGAGCAAAAGTAAGAAAACTTGTGGTTTCAGGTAAGAACGGTTTAATAATTGGAACAAAATAATAATAACAACAACAACAATAATAATAAATTGTAATGAGAAGGAAAACAACAAGAGAGCAAGAGAGGAACAAAACCCAAGGGAAAAAAAACCAGTTACACAACTGCTCACCACCCGCCGACCAATGCCCAACCAGTCCCCGAGCAGCAACCGCTACCTCCTGGCCAACTCCCCCCAGTTTATATGCTGGGCATGATGTCATATGGTATGGAATAGCCCTTTGGCCAGTTTGGTTCAGCTGTCCTGCCTGTGCCCCCTCCCAGCTTCTTGTGCACCTGGCAGAGCATGGGAAGCTGAAAAGTCCTTGACCAGTGCAAACACCACTTAGCAACAGCCAAAACATCAGTGTGTTATCAATATTCTTCTCATACTAAATTCCAAAACACAACACTATACCAGCTACTAGGAAGAAAATTAACTCTATCCCAGCCAAAACCAGGACAGTATCCACCCCTTATTCTATACCTTCTACATCATGCCCAGGTTCTACCCTTTCTAATACGTTCCAATTGATCACCACCACTTTTCCTGTCTTTTGATATATACACAGGTATCATTCCCTTGGTCTATGGGCCATCCCTCTAAAGTGTCCGTTGAGTTCATTTAGTCCATGACTTTGGCCTCCATCTGTCATAAGAGTCTCAGGGCAGGAGAGATGCTGTGTGGTGTTGGACTGTTGCATGCTGAAGCCAGTTCTGGTTCCATTGCTGCTGCACTTTACTTGGTTCCATCAAAGCTCATTCTTTATTAATCTGAAGAACTAATTCTTCACCATCTATGAGTCAGTCTAGAGATAGAGCACTGGCCACTTTTCTCATTCAGCAATGTCTAAAGCCAGCTGAATGGCCTTTACTTCTGCAAATTGGCTTGATTCACCATCTCCTTTAGCAGTTTCTACAACTTCTCATATAGGACTCCATACAGCAGCTTTCCGCCTCCGATGCTTTCCTACAATATGACAGGACCCATCAGTGAACAGGGCGTATGGCTTCTCATTTTCTGGTAGTTTATTCTACAGCGGGGCCTCCTCAGCACGCGTCACCTCCTCCTCTGGTGATATTCCAAAATCTTTGCCATGTAGCGAGTCCATGGTTACTTCCAAGATTACTTCCAAAAAAACCAGTGATACAGACGCTCACCACCAGCTGACCAAGGCCCAGCCAGTCCCCGAGCAGCGACCGCTACCTCCCAGCTAACTCCCCCCAGTTTCTGTACTGAGCATGACGTCACATGGGATGGAATAGCGCTTTGGCCAGTTTGGATCAGCTATCCTGCCTGTGCCCCCTCCCAGTTTCTTGTGCACCTGGCAGAGCATGGGAAGCTGAAAAGTCCTTGACCAGTGTAAACACCACTTAGCAACAGCCAAAACATCAGCATTTATCAATATTATTATACTAAAATCCAAACCACATCACTATACCAGCTACTAGGAAGAAAATTAACTCTATCCCAGCTGAAACCAGGACAGGGACCTGGAGAAGGAGAAGTTATCCAAAGATCCAGATGAAGTCTGGTGGACACAACCCATGTGGCAGAAGTTTGTACGGAGCGCACCAGCATCGTATGCCAACGCATTGGCAGTAATGACCTGGAAAGACAGTCCTGCACAGGAGATCCAGTTCTTAGGAATAAAATGGCAAGATGGACGTCATCAGACCCCAATGGATGTGATCAACAAAATAACAGCCATGTCTCCACCAACTAGCAAAAAGGAAACACAAGCTTTCTTAGGCGTTGTGGGGTTTTGGAGAATGCATATTCCAAATTACAATCTCATCATAAGCCCTCTCTACCAAGTGACGCGGAAGAAGAACAATTTCAAATGGGCCCCTGAGCAACGCCGAGCCTTTGAACAAATTAAACGGGAGGTAGTTCATGCAGTAGCCCTTGGGCCAGTCCAGGCAGGGCA
Organism: Ciconia boyciana; assembly: GCF_034638445.1. Classification (NCBI taxonomy): domain Eukaryota; kingdom Metazoa; phylum Chordata; class Aves; order Ciconiiformes; family Ciconiidae; genus Ciconia; species Ciconia boyciana. The sequence continues at coordinate 161,218 of NW_027328405.1, forward strand.
AGATGTAAAAAACTTGCTCTGCACCGCAGCCAGGGAGAATGGCCCTACCTGGAGCCTCTGGCAGAAAGCACCAGGGGACACTCGAGGTCGACCCCTAAGGATTTGGAGTCAGGGATACAGAGGATGCGAGGCCCGCTATACTCCAACTGAAAAAGAGATATTGGGGCAGCATATGAAGGGATTCGAGCTGCTTCGGAAGTGGTTGGTACTGAAGCACAGCTCCTCCTGGCACCTCGACTGCCAGTGCTGGGATGGGTGTTCAAAGGGAGGGTCCCCTCCACACATCATGCAACTGATGCTACGTGGAGTGGGTGGGTTGCACAGATTTCACAAGAGGCTCAGATAGGAAACCCCAATCACCCAGGAATCTTGGAAGCGATCATGGACTGTCCAGAAGGCAAAGATTTTGGAATATCACCAGAGGAGGAGGTGACACGTGCTGAGGAGGCCCTGCTGTAGAATAAACTACCAGAAAATGAGAAGCAATACGCCCTGTTCACTGATGGGTCCTGTCGTATTGTAGGAAAGCATTGGAGATGGAAAGCTGCTGTATGGAGTCCTATATGACCAGTTGTAGAAACTGCTGGAGGTGAATCAAGCAATTTGCAGAACTAAAGGCCATCCAGCTTAGCTTTAAATGTTGCTGACCGAGAAAAGTGACCAGTGCTTTATCTTTGTACTGACACATGGATGGTGGCCAATGCCCTGTGGGGGTGGTTACAGCAATGGAAGCAGAGCAATCAGTAGCAAAATAATGCTGCCTGAGTAGAGATCCTGGTTGTAAAAGTACGTCACGTAGATGCTCACGTCCCCAAGAGTCGGGCCACTGAGGAACATCAAAACAACCAGCAGGTGGATCAGGCTGCTCAGATTGAGGTGGCTCAGGTGGATCTGGACTGGCAACAGAAGGGTGAATGATTTACAGCTCTGTGGGCCCATGGCACCTCAGGCCATCAAGGAAGAGATGCAACACATAGGTGGGCTCATGATCGAGGGGTGGACTTGACCATGGCCACTCTTGCACAGGTTATCCATGAATGTGAAACATGCGCTGCAATCAAACAAGCCAAGCGGTTAAAGCCTCTGTGGTGTGGAGGACGATGGCTGAAATATAAATCTGGGCAGGCCTGGCAGATCCATTATATCACACTCCCACACCCCCGCCAAGGCAAACGCCATGTGCTTACAATGGTGAAAGAAACGGCCGGATGGCTGGAAACATATCCCGTGCCCCATGCCACTACCTGGAACGCTCCTCCTGGGCCTTGGAAAGCAAGTCCTATGGCGACATGGCACCCAAGAAAGAATTGAGTCAGACAACAGACTCATTTCCAAAACAACCTCATAGACACCAGGGCCAAAGAGCATGGCACTGAGTGGGTATATCACATCCCCTATCATGCACCAGCCTCTGGGAAAATCGAAGGATACAATGGGCTGTTAAAGACTACACTGCGAGCACTGGGTGGTGGGACATGCAACCATTGGGATACACATTTAGCAAAGGCCACCTGGTTAGTCAACACCAGGGGATCCGCCAATAGAGCTGGCCCCGCCCAATCAAAACTTTTAGGTACAGTGGAGGGGGATAAAGCAGCTGCACAAGCCAGGGGCCTGCTCCTGCCTTCAAAGCTACTCAGCTACAAGTGACATCACAAGCACTGGCACAAGCCAGGGCCTGCTCCTGCCCTATCACCTGCTCAGTCAACTATGACATCACAAAAAAGTGCAGAAGCCAGGGGCCTGCTCCTGCTCTAAGAGCTACTCAGCCAACAGTGACATCACAAGCACCTGCGGAAGCCCAGTGTCCATTCATACCCAACCAGGGACTTAGCCACCAGTGACATCAGAAGCAGCTGTACAAGCCAGGGGCCTGTTTCTGCCCTATCACCTACTGAGACACCTATGACATCACGAGCACCTGCACAAGCCAGCTGCATGCTCCTGCCTTACTAGCTGCAGAGCCACCACTGACATCACAGGCACCAGCAAAAGCCAGGTCTTCCTTCCTACCCAAACAACTACCAGGACACCAGGGACATCACAAGCCCCTGCGGAAGCCACGTCTGGCTCCTGCCCTGTCACCTACTCAGGCACCTATGACATCACAAGCACCTGCACACCCCGGGGTCCTCCACCAGTTTTCTTACTTGTGCTCTTCAGATTCTCTCCCCCATGGAACCGGGGTTGGGGGGGGAGGGGGAGCGAGTGGCTTTGTGGTGCTTAGTTGCGCACAGGGGCTAAACCACGACAGTGAGGAAGGAGGAAAAGTCTTCTGTCAGCAGCCCAAGGAAGTCTGCAGGGCAATGAGCCAGTTCCTGTGGGGGACTGTAATTGCCCTGGCATCCACGGACCAGGCAAAACAAGGTGCAAACAGTCTGGAGCACCGTGGGACAACTTCTTAATACAGCTGCCCAGTGGGCCAACAAAGGCCCTGGGTGCTCACCTGGATCCGCTACTGGAAACCAAGGACGAGCTGGTCAGGGATGTGATAATCACGATACACAACTCCTCACACACACACACACACACACAGACTGGAAATGGGAAGGAAAGAAATGATTTAGGGACAATACTGTCTGAGGGGTCTTGCCATTAGATGATAACAGTTAGAAAGGAGAGAAAAAGTATTGTTCTAACAACTTCATGCCAGACTATAATACTGAGAAATTATAACTATCTTGCCAAGGAAGAATGAAGGAAAGGAGAAACATCAAAGAAATACAGTTTACCATCATCAAGAAGAGGAAGACCTTCTTTTAGAGCATGTTACTGCTGCTGTTCTTAGTGCCAGTAGAAATAAGGCAAATCACAGGGTGGGTTGGCCCCAGCTGGCAGCTAAGCCCCCAGGCAGCTGCTCGCTCAGTGCCCCTGAGCTGGAGGGGGGAGAGCATTGGAAGGGCAAAGGGAGAAACACTCATGGGTCAAGACAAAGGCAGTTTAATAAGGGAAGCAAAGGTGCGTGCGCAAGCAAAAGAGAGTAAGGAATTGCTCTCAGTTTGTTTTCCTTGGTCTGCCTTTGCTGAGGGGACTGAATGGGCTCCTCTTTTTATCGAGCCATAGAAGGGTTTGGGTTGGAAGGGAGCTGCAAGGTCATGTAGTTGCAAGCCCCCGGCACTGTCAGGTACAGGGGGGGCAGGGAAAGGGGAAGCCGTCCCTGGGTGGGCTCGAACCACCATCCTTTCGGTTAACAGCCGAATGCGCTAACCAATTGCGCCACAGAGACTCCCAAAGTGAGCTATGAAGTGCTTCCCTTCGGCAGGCAGATGTTTGGCCATTGCCAGGGAAGCAGAGCTTCGTCACACAGAATGGTGACTTGGGAAGGGCAAGATCAGAACCTGGAGTGTCCACCCTTCATCCTTCTTTCCTTGAGCACCGGACTTCCCCTCCCATGGCATTTCTGGTAGCAGTCCTCTCTCATTCCCTGCCCTCTGCACACCATCCATCTGCAATACAAAGGTGGGCACCAAAGGAACTCCTCCTGGAGCCTTGCACAAGCACTTAGACCTCCAAGAGCACAGAGGTGCCTCGGCGAGGTCCTCCCCTCACCAAGATGCACTTCCTCACCTGGTGTTTTTAGGATGCACGCATGGTGACTGAAGAAATATGGTCATCCCCTGAGGATGAGAGGAAAAGCCTTGAGAGCTTCTTAGCTTCTCGGGTAGTGATCAGGTAGTGATTGGCAGTGCATACGGATGCGAGAGAGGGTGTAGGGAACTCGTCAAGAAGCAAGGCGATGGTTGAGGGCTTTAGCAAATCTTTCCAACCTTGTGTGAGCCCAGCAATGGAAAGCCGTTGATGTCTGTGGGTGGAGGAGGAATAGGTCTGCCCTGGGAATGTGGCCGAAGGCCCCTGCACAAAGGAGAGGTTTCCATCATGTGTGCATGCCTCAGCCTGGGAGATGGGGAATGCCCTCTGCTGTGGGGTGGCTAGACAGTGCTCAACATGCCCCATGAGCTGACCTTCCTCTCTTCCTCTCCTTCACTCCCCAGCCTTGGACACACCTCAGGAAGCTTTTCACTGCTTTAGAGGCCGGCTCATTCTTTCAGTACCTGCAGTTCAGGAACTTGGCACCAGAGGGTTCCTTAACATGCCAAATGCCATACCAAGCCAAGTCTCCCTGCAGAATTCTCCCTAATGCTCCAAGTCTCGTGGGGCTGAGTTGAGAGACTCCAGGAGTGCAGCCAATCGGAGAAGATTTCAGTAATAAATATCAATACAACAGGATGTCTTCTTTCACCACTTTTCTTTACTTTTCTGCTTACAGAACAAGTGATATCAGCCTTCCCCAATTCCTATTCATCTCCTGATGCGTCTCCTGATAAAGTCTGAACATATAGGCAAAGGAAGATCCTTTCTGTACAACATGGTGTGGGCAAAGTCTGTCCCCCCCACCTCCCACACACCCTGCCATTTCTATCATCAGCCACCTGGGACTTGCATCATGCTCTCTCAAATCCAAGCTTTTCCCACCATAGTCTGCAGCTGAAGGTGCATTTGCACCAGTTCCCACCTGCTGTAGTTGGAGAACCAGCTGTGCAGTCACAGAAGGATGGTTCTTACCTGCCAAAAAAAAAATAAAAAGAAAGGAAAAAAGCAATAGTTCAATAAAAAATAAAAGACATTCCTCAGCTGCCTATGAAGTCCAAGTTGCCTCCACTGATGTCCACTTTCCACAGTGGGTAACCTTAGTGGAAGACCTTCAGCGAGATACGTAGGAAGGGACAGGTAGGAACATAATTCAGGATTTGGCTGAAGGCACCATCAGGCAGACTGCAGAAAGTTGAGAAGGGGGCCCTTGAAGGAGCATATGCGGAAAGATGTGACAGGGTAGTGAGAGTCAATGCAGAGGAAGATCAATATTTCTTCTCCTGAACGTAGTATACGGGCTCTAAATTTCCCTGTTGGCACCATGGCATCATGTCACCCACATTAACTGTGGTGATTTCCGTGTATGGGGCTTTATTTATCAAAGACCCCAGGCATGGGTCAGTGAGTTGAGGCACCACAGCTGTGAGCTGCAACTGCCTTGGGCACAACTTGTCCTGAGACCAAATCTCTCACTCCCTGCTTGGTAATGGCACTAACCAGCCATCTGTCAGACAAACGTGGGCACCAAACGAGCTCCACCCACCCGAGCCTTGCACAAGACTTGGATTCAAGGAGGACAGATGTGCCTGAGGGAGGCCTTCCCCTCTCCTAGAAGCCTTTCCCAGATTGGTGCTTTGGGATCCATGAATGCTGAATGGAGAGACATGGCCATTTCTGGAAGGGGGGATGGAAAGCCCTGCTGGGAAACCTGGCTGCTGCCTGTTGCAGGTCCAGGGAATCACTTCTAAGGATGCACAAGTTGCTGAGGAAGCTGTCTCAAACCAGAGACTAACCGCAAGAGTAAGGGCTACGTTTCACCCATGGACCCAACCTTTCCTTTTTGCCCTTCCCAGGGAGTTCTCAATCCAGAACGTTGGCTTTCCTCATTGGTCTCCAATGGTGATTTGTTTTTCTTATTGATGGTATCACCTATCCATCCGCATGTTGCATTTAGGCAGTCTTGCTTCTCCTCCGGGACTCATCATGTAGAGCTAAGACATAGAATCATAGAAACAGAGAATTCTAGAATCATAGAATGGTTTGGGTTGGAAAGGACCTTAAAGATCACCTGGTTCCGACCCCTCTGCCATGGGCAGGGACACCTTGCACTAGACAAGGTTGCTCAAAGCCCCATCCACCCTGGCCTTGAACACTTCCAGGCATGGGGCATCTACGACTTCTCTGGGCAACCTGCTCCAGTGTCTCGCCACCCTCATAGTGAAGAATTTCTTCCCTATATCTAATCTAAATCTACTCTCTTTCAGTTTAAAGCCATTACCCCTTGTCCTATCACTACATGCCCTAGTAAAAAGTCTCTCTCCAGCTTTCTTGTAGGCCCCCTCCAGGTACTGCAAGGCTGCTAGAAGGTGTCCCCGGAGCCTTCTCTTCTCCAGGCTGAACAACCCCAGCTCTCTCAGCCTGTCTTCATAGGAGAGGTGCTCCAACCCTCTGATCATCTTCATGGCCCTCTGCTGGACTCTGTCCAACAGGTCCATGTCTTTCTTATGCTGGGGGCCCCAGAGGTGAACACAGTACTCCAGGTGCGGGTCTCATGAGAACAGAGTAGCGGGGGAGAATCACCTCCCTCGACCCACTGGTCACGCTTCTTTTGATGCAGCCCAGGATGTGATTGGCTTTCTGGGCTGCGAGCGCACATTGCCGGGTCACCTTGAGCTTCTCATCAACTAACACCCCCAAGTCCTTCTCCTCAGGGCTGCTCTCAATCCATTCTCCACCCTGCCTGTATTTGTGCTTGGGATTGCCCCAACCCATGTGCACGAACTTGCACTTGGTCTTGTTGAACCCCATGAGGTTCACACGGGCCCACCTCTCTAGCCTGTCAAGGTCCCTCCGGATGGCATCCCTTCCCTCTAGAGTATCAACCAGACCACTCACCTTGCTGCCATCCACAGACTTGCTGAAGGTGCACTCAATCCCACTCTCCATGTCACTGGAAAGGTGTTAAACAGTGCCAGTCCCAATACCGACCCCTGAGGAATGCCACTCATCACTGGTCTCCACTTGGACATCAAGCTGTTGACTGCAACTCTTTGAGTGCAACCACCCAGACATTTCCTTATCCACAGACTGGTCCAGCCGTCAAATCCATGTCTCTCCAATTTAGACACAAGGATGTCATGTGGGACAGTGTCAAATGCTTTGCATAAGTCCAGGTGGATGACATCAGCTGCTCTTCCTTTATCCACCAATGCTGTAACCCCATCGTAGAAGGACACCAGATTTGTCAGGCATGATTTGCCCTTTGTGAAGCCATGTTGGCTGTCACCAATCATCTCCTTATTTTCCATGTGCCTTAGCAGAGTTTCCAGGAGGATCTGCTCCATGATCTTGCCAGGCACAGAGGTGAGACTGACTGACCTGTAGTTCCCCCGGTCTTCCTTTTTCCCTTTTTAGAAACGAGGGTTATGTTTCCTCTTTTCCAGTCAGTGGGAACTTCACCAGACTGCCACAACTTTTCAAATATGATGGATAGTGGCTTAGCAACTTCATCCGCAAGTTCCCTCAAGACCCACGGATGCATCTCATCAGGTCCCATGGACTTGTGCACATTCAGGTTCTTTAGATGTCTCAGACCTGATCTTCTCCTACGGCGGGCAGTACTTCATTCTCCCAGTCCCCGCCTTTGCCTTCTGCAACTTAGGTAGTGTGGCTTCAGCACTTGCCAGTGAAGAATGATGCAAAAATGTCATTGAGTACCTCAGTCTTCTCCATATCTCAGGTAACCAGCTCTCCCGTTTCCTTCTGGAGAGGGCCCACATCTTCCCTAGTCTTCCTTTTATCAGTGATGTAGCTATTGAAGCTTTTCTTGCTGCCCTTGACGTCCCTGGCCACATTTAGTTCTATCAGGGCTTTAGCGTTCCTAACCCAATCCCTGGCTGCTCAGGCAATTTCTCTGTATTCCTCCCAGGCTACCTGTCCTTGCTTCCACCCTCTCTAGGCTTCCTTTCTGTGTTTGAGTTTGACTAGGAGCTCTTTGTTCATCCATGCAGGCCTCCGGGTGTTTTTGCCCAACTTCCTCTTTGTTGGGATACATTACTCCTGAGCTTGGAGGAGGCTTAAATATTAACCAGCTTTCTTGGGCCCCTCGTCCCTCCAGGGATTACACAGGACCATGTGCAGGTGACTTTTCAATATCTCCAAGGGTGGAAACTCCACAACCTCACTGGGAAACCTATGCCAATGCTTGCTCACTCTTAAAGTAAAAAACAGTCTTTCCTGATGTTCGTAGGGAACCTCCTGCATTTCAGTTAGTGCCCATTGCCTCTGGTCCTGTCAGTGGGCACCACTGGAAAGAGCCTGGCTCCATCCTCTTTGCACCCTCCCTTCAGGTATTTATATACATTCATAAGATGCCCCCTGAGCCTCCTCTTCCCCAGGCTGAACAGTCCCAGCTCTCTCAGCCTCTTCTCATAGGAGAGATGCTCCAGTCTCTTCATCATCTTTGTGGCGCTTCATTGGACTCTCTCCAATATGTCCATGCCTCTCCTGTACTGAGGAGCTCAGAAATGGACTCCAGGTGTGGCCTCACCAGTGCCAAGGAGAGAGGAAGGGTCACCCCCTTCGAATTACTGGCAACATTTGTCAAAGAGAACCCAGGATACCATTCACCTCCATTCCTGCAAGAGCACATTGCTGGCTCATGGGCAACTTGGTGTCCACCAGAAGTCCCGGAGCTTTTTCTGCCAAGCTCCTTTCCAGCTGGGAGACCCCCAGCATAGCCTGGTGCATGGGGTTGTTCCTCCCCAGGGGCAGGACATGGCAGTTCCCCTTGTTGAACTTCACGAGGTTCCTGTCAGCCCATTTCTCCAGCCTGTCCAGGTCCCTCTGGATGGCAACACAACCCTCTGGTGTATCAGCCCCTCCTCCCAGTTTGGTGTCATCAGCCAACTTGCTGAGGGTACACTCTGCCCCATCATCCACATCATTCATGAAGATTTTGAGCAGGATTGGACCCAATACTGAACCTTACGGTACACTTATAGTTAGTGGCTTCCAGCTAGACTTTGTATCACTGATCACCGCTCTTTGGGACCAGTTGTTCAGCCAATTTACAACCCACCTCACAACGATCATCCAGCCCACACTTCAACAGCTTCTGCCATCAGCATCTTATGGCAGACCATGCCAAAAGCCTGGCAGAAGCACAGGCAGACAATAACCACTGCTCTCCCCTTGTCTACAAAGGCAATCATCTGATTGGAGAAGGTTATCAGGTCAGTGAAGCATGACTTCCCCTTGGTGAATTCATGCTGACTATGCCTGATGATTTTCTTGCTGTTCATGTGCCTGGAAAAGGTTTCCAGCATTAGCTGCTCCATCACGTTCCCATGGGTCAAGATGAGGCTGACTGGTTTGTATCTCCCTGGGTCCTCCATCTTGCCCTTCTTGAAGATAGGACTGGCATTTGATTTCATCCAGTCTTTGGGCACTTCTCCCAGTCATCATGAGTGACTAAAGATTCTCAAGAGTGGCCTTGCAATAACATCTGCCAGCTCCCTCAGCACTCGTGAGTGCATCCCATCAGGGCCCATGCATGTATGTATGTGCCATTTGCTTAAGTATTCCCTGGCCACATCCCCTTCCGCTAAGGTTCCGTCTTCCTTGCTCCAGCCTTTCCCCCTGCTCTCTGGCACCTGGGATTCCTGAAGGTTGCTCTTGCTGGTAAAGGCTGAGGTGAAGAAGGCATTCAGTACTTTCCTATGTCCTTTGTTACAGGTCCCCTGCCTCATCCAGCAGCAAGCCCACATTTTCCCTAACCTTCCTTTTACCTCCTATGTTCTTATAGAAGCCCTTCTTGTTGCCTTGGACGTCCCTGCCCAGATTCAGTTCTACTTGGGCCTTGGCTTTCCCAACCCTCTCTCTGCATGCTGGGACAATGTCTCTCTATTCCTCCCAAGCTGCCTGTCCCTGCTTCCACCCTCTGTATGCTTCCTTTTTGTGTTTGAGTTTTGCCAGAGGGTCCTTGCTCATCCCTGCAGGCATTTTTGCCTGATTTCCTGGACGTAAAAGTACGTAGCTGCCATGAATTAGCTTTGGCATTGTAGGGATGTCCATGAGACAAGTGCCATCACAGTCAATGGAGTTCTAGAAAGTACAGCTGCTGGAGAACATAAAGAGAGAGATGGAGCTCTCCCTATGGCACATGACTCCATTTGCTCAGCTGAATACTTCAAGAGGCTGCCATGAACATAATGAAGAGGAACAGATTCCATTGCCAGTTAAACAGGCCATCTGCTTTCCTTTCAGTTAGAATGACAGAATCATAGAACAGCCCAGGTTGGAAGGGACTGCGAAAGATCATCTGCTCCATCCTTTCATGGACCCTACGCAAGATTAGCTAGCACCCTGTCCAATCACATCTTGAAAACCTCCAGTGACGGCGACTCAACAACGTCCCAGAGGAGGTTGTCCCACTGAATGATTGTTCTCACACTAAAAAATGTCTTTCTTATGTCGACACGAAACTTCTCCTGGTGCAACTTGTACCCATTGCCCCTCGTCTTCTCCATGGGCTCCTTGAGAAGAGAGAGCCTGCGTCCTCTTGGGAGACACCCTTTAGGTACCTTTAAGTTGGCCAAAGGAATGCCCCACCAGCCTCCCAGAAGATGCCCCCAGATGCTGTCCTGTCTCTAAGAGCTACTCCATCAGAGCTTGCAGCTACCTGCAGCTGTCTTGCACCACCTGTGGCACCTCAGATGTCACCAGGGGTTCCATCTGAAGAGCTCACTCCTGGCCTCCAGCCCCATTAATTAGCAGGGCAGATGAGACAAGCAGCTCACCTGCAGGTGCCTATTTTGTGCACACCTGAACAGAGGCAAGAGGAATCCCACCTGCTGAGGGGTTGTGGCAGGCAAGGGAGGGAGCTGAGTGCCCTTCTAGCCCCAGGACTACAAACCACAAAGACATGCCTGGCTTGACTCACCTGAATCACTTCCCTCACTTTGGATAAATTAGGACCCCCTCTGTACCCTTCCTATTCTCCTCAGATTCTGTAGAGCAAAGATGAATGCACAAAGGCTGGGATGGGGGCTGTGAGCACTGACAGGGTAAAGACATGCGATGGGGAAACACCTCCCAGGGGGAAAATCTCCAGGCAGCAGGGATTTCATCAGGGAATGAGAGGAAAGTAAACCCAAAAATGTTGTGGGAGGGAGAACTGAGAAAACTCTGTATCATCCCCTCCAATGCAGACCCCTTCCTCTGAGCAAGCCCCCTTGCCTCCTCTCCCAGCCAGCAAAGCCTCTGCCCTCAGGGCTGTGGGGTCCAAGGCATTGAGCCACCTCCTCTGCAGCCAGAGCTCCAGCAGAGCCTTGGGGCAGCTCTCCAGCATCTTGCCCATTTCCCTCTGAAGAGCACAGAGGCTGAGAGCAGCTGCCCAGCAATGTTGATGTCATCCCTTAATGACATACCATCACTAGGACACTTGGCTATCTCCTTGAGGTGTCCTTCCAAGCTGTGAGCTGCCCTCCAGCATGCAACTCTGCCCCATAGCACCTTTGTGTAATCTGAAAGCCCCGTGGAGAAGCGCAGAGATGTTATGAATGAAGAAATGGTGTTGGGTTGGTGAAATGAGCCATGTGTGGTTTTGGCTACAAGTGAGGTGCTGAGACCTTGAGAAGAGGTGAGACATTTAATGGCCTGCAGTGGATCCCTCTGCTCTTGGCTGTGGCTGGTTTCTTATCAGGGTGACATATGATTGTGATCTCCTCCTTCATCTCAGGTCTGGCACCTGCCCCTACCAGGAGCGTGGCGAAAAGGGCAAACAGGGCGTGGCATGTCAGTTTGCGTGGCAGTTCGCGCAGGCAGGGCGTGTAGGGAAGGCGAAATCACCCTACTAGCTCAGGAGGAACTGTGAGAACTGAGTTCATTCGGCAGTCCCCATCCTTTCAGAAAAAAATCAGCTATGGTCTACACTCGTCAGAAAGCGATGCCCTCTGTGCTCGCCAGAGTGGACATGGCTACCCAGACGGAGCTCCCACAAAAACATGCGGCCACCCAGGTCTCAGGCTGCAGGGAGTGCCTGGGCCTCTCACTGTTCACGCATGGCAGCCATGCGGACAGCTGTGTGAGGTGTGACCAGGTGGATGATTTGCTCTGCATGGTGGCAGAGCTACGGGAGGAGGTAGAAAGGTTAAGGAGCATCAGGGAGGCTGAGAAAGAGACAGACTGGTGGTGCCATGCTCTGCCCCCCCGAGACAGGAACAGGAGCAACAGCAGCCACCAGTAAGAACCCTCGATCAAGGGAATCCTGTACCCCCCCCACCGGGCTGAAGGCAGCAGCTCAAAGGAGAAAAGTGAACGGAGGCAAGTCCACGCTCGTGGCGGCAGGCGAACGCCCTCCTTGCCCACCTCGCCTCCCCAGGTGCCTCTGTACAACAGGTATGAGGCCCTGGAGGAGGAAGGCCAGTCAATGGAGGATGGGGGTGACGGTCCATCTACACCAGAGGTGTCACCCAGGGCAGAAGAACATACCTCTCGTATTAACACCACCTCCACAAGGAAGAGAAGATGGGTTATAGTTGTGGGCAACTTCCTTCTGAGAGGAACCGAGGGTCCGATCTGCCGGACGGACCCTCTTCTTAGGGAAGTCTGCTGCCTCCCTGGGGCCCGGGTGAAGGATATCACGAGGATACTCCCTAGCCTGGTACGGCCCTCGGACTATTACCCTCTACTGCTCTTCCATGTGGGGGGCGATGAAGCTGCAACACGAAGTCCTAGGGCAATCAAAAGAGACTTCAGGGCCTTGGGACGGCTGGTAAGAGACTCCGGAGCACAGGTTATTTTCTCCTTTCACCTTCCAACTGTGGGCAGTGACACTAGAAGGAACAGAGGTACCCAGTCTATTAACTCATGGCTCCATGGCTGATGTCATCGCCACGGATTTGGTTTTTTTGATAACAGGATGGCCTACACAGCACCAGGTTTGCTGGTGTCTGATGGGATTCATCTTTCTCAAAGGGGAAAGAGAATCTTTGCTCAGGAGCTTGCGGGGCTCATCGACAGAGCTTTAAACTAGACTCGAAGGGGGAGGGGAGTAATATCAGGCTTGCCCATGAGAAGCTGAGGGACGACGTGCCACAGTTAGAGGGAGCGGGTGCCAGCGAGGGCACTCAGCCTGTGTCTCTGAGATGTGCTGGGTACACTGGGGCATGGCTGAAGTCGAACAGAGTTGAGCTAGGGGATACGGAGGCAATAGGAGCCAAGAGGGAAACGCCAGTGAAACCCCTCATAGCACACAAGGGGTGTTCCTCTATGAAGGAGACACGGACGACAGCCCAGCTGAAGTGCCTCTACACCATTGCACGCAGCATGGGCAACAAGCAGGAGGAGTTGGAAGCCATTGTACATCAGGAAAACTTTGGGTTGCCATCAACCAGGTTGCCATCACGGAAATATGGTGGGATGACTCGCACAACTGGAGTGCGGCGATGGATGGCTATACACTCTTCAGGAGGGATAGGCGAGGCAGGAGAGGCGGTGGGGTAGCCCTATACGTTAGGGAGTGTCTGGATAGTTTACAGCTTGATGATGGTGACGAGAGGGTGGAGTGTCTATGGGTAAGAACCAGGGGGAAGGCCAGCAAGGCATATATTGTGGTGGGAGTCTGTTACGGATCACCCAACCAGGATGAGGAGACAGATGAACTATTCTATAAGCAGCTGGGAGAAGCCTCACGATCGCTAGCCCATGTTCTTGTGGGGGACTTCAACCTAGAGGACTTCAACCTAGAGGACTTCAACCTAGACTTCAACTAGAGGAAACAGTCTAGGAGGTTCCTGGAGTGTGTGGCAGAGAACTTCCTGACACAGCTGGTGAGGGAGCCAACTAGGGAATGGGCCCGCTGGACCTCTTGTTCACGAACAGAGAAGGACTTGTGAGCCATGTGATGGTTGGAGGCCGTCTTGGGCAGAGTGATCACGAAATCATAGAGTTTTTGATACGTGGAGAAGCGGCGAGGGGGGTGCGCAAAACTGCCACCTTAGACTTCCGGAGGGCAGACTTTGGCCTGTTTAGGAGACTGGTCGAGAGAGTCCCCTGGGAGGCAGCCCTAAAGGGCAAAGGAGTCCAGGAAGGCTGGACATTCTTCAAGGAGAAGTCCTAAAGGCACAAGAGCAGGCTGTCCCCAGGTGCCGAAAGATGAGCCTGCGGGGAAAAAGACCAGCCTGGCTGACTAGAGAGCTTTGGCTAGAAGTCAGGAAAAAGAGGAGAGTCTACGACCTCTGGAAGAAGGGGCAGGCAACTCAGGAGTACTACAAAGGTGTAGCAAGGTTGTGCAGGGAGAAAATGAGAAGGGCCAAAGCTGAGCTAGAGCTCAATCTGGCTGCTGCTGTAAAAGACAACAAAAAATACTTCTTCAAATACATTAGCAGCAAAAGGAGAGCTAAGGAGAATCTCCAGCCCCTAGCAGACGGGGGAGGGATCACAGTGACCAAGGATGAGGAAAAGGCTGAGGTACTTAATGCCTTCTTTGCCTCAGTCTTTAATAGCAGGGCCAATTGTTCTCTGGGTACCCAGCCCCCGGAGTCGGAAGATAGGGACGGGGACCAGAATGGAGCCCCCATAATCCAGGGGGAAATGGTTAGTGACCTGCTGCACCACTTAGACACTCACAAGTCTATGGGGCCTGATGAGATCCCTGCAAGAGTACTGAAGGTACTGGCAGATGTGCTTACCAAGCCCCTTTCCATCATTTACGAGCCGTCCAGGCTTACTGGTTGACGTCCCAGTTGACTGGAGATTAGCAAATGTGACACCCGTCTACAAGAAGGGCCAGAAGGAGGATCTGGGGAACTACAGGCCTGTCAGCCTGACCTTGGTGCCGGGGAAGCTGATGGAGCAGATCATCCTGAGTGCCATCACACAGCATGTAGAGGATAACCAAGGGATCAAGCCCAGCCAGCATGGGTTCAGGAAAGGCAGGTCCTGCTTGACCGACCTGATCTCTTTCTACGACAAGGTGACCTGCCTAGTGGATGAGGGAAAGGCTGTGGATGTTGTCTATCTAGACTTCAGTAAAGCCTTTGACATGGTTTCCCACAGCATTCTCCTGGAGAAACTGGCTGCTCATGGCTTGGACGGGTGTCCTCTTCGCTGGGTAAAGAACTGGCTGGATGGCCGGGCCCAAAGAGTGGTGGTGAATGGAGTTTACTGCAGTTGGTGGCCAGTCACAAGCGGTGTTCCCCAGGGCTCTGTGCTGGGGCCAGTTCTGTTTAATATCTTTATCGATGATCTGGACAAAGGGATCAAGTACACCCTCAGTAAGTTTGCAGATGACACCAAGTTGTGGGGGAGTGTTGATCTGCTGGAGGGGAGGAAGGCTCTGCAGAGGGACCTGGACAGGCTGGATCGATGGGCCAAGGTCAATTGTATGGGGTTCAACAAAGCTCAGTGCCAGGTCCTGCACTTGGGCCACAGCAACCCCATGCAACGCTACAGGCTTGGGGAAGAGTGGCTGGAAAGCTGCCCGGTGGAAAAAGACCTGGGCGTGTTGCTTGACAGCCGCCTGAATATGAGCCAGCAGTGTGCCCAGGTGGCCAAGAAAGCCAATGGCATCCTGGCTTGTATCAGAAATAGCGTGGCCAGCAGGACTAGGGCAGTGATCATGCCCCTGTACTCAGCACTGGTGAGGCCGCACCTCGAATGCTGTGTTCAGTGATGGGCCCCCCACTACAAGAGAGACATTGAGGGGCTGGAGCGTGTCCAGAGAAGGGCATCGAAGCTGGTGAAGGGTCTGGAGCACAAGGCTGATGAGGAGCGGTTGAGGGAACTGGGGTTGTTTAGCCTGGAGAAAAGGAGGCTGAGGGGAGACCTTATCGCTCTCTACAACTACCTGAAAGGAGGTTGTAGAGAGGTAGGGTTGGTCTCTTCTCCCAGGTAACAAGTGATAGGACAAGAGGCAATGGCCTCAAGTTGCACCAGGGGAGCTTTAGACTGGATTTTAGGAAATTTTACTTCACTGAAAGGATTATCAAGCATTGGAACAGGCTGCCCAGGGCAGTGGTTGAGTCGCCATCCCTGGAAGTATTTAAAAGACATTTGGAGGAGGTGCTTAGGGACATGGTTTAGTGGTGGTCTTGGTAGGGTTAGGTTTACGGTTGGACCCCATGATCTGAAAGGTCTTTTCCAACCAATGCAATTCTGTGATTCTGTGATTCCCATGAACCCACTGCTGCAGAGCAGGGCTGATTCCTGGGCAGCCAGTCAGCAGATGCTCTGCTCCTCATGGCACACTCAGCAAGTACTAACCAGAGCTCCATGAATGGAGCTGAAGGAAGGCCTTGAGGAAAAGAAAAAAGGGGTGAGTGTAGCAGCGGGAGGATCCATGAGAAATTCCTTTCATTTTCTCAGAGAACTCTATCATAACTCCTCATTCTCTTTTCCCTCTTGAACAGTGTCCCATGCTCTGAGGCAGCAAATGGCCAACAGCAGCTCTACCCCCAGTTCCTCCTCGTGGTGGTTGCAGACACACGGCAGCAGAAGCTCTTGCACTTCTGGCTCTTCCCAGGCATCTCCCTGTCTGCCCTTCTGGGCAGCATCCTCATCATCACCACCATAGCCTGTGACCACCGCCTCCACACCCCCATGTACTTCTTCCTCTTCAACCTCTCCCTCCTCGGCTTGGGCTCCATCTCCACTGCTGTCCCCAAATCAATGGCCAGATCCCTCTGGGACACCAGGACCATTTCCTAGGGAGGATGTGCTGCCCAGGTCCTTTTCTTTCTCTTCTTGATTGGAGGGCAATATTTTCTTCTCACCATCATGGCCTATGACCACTACATTGCCATCTGCAAACCCCTGCATTACGGGACCCTCCTGGACAGCAGAGCTTGTGTCCACATGGCAGCAGCTGCCTGGGGCAGTGGTTTCCTCTATGCCATGCTGCACACTGCCAATACATTTTCACTACCGCTCTGCCAAGGCAATGCCCTTGACCACTTCTTCTGTGAACTTCCCCAAATCCTCAAGCTCTCCTGCTCCAACTCCTACCTCAGGGAAGTAGGACTTCGTGTTGGTAGTGTCTCTCTTGCTTTTGGGTGCTTTATTTTCATTGTGCTGTCCTATGTGCAGATCTTCAGGGCCGTGTTGAGGTTCCTTTCTGAGCAGGGATGGCACAAAGCCTTTTCCACGTGCCTCCCTCACCTGGCTGTGGTCTCCCTGCTTGTCAGCACTGGCATGTTTGCCTACCTGAAGCCCCCCTCCACCTCCTCCCAATCACTGGATCTGGTGATGGCTGCTATGTACTCGCTGGTGCCCCCAGCGTTGAACCCCCTCATCTACAGCATGAGAATCCAGGAGCTCAAAGACACACTGAAGAAGCTGATTCAGCCACTTGTCTTTCAGCAGCAATAAGCTGCCCATGTCTCTTCACAGGGATTTCCTCTTCATCTCAGGAACCTCCTTTGCTTTGGGCATTTGGTTTCTGATAGTCATGGCTGTCCAGCAATGTCTGCATTTGCTTCACTTCTGCAGAGACATGAACCCAGTCTGTCTGACCCAGCGACCTTTGTACATGTCTCTGGCATGATGGTACAGGTGGTCTCCAGTGTTGCACCTCTGTAATAAAAAGGGATTTCCTCAGTGCCAGTGTCCAGATGTTGGCCTTCTCTTCCCCTACACGGGGGGACATGATGCCCCTACAAGACTGCTGCTGTTCCTGGCTTCTCCATGGGCTCAGGGGAGGAGGGTATGGGGCGATGTGTTGGGGAAGGATGCCTGACCTGGGTGACCGGTTCCCATGGAGATGGTGAATGGTCAGGAGGGGTCTGCCTGGGACTGTCCCCCCACGGCTTTCAGGCACCACAGCCCGCTCACTCTGCACAGCAGCACCATCAGCTCAGGGCTCTGCACGGAGCACGGGGAGGGAGCCCGAGTGGCTGGCCAGGCCAGCACAGATACATTCCCATGGGGAAAGGCTGTCTTGGGACAGGGATGTCCCTGGAGACGAGGAAAGGAGCAACTCCGTGTTTCCAGGGGGGAAGAAATGACCAAGAGAAACCTTTTTCTGCGTGCACCAGCTCGAGGCAGGCTGCTCTGTTGCTGGGGAGGTGAGAAGAGCCGAGTGGCTGGGCCAGGCTGGAAAATGCCTAGCAGAGGACACCACCAAAATTAGCTGAGCTGTGTGACCATGCAGGGTGAGGACTCACACCAGGGGGGTTTGTGGTGCAGAGCCAGGGTTCATGGATTGGGGCCGAGACATGCAGGCACAAGAGAGAGGAGGCCGGGCTGGAACAGTATTTGCAGCTTCATTGCTTGGCCATCCAAGGGACAGGGTAGTGATGGGACCATGAAGCACCTTCCAGAGGGTAACAGCAAAGACAGGTACAAACAAGGAATTCATGTGCATTGCCTTCGTTGTGCAGGTATGATTTGGGGAAAGGCAAATCTCACCTGGAGCTGGCTGCAAGGAAAGTCAAGAGCAAAAAGAAGAGCTTCGCTCGCTCACTAGAGACCGAGGCTGAACAAGGAAAATGCAGGGCTGCTGCTGAATGGGGAGGGTGAGTTAATAACAGAGGATGCAGATGGGGCTGAGGGACTCCATTTGCCTTAGACTTTACTGAAAAGGTCTCCAGGAGTCTTTGCTTAGGGGAAGATCACAAGGAGGAGGAGAACACGTATTGGCAGGAGCCTCAGGAAATCGCACAAGGACAAATGCCAGTTTTTGCCCCTGCAGGGCACTAACCACGGCACTGGCACAGGCTGGGGGCATTCTGGCTGGGGAGCAGCCCTGTGGGATTGGTCCTGGTGCTCAGCGATCTGGGCAGGAGGCAGCCGTGTGCGCTGAAGCAAGGGAGGCCAACGGCGTCCTGATTGCTATGACCAGGAGCATGGCCAGGAGATTGAGGGAAGGGGTTATCCTGAATACTGCATCCATATTTCAGATCCCAAATACAGGAAAGGTGTTGGCAAGCCGGAGTGGGTTCAGTGAAAGGCCGGCCCCCAGGATGGTCAGGGGCTGGAGCACTTGTCTTGTGAGCAGAGGCCAAGTGGCCAAGAGGCCTAGAAGGGAAGGCTTAGGGGGACCTCATCACAGCCTGCCATTATCTATGAGGAGGTCATGGAGAACACACATAAAATGCTGTGCATATAAAATGTCCAGTGCATATAAAATGCACTGGACATAGGCCCTTCCCATGACTCTCCAAATTTCCACCTCCCCTTGCTCTTTGTCCCTTCAGACACCGCCAAACTATCTTGTGGCTGCTTTGAGCTTCAGGGAGTTAGAAACTTGCCCCATCTCTGAGAAGTCTCATTAACTCTGGAGTCAACTCCTTAATTATGTTTCTATCTGCCCTTTCCTAGCTCTCTGTCTAAAACAGTTCTCGTACAGATACCCCTTGTGGAAGATGGACCTCATTCGATGCAGCTTGGACTTGGCATACAGTTGAGAAGAGTGTTTTAAAGCTTCTTGAATTACATCAGGTGTAACTGTTGCTTTTTGGCAAGGAGGAGAAGTCCTCCTGTGCCTGTGTGCAGCCACTGCTCTGAGGAAAGCAGGTGGGAATTGGTGTCCAGGAGCTGTACCATCCAGCTGCAGACTTCAGTGGAGAAGGCTGATGTGAGGACAAGTGATGCCAGTGACCCGCAGGGGGCTGATAAGAGAAATGGTGGGGTTGGGGAGGCGAGGAGCAAGGTTGTTGATACAGTGTCTGACATCAAGGGACTGCTTTTCATACCTTCCCATATCTGCTTAGGTGACCCTCTGGATCAAGATCACTTGGAGAATGCTGCTCTTACTTCTTCTGTAAACAAAAAAATAAAGAAAAATGACCTTAAAAAGTAAAAATCCTTTTCTCTTAAAAGCTCCTTGAACTCTTCCTCTTTAACTACCATCCTGAAACCTCTCCAATTAGCTGTAGAAGTCTTGAAGACTTGAAGAAAATTATGGCAAGAGACAAGGCACCTGAGGGCTCTCTGCCTTCTAATGAGCCCCATGGTGTAGTTGATGCTGAGTCCATGCAGCAGCAATGCTGAGAGGAGGTTGCACAAACTGCTCAAGGAGTCAAAGTCAGAAGCAAACGCTGAAGTTTCTTGGAGTATTAATGAGCCCCACTGAGGGCCGTTGCCAATGCAGCCTCCCCATGGACTCGTTAGAGCAGAAAATTGGAGGCGGTGATGCCAGGCAGGCAAAGGCAAAGTGCCAGTGGCTCTGGTGCGGAGTAAAGCCTTGGTGTGTTTTGTCAAGCCGAATGCCAAGCCCTGACCCCAGCCCCTCAGCAGAGAGAGCCTGTCCCTCACACATGGCTCAGGGCTCTTCATGGGATGGGGAGGGGGTGTGATGCCAAGTGAAGGACAACAGTATGACACCTCCTGTGCAAGGAGGCAATGTGGCCTCAGTGCCATGAGGGCAATGCGTCTCCTCATAGGCCTTGGTGGCAGAGACATCAGCCATAGCCAAGGGGGACCAAGACCTCAGTTCTGTCAGGGCCTTTCAGCCTTGCCAGCACCCTTGGCCATCTCCACCATAGGCTGTCCTACACAGTCCCATGACTGCGCCTCTTTCCCTGCAGGCTGTAGATATCCAACACACTTCCCCACCTTGCTCTCACCCCGCCATGTCCCTACCTTTACTGACGTCCCTCCATCCTCACTGGCTGCTCCTTCAAACACAAAATCACGGGCTAACCCAGACTCCCTCTCAGTGACCTGTTGTGCCAAAGCGCTACCCTTCAAGAGACATTTCTGTCTCCTCACGTCCATCTGGACATCCACAACTGCACTTTCTTGCAGTTTTCCTTTCTCACGCTCTTTCCAACTACCAAAAAACATGCAATTATCTCTGAAAGTAACCATCAAGCTTTCCCAAGCTACTACTATACTCCCCTGAGCCTCCACTTCATGAGGCCAATGAAGCCCCCACGTCTCAGCCTTTCCACACATGGCCCCTAGCCCCATCTTGGCAGACCTCCTCTGGGCCCGCTCCACTTCCTCCCCACGCCTCCAGAACAGGGAACCCCACACTGGGACACATTATTCCAGATGTGGATACACCAGTGATGAGTCGAGGCTGTGGGGTGATAACGTCCTTTGCCTGAGTGGCCTTGCTCCCCTCAGTGCAGCCCAGTATGCACATGGCCATATTCATGTTTAGCACCACTGCCCGCTATGACATCCCTCGTAATGCCCAGGCCCTTCTCCTCAAGGTTGCTCTCATCCACTTCAGGTCCAACCCTGCCTTGATGTACGGGGTTGTTTTACCTCCTAATGTAGAAAATCAAAAGATCAGGAGTTCAGAAGGAGAAGATTCCTTCCCCTTGGAAAACTTCTTGAGGTTTCTATTGGCCAAATCCCTGAGTTCCTCAAGGTCCACTTGGACTGAAGCTGCGTTGTGCCAGCTGTTAGTGTGTGCGTGCAGATGGCTCACCTGACTCATGGTGTCTCTAGCAAGATCACAGCATGAGGAATTTAAAGGACTCAGCAGATAATAAAGTAAAAGAGGAGATACTAGTTAAACCAAATTGGACACCGAGGTAGCTATTACCATGGTGACCATCCCAGAAACACCAAGTGAGGGTACAAAGCAGGCAAAACCAGGGCCTATGAGGAAAGGGTAAACTGAGGTGGGCTTTTGGTATGGGAGGGCATGAGCATGATCAAAGGGAAGACCTTGAGAGGGGCAAAAGAGGGAAAAAGAAAGACAAGGTGAAGCCAAGGATACGGTCATGGCTGTTTGGGGGTCTCATCTGCCAAGCAGCCCTTCACCACAGAAAGACTGACTGGAGTGGGACACAAAGTTGCAGTTGATCTGGCCATCCTTAGGTCTGACTTATTGCCATGGTCACGGGGAACCTGAGTGCTTTCCCTACCACCATCAAGGGAAGAGCCCTCTAGCAGATGGAAACACAGAATCCTTCAGGCTGGAAGGGACCTCAGGAGGTCGCTAGCCCAATCTTCTGCTCCCAGGAGGGACAGCTATCGGGTCACACCAGCTTGCACAGCACTTTTTAAATTTTGGGCCTGAAAACCTCCAAAGATGGAGATGGCCCCAGCTCTCTGGGAAGCCTTCTCCTTGCTCATTGGCCCTCATCCTCCCATCATGCACCGCAGTGAAGAGCCTGACTCATTTTGGCTTGCCTCCTGGAAGGTGTGGGAATGCTGTTCCTTGGTCTCCCCAAAGCCGCCTTTTCTTCTGACTGAACAAATCCAGCTCTCTCAGCCTCCCCTAGTGAGAAAGCCGACCTTACAAATGCATGCCTGAGATGTTTAAGGCTCTTCCAACCCTGATGGCTTCTCTTGCATCTGCAAAGGACTTCAGGGTCGTGAGAATATCACACTTTCCTGCCATGGCTTTCTGCAGGTGTCACTCTCCCTTGTCACCGTGATGTCATGCACAGATGTTGCAGGCTGTGTGCAGGGCCCAATCTGAACAAGTAGCCATTCACAGTTAAACTTTGAACTCAAAACATTTCAGGCCCAAGAAGCAACATCACACCACTAGGAGAGGCTGGTGCTGGGGGTGCCCTGCTTGGTGCTAACCCACATGCAGAGGAGGAATTCATGACTCCAAGCATCCCAGTCGCTATTGTCAGTAGTGAGA
Organism: Ciconia boyciana; assembly: GCF_034638445.1. Lineage (NCBI taxonomy): Eukaryota > Metazoa > Chordata > Aves > Ciconiiformes > Ciconiidae > Ciconia > Ciconia boyciana. The sequence goes on from NW_027328405.1 coordinate 183,365, forward strand.
GAAACACCAAACCATTCAGATCAGAAGGGACCTTGCAGGTCCTAGACAACCTTCCACTCACATCGGGATGAGCACGGAATTCCCACCAAGTTCCTCAGGGCTTTGCCCAACAGTGTCCTGAAAATGTTTTGGAATGGGGGCTTTGTTTAAGATCCTCAGGGGAATCCTGGGTACCCTCTGAGGAAGCTGAGGGTGCTAGATAAGGAGAGCCTTGACTCCCTTATCTTGGGATTCCTTGACTCCCAACAAGCTGCTAGCAACTTCTGGTAGCTCCTAAAAAACTCCTTCTGCTGTCCTTCATCAAAAGCTGCATTGCTGAGAGGCTGCTGAAGCTACTCCAGCCCTTGGACTGTTACTCCCGGCTGCTCTTCCAAGTAGGCACCAATGACACAGCCACACGTGGAACTGCAGGCTGGTCAGCCTCATCTCAATCCCTGGGAACACGATGGAGCAGCTAATCCTGGACACCAAACTGGGAGGAGTGGCTGATACACCAGAGGGTTGTGTTGCCATCCAGAGGGACCTGGACAGGCTGGAGAAATGGGCTGACAGGAACCTCATGAAGTTCAACAAGGGGAACTGCCAAGTCCTGCCCCTGGGGAGGAAGAACCCCATGCAGCAGGCTATGCTGGGGTCTCCCAGCTGGAAAGGAGCTTGGCAGAAAAAGCCCTGGGGCTTCTGGTGGACACCAAGTTGAACATGAGCCAGCAACATGCCCTTGTGGGAAACAAAGCGAATGGTATCCTGGGCTGTATTGACAAATATTGCCAGCATCTGGGGGGAGGTGATCTTTCCCCTTTATTCAGTGCTGATGAGGCCACAGCTGGAGTAGTGGGTCCAGTTCTTGGCTCCTCAGTACAGGAGAGACATGGACACACTGGAGAGAGCCCAATGACGGGCCACAAAGATGATGACGAGACTGGAGCATCTCTCTAGGAGAAGCTGAGGGAGCTGGGACTATCCAGCCTGGGGAAGAGAAGGCTCAAGGGGCATCTAATCAAAATATATAAATAGCTGAAAGGAAGGTTCAAAGAGGATGGAGCCAGGCTCTTTCAGTGGTGCCCAGTGACAGGACAAGAGGCAATGGGCACTAACTGAAACATAGGAGGGTCCCTATGAACATCAGGGAACATTTCTTTCACTGTGACAGTGAGCAAGCACTGGCAGAGGTTTCCCAGTGAGGTGTCTCCACCCTTGGAGATAGTAAAAAGTCACCTGGACATGGTCCTGGGTAAGCACTCCACATGGCCCTACTTGAGCAGGGGGTTGGACCAGGTGATCTCCAAAGGTCCCACAGGCCATTCTGTAATTCTGTGGTTCTGTGATTCTGCAAAAAGTCATTATGATGTCTTAGATCCACATGCTAAGTCCCACAGGATGAGCAAGACTGCCTAAAAGCAACTTCCAGATGGATGGGTGATGCCATTAAGAATAGAAATTAAGCGCCATTGGAGACCAAGGAGGAAAGCCAATGTTCTGGATTGAGAACTCCCTGGGAAGAGCAAAAAGGAGAGGTTGAGTCCGTGGGTGACAAGTAGCCCTTGCTCTTGCGGTTAGTCTCTGGTTTGAGACAGCTTCCTCAGCAACTTGTGCATCCTTGGAGGGTGATTCCCTGGACCTGCAGCAGGCAGCGGCCAGGTTTCCCAGCAGGGCTTTCCATCCCCGCTTCCAGAAATGGCCATGTCTCTCCATTCAGCATTCATGGATCCCAAAGCATCAGTCTGGGAAAGGCTTCTAGGTGAGGGGAAGGCCTCCCTCCGGCACATCTGTCCTCCTTGAATCCAAGTCTTGTGCAAGGCTCGGGTGGGTGGAGCTCGTTTGGTGCCCACGTTTGTCTGACAGATGGCTGGTTAGTGCCATTACCAAGCAGGGAGTGAGAGATTTGGTCTCAGGACAAGTTGTGCCCAAGGCAGTTGCAGCTCACAGCTGTGGTGCCTCAACTCACTGACCCATGCCTGGGGTCTTTGATAAATAAAGCCCCATACACGGAAATCACCACAGTTAATGTGGGTGACATGATGCCATGGTGCCAACAGGGAAATTTCCAGCCCGTATACTACGTTCAGGAGAAGAAATATTGATCTTCCTCTGCATTGACTCTCACTACCCTGTCACATCTTTCCGCATATGCTCCTTCAAGGGCCCCCTTCTCAACTTTCTGCAGTCTGCCTGATGCTGCCTTCAGCCAAATCCTGCATTATGTTCCTACCTGTCCCTTCCTACGTATCTCGCTGAAGGTTTTCCACTAAGGTTACCCACTGTGGAAAGTGGACTTCAGTGGAGGCAACTTGGACTTCATAGGCAGCTGAGGAAAGTCTTTTATTTTTTATTGAACTATTGCTTTTTTTCCTTTCTTTTTTTTTTTTTTTTTTGGCAGGTAAGAACCACCCTTCTGTGACTGCGCAGCTGGTTCTCCAACTACAGCAGGTGGGAACTGGTGCAAATGCACCTTCAGCTGCAGACTATGGTGGGAAAAGCTTGGATTTGAGAGGGCATGATGCAAGTTCCAGGTGGCTGATGATAGAAATGGCAGGGTGTGTGGAAGGTGGGGGGGACAGAGTTTTCCCACACCATGTTGTACAGAAAGGATCTTCCTGTACCTCAACCATCGCCCTCAACCACCTCAACCACCTCAAGCCCTCAACCATTGCCTTGCTTTTTGACGAGTTCCCTACACCCTCTCTCGCATCCGTACGCACTGCCAATCACTGCCTGATCACTACCTGAAACACTAAGAAACTGTCAAGGCTTTCCCTCTCATCCTCAGGGGATGACCACGTTTCTCCTGTCACCATGCGTGCATCCTAAAAACACCAGGTGAGGAAGTGCATCTTGGTGAGGGGAGGACCTCGCCGAAGCACCTCTGTGCTCTTGAAGGTCTAAGCGCTTCTGCAAGGCTCCAGGAGGAGTTCCTTTGGTGCCCACCTTTGTATTGCAGATGGATGGTGTGCAGAGGGCAGGGAATGAGAGAGGACTGCTACCAGAAATGCCATGGGAGGGGAGGTCCGGTGCTCAGGGAAAGAAGGATGAAGGGTGGACACTCCGGGTTCTGGTCTTGCCCTTCCGAAGTCACCATTCTGTGTGATGAAGCTCTGCTTCCCTGGCAATGGCCAAACATCTGCCTGCCGAAGGGAAGCACTTCATAGCTCACTTTGGGAGTCTCTGTGGCGCAATTGGTTAGCGCGTTCGGCTGTTAACCGAAAGGATGGTGGTTCGAGCCCACCCAGGGACGGCTTCCCCTTTCCCTGCCTGTGCCACGGGGCTTGCAACTACATGACCTTGCAGCTCCCTTCCAACCCAAACCCTTCTATGGCTCGATAAAAAGAGGAGCCCATTCAGTCCCCTCAGCAAAGGCAGACCAAGGAAAACAAACTGAGAGCAATTCCTTACTCTCTTTTGCTTGCGCACGCACCTTTGCTTCACTTATTAAACTGCCTTTGTCTTGACCCATGACTGTTTCTCCCTTTGCCCTTCCAATGCTCTCCCCCCTCCAGCTCAGGGGCACTGAGCAAGCAGCTGCCTGGGGGCTTAGCTGCCAGCTGGGGCCAACCCACCCTGTGATTTGCCTTATTTCTACTGGCACTAAGAACAGCAGCAGTAACATGCTCTAAAAGAAGGTCTTCCTCTTCTTGATGATGGTAAACTCTATTTCTTTGATGTTACTCCTTTCCTTCATTCTTCCTTGGCAAGATAGTTATAATTTCTCAGTATTATAGTCTGGCATGAAGTTGTTAGAACAATACTTTTTCTCTCCTTTCTAACTGTTATCATCCAATGGCAAGACCCCTCAGACAGTATTGTCCCTAAATCATTTCTTTCCTTCCCATTTCCAGTCTCTGTGTGTGTGTGTGAGGAGTTGTGTATCGTGATTATCACATCCCTGACCAGCTCGTCCTTGGTTGCCAGTACGGGATCCAGGTGAGCACCCAGGGCCTTTGTTGGCCCACTGGGCAGCTGTATTAAGAAGTTGTCCCACGGTGCTCCAGACTGTTTGCACCTTGTTTTGCCTGGTCCGTGGATGCCAGGGCAATTACAGTCCCCCACAGGAACTGGCTCATTGCCCTGCAGACTTCCTTGGGCTGCTGACAGAAGACTTTTCCTCCTTGCTCACTGTCGTGGTTTAGCCCCTGTGCGCAACTAAGCACCACACAGCCACTCGCTCCCCCTCCCCCCCCACCCCCCGCTTCTATGGGGGAGAGAATCTGAAGAGCACAAGTAAGAAAACTGGTGGAGGACCCCGGGGTGTGCAGGTGCTTGTGATGCCATAGTTGCCTGACTTGGTGACAGGGCAGGAGCCAGACCTGGCTTCCGCAGGGGCTTGTGATGTCCCTGGTGTCCTGGTAGTTGTTTGGGTAGGAATGAAGACCTGGCTTTTGCTGGTGCCTGTGATGTCAGTGGTGGCTCTGCAGCTAGTAAGGCAGGAGCATGCAGCTGGCTTGTGCAGGTGCTCGTGATGTCATAGGTGTCTCAGTAGGTGATAGGGCAGAAACAGGCCCCTGGCTTGTACAGCTGCTTCTGATGTCACTGGTGGCTAAGTCCCTGGTTGGGTATGAATGGACACTGGGCTTCCGCAGCTGCTTGTGATGTCACTGTTGGCTGAGTAGCTCTTAGGGCAGGAGCAGGCCCCTGGCTTCTGCACTTTTTTGTGATGTCATAGTTGACTGAGCAGGTGATAGGGCAGGAGCAGGCCCTGGCTTGTGCCAGTGCTTGTGATGTCACTTGTAGCTGAGTAGCTTTGAAGGCAGGAGCAGGCCCCTGGCTTGTGCAGCTGCTTATGATGTCCCTGATGGCTGAGTAGCTGATAGGCCAGTCTGCAGCTGGCTTGTGCACCTGCTTGTGACATCACTGGTGGCTCTGTAGCAGTGGTGTCAGGCGCATGCAGCTGGCTGGTGCGGGTGCTGGTGGTGTCACAGGTAGCTGAGGAGGTGATAGGGCAGAAGCAGGCACTTGGCTTGTACAGCTGCTTCTGATGTCACTGGTGGCTAAGTAGCTGATAGGCCAGGAGGATGCACCAGGCTTCTGCAGGTGCTTGTGATGTCATATGTGCTTGACTGGGTGATAGGTTAGGAACCCAAGCCTGGCTTGTGCTGGTGCTTGTGTGGTCATAGGTGTATGAGTAGGCACTGGGTTAGAAGGAGGCATTTGGCTTCTTCCTGTGCTTGCGAGGTCACATGTGCCTTTGTATGAGATAAAGCTGGAGCAGGCGCGCGTCTTGTGTGGGGGCTTGTGATGTCACTGGTGTCTCTGTAGCTCTTAGGGCAGGAGCAGGTCCCAGGCTTGTGCAGGTGCTTGTGATGTGACATGATGCCAAGTAGGGTACGGGGCCAGAGGTGGCCCCTGGCGCCTGCATCTCCTTGTGATGACACTGGTGGCACCGTAGGCAGTAGGGCCAGAGCATGCAGCTGGCTTGTGCAGGTGCTTGTGATGTCAGATGTGCCTGGGTAGGTAAGAGGGCAGGAGAATGCAGCTGGCTTGTGCAGCTGCTTTATCCCCCTCCACTGTACCTAAAAGTTTTGATTGGGCAGGGCCAGCTCGATTGGCAGATCCCCTGGTGTTGACTAACCAGGTGGCCTTTGCTAAATGTGTATCCCAATGGTTGCATGTCCCACCACCCAGTGCTCGCAGTGTAGTCTTTAACAGCCCATTGTATCCTTCGATTTTCCCAGAGGCTGGTGCATGATAGGGGATGTGATATACCCACTCAGTGCCATGCTCTTTGGGCCTGGTGTCTATGAGGTTGTTTTGGAAATGAGTCTGTTGTCTGACTCAATTCTTTCTTGGGTGCCATGTCGCCATAGGACTTGCTTTCCAAGGCCCAGGAGGAGTGTTCCAGGTAGTGGCATGGGGCACGGGATATGTTTCCAGCCCTTCGGCCGTTTCTTTCACCATTGTAAGCACATGGCGTTTGCCTTGGCGGGGGTGTGGGAGTGTGATATAATGGATCTGCCAGGCCTCCCCAGATTTATATTTCAGCCATCGTCCTCCACACCACAGAGGCTTTAACCGCTTGGCTTGTTTGATTGCAGCACATGTTTCACATTCATGGATAACCTGTGCAAGAGTGGCCATGGTCAAGTCCACCCCTCAGTCATGAGCCCACCTATGTGTTGCATCTCTTCCTTGATGGCCTGAGGTGCCATGGGCCCACAGAGCTGTAAATCATTCACCCTTCTGTTGCCAGTCCAGATCCACCTGAGCCACCTCAATCTGAGCAGCCTGATCCACCTGCTGGTTGTTTTGATGTTCCTCAGTGGCCCGACTCTTGGGGACGTGAGCATCTACGTGACGTACTTTTACAACCAGGATCTCTACTCAGGCAGCATTATTTTGCTACTGATTGCTCTGCTTCCATTGCTGTAACCACCCCCACAGGGCATTGGCCACCATCCATGAGTCAGTACAGAGATAAAGTACTGGTCGCTTTTCTCGGTCAGCAATGTTTAAAGCTAAGCTGGATGGCCTTTAGTTCTGCAAATTGCTCGATTCACCTCCAGCAGTTTCTACAACTGGTCATATAGGACTCCATACAGCAGCTTTCTATCTCCGATGCTTTCCTACAATACGACAGGACCCATCAGTGAACGGGGCGTAATGCTTCTCATTTTCTGGTAGTTTATTCTACAGCGGGGCCTCCTCAGCACGCGTCACCTCCTCCTCTGGTGATATTCCAAAATCTTTGCCTTCTGGCCAGTCCATGATCGATTCCAAGATTCCTGGGTGATTGGGTTTTCCTATCTGAGCCTGTTGTGAGATCTGTGCAACCCACCTAGTCCACGTAGCATCAGTTGCATGATGCGTGGAGGGGACCCTCCCTTTGAACACCCAGCCCAGCACCGGCAGTCGAGGAGCTGTGCTTCAGTACCAACCACTTCCAAAGCAGTTCAAACATTATTATGTTCCAAGTATTAAAGTGTACTTATCTCAGCCCACGACTTTTCTTACTTTTTCTCTTCCAGGTCTCTCCCCCATCCCACCAGAGGGGAGGGTGAGTAAGCAGCTGTGTGGTACTTATTTGCTGACTGGGGCTAAACCACAACAGTCCTTTTTGCGCCCGACATGGGGCACAAAGTATTTGAGATAACAACAGATTAACCAGAGCGTATTAAGGAATTTAGATCTGTTAGTAGTTTTGGGACGTGATATTGATCCATCTGTTCTTAGCATTGGTTTACCTGATCTGCACCATGCTCATTTTTTTGCTGTACATGTTAAAGATCGGTGTTGGTTTTTGCAGTTTGCTGTGCTCTGCTTTAATTGGTGATGTTTTGCCTGTGAGATTTCTTATTAAAACAGTGACCTTAGGTTTATTTTGGTACCTAAGTGCCGTACTGAAACCGTTACTGTATGTTGGGTACCCCCTTATGGAGACAATTAGCAATTATACCTCTTCCTCTGAGGGTTTTTTTGTGGAGGAAATGCAGAATGGCACCATCGCTACTTACTTCTACAATGTTTCCTCCTTCATTACAATAACTTTTCAGTATCTTGAACATCCTTCGGTAGTTAAGATACATCTATTGGTATTGCTTGTGAATACTGTTTCGATTTTGTCTAAGATTAGTAAGCAATTTAAGAATATCATCCAGAGATCTGCCCAAGGCCGGATAGTTATGAGTGGCAGGGTGTGTTGGATAGCATGGGCAAATGTGTAGGATGGTGGGCACCTCCAGTGTTTTGGAACTTCACCTCTGAACAAGTGCAGAATCCTGAAAAATTAGTAGATTATTTGGAAAAAGGATGCTGTCACCCTGACAATTCTAAGGAGATACAAATCATTGCAATGTGCTGGGGCCTGGCCCATGCCTACTGAGCCCTGTTCAACACTATTCAGGACCCTCTAGGATGTGGTGACAAAATGGCAGACACCACAGCTGCTCCGGCCCCCCTGCAACAGGCACTGCGGCTACTCCAGCCCCCGCTGAGACAGGCACCGTGGCTACTCCGGCCTCCCCTGTGACAGGCACTGTGGCTACTGCAGCCCCCACTGCGACAGGCACTGTGGCTATTCCGGACAACTCTGTGACAGGCACTGCGGTCACCCCAGCCTTCCCTGCGACAGGCACTGTGGTCACTCCAGCCCCCCTGTGACGGACAATACAGTTCAACCAGGGAACCAACCCCTGCCAGTATCAGTTGCCCCTATACATAAGAAGAAATCCTGGAAGCGAAAGTCAGCTCGCTTAGAAAGGGAAGACGAAAAAGCAGGGCCATCACAAGGAGAGGAAGAGGAAGAACTTCTGGATGAGACGAAAACCACCAGATCCCTATCCCTGAGTGAGCTGCAAGATATGCAAAAAGATTTCAGCTGTCATCCAGGCAAGCACATTGTCACCTGGCTGCTCCGATGCTGGGATAATGGGCCAGTAGCCTGGTATTAGAGGGTAAGGAAGCCAAAGAGCTGGGATCCCTTTCTAGGGAAGGGGGCATTGACAAAGCGATTGGAAAAGGGGCACCAGTCCTCAGCCTCTGGAGGCAACTCCTGTCAGGTGTGAAGGAAAGATATCCCTTCAAGGAAGATGTTGTATCGCCCCAGGAAATGGACCACCATGGAGAAAGGTATCCAGTACATGAGGGAATTAGCCGTTATTAGCCATTAAGAAGGTGGGAAAACTGCTGCACAACAGCTGGGAGACAGGAGTGAGAAGATGTGAGAGAAACAACTCTGCAGACACCAAGGTCACTGAAGAAGGAGGGGGACGAGGTGCTCCAGGCACCAGAACAGAGATTCTCCTGCAGCCCATGGTGAAGACCATGGTGAAGCAGGCTGTCCCCCTGCAGCCTATGGATGTCCACGGTGGAGCAGATATCCCTCCTGCAGCCCGTGGAGGACCCCACGCCGGAGCAGGTGGATGGACGCTGAAGCAAACTGCAGACCATAGAAAGCCCATGCTGGAGGAAGCTCCTGGCCGGAGCTTTTTGGCTATTGCTGAGCAATTTGAGCAATGTGAGGCTTGCTGAGTAGTGCTTGCACAGCCTTGAGGTTGTCCCTTTTTAGCACTCTCTGCTCACAGTGAGTAGGGCTTGAGGTGGGCAAGAAGTTGGGAGGGGACACAGCTGGGACAGCTGACGCCAGCTGACCAAAGGGATATTCCCTACCATATGATGTCATGTTCAGTCATTAAAGGTCAGGGAAAGGACGAGGAAGGGGGATTTGTTTGTGATGATGGTGTTTGTCTTTCCAAGTAACTGTTACACATGCTGAGGCCCTGGTTGCCTGGACATGGATAAACATTTGTCTGCTGATGGGAAGCAGTGAATAAATTCCTTATTTTGCTTTGCTTCTGTGCACAGCTTTGCTTCACTTCAGAAATTGCCTTTGTCTCAACCCATGAGTTGTCTCTTGTTTTGCTCAGAGTTGCAGCGCTGGAGTAAAAAATTCTGCTTTTTGAGATTATTTCTCTTAACCCCTTAACCCTTTACCCTCTGGTTTCCTCAAGACCCATCCCAAATATGTTATCCCGCGGCGAGGGTCTACGTCATTGGTTGGTTTTAAGCTCCTGGGCAGCTTCCCAACGCTACAGTGTAAAGGTGCTGCGCTGTTGGACTGAAGAAGGCCTTTGCACACAGACAACCCTCGACAAATAACTCTTTGTTCATTCAATATTTGGTTGGCTGACTTCAGGAGTAGGTGCCGACACACCCCTGGTTGGACTCAAACAGCATTTTTTTCTGGGAAGCTGTCCTAAGGAACACTCTCATCCCAATTTCATTCCATGGTCCATAAACTCAGAGAGAAGTGCTGCAGTAGAAGTGGAAGGCTTGTGAATGAGGGTGTGTCGCGATTTAACCTTGGTAGGCAGCAAAGTTCTTGTTAGGGTTTGCTTGTGTGATGGCAGCATGGGAAGTGCACAGGATCAAACAGACCATGCAGCCTGAGCTGGAAAATACGCTAAGAAGGAAAAGAAGGTTACAAAACTCCCTAAGCGGGTGATTAAACAAGGGAAATGCCCTTGGAGGATCGACTGTTTTAAAGTAGCAGATTCCACTTCTGCAACCTGTGAAGCATATGTTAGTCATTTAAAACTGGGAAACTGAAAAGGCAATAAAAAGGAAGCTTGTGCCATTTGAACCCTGACGCGATTCACAGCATATCCTGAGAGAAGCAGATGAGAAGGTGAAGGACATGCAAAAGGACACGCAGAAAGTGAAGGAGAAGGCAATTCCCAAATTAAAAGAACCGCCTTAATCAGAAGAGAGGAAGGTCTTAGGGCCCACAGACATAATGCCTGGTTAAAAATTAGACAGCTGGAGTTACAAGTTGGAAAAGTACAAGATTTACAAACAGAAGTAAAGGAAGTTTTAGGAAGTGCATTCGAGAGAGCTAGAACAGCAGCTCAGTTTCTAGCAGAGCAACGTTGAATCGCTGACATAAGACATGATCAATGCAATGCAATCCCTGAAGTCTGGGAACTCAAGAGTAGGTCCTGGAGAAGGTGTTTATGTTGTGCCGGGGAGGCCCAAGTTCCTGTGGGCTGCGGCCACAGGTCCTGGCACCCTTGCCAGTGGATTCTTGGGGAAAGAGTTGAAAGGGCCATGAGGAACCCAAGAAACTTGGCGCAATTATTAGTAGACACATGAGCATCCATGAACACTATTGGGCCATATATGGCCAAGTCAGGTTGAAAAATTCAAGAGCAAGTCACTTCAAGTGGCTGTGGTGGAGCTCATCAGCTTGCCCCAGTTTGGGAAAACATCCCCTTCGAACAAGGGAAATGAAAGGGAGTAATGTGAAAGACCGCGTATCCAGGGAAAGTAATATTTATTATTGCCGTGGTTTAGCCCCAGCCGGGAACTAAGCACCACACAGCCGCTCGCTCACTCCCCCCGGTGGGATGGGGGAGAGAATTAGAAGAGCAAAAGTAAGAAAACTCGACGGTTGAAATAAAGACAGTTTAATAGGTAAAGCAAAAGCCACGCATGCAAGCAAAGCAAAGCAAAGCAAGGAATTCATTCACCACTTCCCATGGGCAGGCAGGTGTTCAGCCATCTCCAGGAAAGCAGGGCTCCATCACGCGTAACGGTTACTTGGGAAGGCAAAACGCCATCACTCCAAATGTCCCCCCTTCCTTCTTCTTCCCCAGCTTTATATACTGAGCATGACGTCATGTGGCATGGAATAGCCCTTTGGTCAGTTTGGATCAACTATCCTGGCTGTGTCCCCTCCCAGCTTCTTCTGCACCTGGCAGAGCATGGGAAGCTGAAAAGTCCTTGACTAGTGCAGCAACAACTAAAACATCTCTGTATTATCAACACTGTTTTCAGCACAAATCCAAAACATAGCCCCATACCAGCCACTATAAAGAAAATTAACTCTATCTCAGCTGAAACCAGGACAATTATGCCGTAGATGCAAAAGGCAATAAGCATCGGATTGTTCCTCCGAATACTGGAGGAGATCTAATCTGCTTTATCCATGAGCTAAGGCAAACACTCTGAACACAGTGAAGGACACTGAGCGGTGGCCTAACGTGAAGAAGGATGTAGACCGCTGGTGTAAGAACAGTCTTTCTTACGCCATGACCAACGCACATTACGCTGGAGTAAAAGGCCCAGTCCAGCACCAACGTATTGAAGGCCCATGGACAGGACTGCAGATTGACTTTGAAGGACCTGTGCCAGTGTCAGCTTGAAACACCAAATGTATCTTGGTAGGAGTAGATCCTTTTCGTAAAAGGGGCAGAAGCTCTCCATTGCAAAACCAGCACGGTGGCCACCACTGCAAATCTGCCGTTTAACAACATCTTTTCTGGCTGGGGTCAGCTCCACAGCGTAGCGTCCAATCTCAGCACCAACGTTGTTGCATGAGCACAACATAACGTGTCCCACCCTGGCTCTGTCAGCCCATGGGAGAGGGGAGATGGAGATGGCAGTAAAGGGGGTGCATTTGGCTGTTGAATGTGGGGTCCAATGTGGGGTGATGCAGGTGAAAGAGACACGCCCGGGTGCTCATTCTGGGGACACCTTTGTTACAGCCACCCGACCGACTGTGCCAGGCAGGAGGGCAGGCAGGGCTCATGGCCACCGTAGCCAGGACTAGCCCTGAGACTGATGAAGAAATCTTTTCCTTATCTCCAGATTGAACATCTCCTCTTTCACCCAACACCCATTATCTTTCATCCTCCCAACATGCACCATGGTGGAGAGCCTGGCTCTTTATTCTCCATAACCTCCTCGTAGGTACTGGTAGGCTTCTCCAGGCTGAACAAACTCAGCTCCTTCAGCCTCTGCTCAAAGGCAAAATGCTCCAGCCCCTGACCATCTTGGGGGCCCTTTGCTAAAGCTCCTCCAGCTTGCCAACATTTTACCCTTATTGAGGGTCCCAAAGCTGCATGCGGTATGCTGGATAATCCCTTCCCTCAATCTCCTGGCCATGTTCCTGGTCATACAGACCAGGATGCTGTTGTCCTCCCGGGCTTCAGGGCACACGACTGCCTCCTGTCCAGATCGCTGACCACCAAGACATTCTCCACAGGGCCGCTCCCCAGCCGCGATGGCCCCAGCCTGTGCCAGTGCCATGGTTAAGTCCATTGCAGGGGCAAAAGCTGACATTTGTCCTTGGGGGATTTCCTGCGGTTCCTGCCAATACATGCCCTCCTCCTCGTTGAACCCTTTCCCTAAGCACAGAGTCCTGGAGACCTTTCCAGTGAAGCCTAAGGCAAAGAAGGCATTGAGTCCCTCAGCCCCATCTGTGTCCGCAGTTACTAAATCACCCTCCCCATTCAGCAGCAGCCCTCCATTTTCCTTGTTCCGCCTTGGTCTCTAAGGAGCAATAAGTAAACCTCACCAGGGTGAGCATGGAAATGGCCGATGAGAGAGGCTGGGGGCTGACAAGTGCCCTGGGCCACCTTCCTGGTCTGTCCATGCCACCAAAGGCACAGACCAGTCTCCTCTCTTCTGAACCTGCATGTCTTCGAGCCCCTCCATGAGACCAGGCTCTGCAGCCCAAACCCACTGGTGTGTGCCCTCACCCTGCATGGTCACGAGCTATACACTGATGGTTTTCTCTCCTGGGCATGATCTAGCCAAGCCCAGCTGTGTCCAAGTGTGAGAGACTGAAAGAGTTAATGTCTCAAACATTGTGGAGAGATGAGGCGCGATTTGCATGGCGACGGCAATTCGGCTAGCATGGGATGGGGAGAGCTTTTCGGAGGAGGGACTAAAAGAGGTATTGTCTTGTGAGACACTGAAAGAGGTACTGTCTCAAACATTGTAGCAAGATAAGGTGCAGCAAGGCGGCTAGCACGGGATGAGAAGCGCGCGTTGGAGGATGCACAGTTACCATCTATAGCCAGAGGTCACACAGAGTTTCATCTAAGGAATGGGCCTACAACCACCCAAAACTTGGAATGAAACTCCTCGCAAAAACCTCCCCCCTCTCCCCCCAGCGCCTGCAAACCTTTGAGGACCAGAACAACATAAGTAAGTCCTCCAGGGGTGTGACCTGAGGCAGGGATCAGAGTATAAAGAGACACCTTCCCCAGGGAACGGCGCGCACCCATCACCGGAGGATTGCCACGTCTGTCACCATCATCACGGCATCCAAGGGTGGTGATACCTTTCCTTTTCTTTATCTTCCTCTCTTCTCTTTTCCTTTTCTCACTTCTCCTTTCCTCTACTCTTCCACTATACATATATCTGGGCATATGAGTTTTGGATGAATTGTGACGGGTTGCCCGGAAAATAGCTCCATTGCCAAATTGCCTCTGTTCGTTCGCTGAGCTTGCTAGTTCGTTAAGTTTGTAGTTTGCTAGTTAATAAAGTTGCTAGTCTGACTGTTCCTCCGAGTCCTTGTCGTGACTCTACCGGCCTGCGGCTCTGCCGAGCAGAGATTGGCCTTTGTCGGTACACAAATCCCCGGGGAATCATAAAGATTCGCCCATCTCGCAACCCACCGAGTGGGACGAGACACCAAGCTCTCCCACCTCCCCTGTCCTCTCTCCACCTGCCCTGCCCTCTGCCCAGCCCAGTCTCAGCCGGCCCCACGGCAGTGCCCACCGCAGGGTGCCGCAGACCTCTGGGCACTCACACCACAGCCCCAGCCCCTCTGAAGGGCACAGCAGCTGCTGGGGGGTCAGCCCCAGAGATGGGGGACATCTGTAGCACAGGGAAACAGAGGTCAATGGCACCCTGTGTCCTCTGCTCTCCTCTCCAGGAGATCCTAAGAGGGCTGCAGCCCCTCCGTGCCATCCCGTCTCCCCAAGCCAGTACAACAGCCCTGGCTCTGGGGTCCTCAGGCTGCTCCTGCTGCCCCAGGGACACAGCAGCCTGCCCCAAGCTGGTGCAGCCAGAAAGGGGTTTTAGGTTCCCATTCATTCTTGCTCCACTGAGGATGGATCTTGGACAAGGACGATGCTGCAGGTTCATTTGTTTTGCCTAAATACACAGACGGCCTGGCTCCTCATTTACACAAAGTCTCCGCATCGCACAAGACAGGTGCGTACATTGGGAGGAGGGGATGAATAATGACATTTCCTTGTAGACAACATCATCACAAGAGGAAAACTGTAGGAAAAAAAAACCAAACAAAGGAAAGACAGGCTTGGCCTGTCACGACACACAGAGGAACCCATTTGCAGAGGAAGGTAGGCAGCCTATGGCTGCTGAAATGAATCCAATCAGTTTCCTCAGGGCAACCTTGAGCTCCTTGTTCCTCATGCTGTAGATGAGGGGGTTCACTGTTGGGGGCATCACTGAGTACAGAACTGCCACCACCAGGTCCAGAGCTGGCGAGGAGATTGAGGGAGGCTTCAGGTTGGAAAACATGCCAGTGCTGAAGAACAGGGAGACTACAGCCAGGTGAGGGAGGCACGTGGAAAAGGCTTTGTGCCATCCCTGCTCAGAGGGGATCCTCAGCACAGCCCTGAAGATCTGCCGGTAGGACAGCACAACGAAAATAAACCACCCTCAAAATAGAAAAGCACTAATCAAAACAACCCCAACTTCTCTGAGGTAGGAGTTGGAGCAGGAGAGCTTGAGGATCTGGGGAAGTTCACAGAAGAACTGGTTTATGGCATTGCCTTGGCAGAGCGGTAGTGAAAATGTATTGGCAGTGTGCAGCATAGCATTGAGAAAACCACTGCCCCAGGCAGCTTGCTGCCATGTGGACACAAGCTCGGCTGTCCAGGAGGGTCCCGTAATGCAGGGGTTTGCAGATGGTAACATAGCGGTCATAGGCCATGATGGTGAGAAGAGAAAACTCTGCTGACATCAAAAAGAGAAAGAACAAAACCTACGCAGCACATCCCGAGAAGGAAATGGCCCTGGTGTCCCAGAGGGAATTGGCCATGGATTTGGGGACAGTAGTGGAGATGGAGCCCAAGTCGAGGAGGGAGAGGTTGAGGAGGAAAAAGTACATGGGGGTCTGGAGGCGGCAGTCACAGGCTACGGCTGTGATGATGAGGCCGTTGCCCAGAAGGGCAGCCAGGTAGATGCCCAGGAAGAGCCAGAAGTGCAAGAGCTGCAGCTCCCGCATATCTGCAAACGCCAGGAGGAGGAGCTTGGTGATGGAGCTGCTGTTGGCCATTTTCTGCCTCTGAGTCCAAGGAGGAAAAGGCAGTGAGAAATTAGGGGAGACTCCTCTGAACAAAATCAAAGCCATTTTTCATTTAACCCCCCAAACTGCCTCTCCCCTTCAGAGACCTTTGAGCAGCTCCCTTGCACAAGCGCTGGGTTGTGGTGGCTGAGGGTGCCACTGGGAGGACAGGACTCTGCAGTGGGCTCTGGGGGAGTTAGTCCTGCCCTACAGCAATAGCTAAATAAGAACAAGGAGTGACCTGTGATTAACTCAAGTCGTGGTTGATTTCACAGCATATTCACTCTCCCTTCACTTGACTGCAGAACAGTGTTGGCTGTTGATTTTCTTCTAGCTGCCTGTTTCATTGCAGGAGCATTTCTTGAAGGTAGACAACCCTGGCATTTGTACTGCATGCCAAGTGAAGTCTTGAGGGTCCTGGGAGGCAAAGGGAGTGTCCCTTAGTGCAGAGTGAAGCCAGCCAGCGTGTCCATCAGTCCTCGTCTCAGGCTCAGGCTCATTCCAGTTGCCCACACGCGACTGCCCATTTACTCCCTGTCTTCTCTGTTGAGCACCCAGATATGACAAAGACCTTGATGGAGAGCTGTGCTCTTCCATTAGGATATGCTAAAGGTGGGGTTCCTAAAGGGGAGAGTCAGCTTTTTCCCACCCCATGCACTGCATTGCCCAGAGCCCCACTGGTTAGAAGGGGGCTTGGACATCTTCCTGCCATGGAGACATCTGAATGGCAGGACCCACAGGGGGAGTGTCTGAGCTGCAGCTGAAACCCCCATCCCCAGAGAGCCACAAAACCAGAGCAGCAGAAGCATGGGCAACTGGAGACACAAGGAGAAATATGACAGTGCTTTTGCAAGGGGAAGCAATGCCAGGAAGGGACATAGTGGCACCCAGGAGAGTCTGCTTTGCTGGAGGTCTGGCTGACAAGGAGCTGACTCATGATCTGAAAACCCTGACATTAAAAGCTGTCAGGCAGGTGCTCCCATTGCCCTGCCAGACTATTCTGTTAGTACTGTCCTCCCATTCCCTGCCCATGTCTCAGCTGTCTGGAGCTGTACCTGCCGGGAGCTCCTTCTCTGTCCCCACGTCTGCTCCCCGTCCACGCACACAAAACCCATCCCACTCACTATGTGCTCACCTCCGCCCTGCAGACACCTCCTGGCAGCAGGGCACTGACCAGAGGCATCTCTGTGTGCAGGGGTGAAGGAGAAGCTCAGACGAGTCCTAACAAGAACTGCAGTCTCAGTGCCTTCTGCAGCACAGAGAAATCAATCCCCATCTCCCATGGCCTAAGCAGACAAGCAAGAGGAGAAACCTCAAAGCACAGACACCTTCCCTTTCAAATAAATGCTGCCTTGGTGTCCTTATTCAAAAGAGCAGTCAGAAATGTCCTGGGGGCAGATGTAGAGCTGTGAGCAGCCTTGAGACATGCAGCACCTTCTCAATAGCAGAAGGATCCTGTGCTGCTGAAGGGGGGTCTCTCCTTCCACCCCCAGCTTCTCCCCACAGCACTGTGGGGAAATCCACGGGTAGGCAGAGTGCTGACCCTGGCAGGCAGAAGAGTCCCTCCCTGGCACACAGCCCCTTGGGGTGCAGGGATCCTGCTCTGAAGGACAACCCTGGGCACCCCTGGGTGCACACCTGGCTGCACAGCCCTGCAACCCTCCCTGCAAAAAGGGAGCTGTGATGCCCTGTCCCTCTGAGGGTGCAGCAGGGAAGCCCTGCTGGTCTGTCTGCACACTAAGGAAACCTGGAGAGCCATCCTGCCAGATCCTACCTGCTCTGGGATGTGCCAGCTCTAGGAGACCCCTCCAGCATACCCAAGTACATTGCCCTGCAGCCAGAGACTTACTGTGTTAAGGGCTCTGAAGATTTCTCCTCCAGTGAGCTCTCAGCATCCACCCACTCCACACTGCCTTTAACCTCTCTCTTACTTCTCTCCTCTCCCCTCACTGATTCTCTGCTCTCCCCTTGCTGCCTGCAGGCAGTGTCTCAGCCCTGCTGTGCTCTGCAGAGGATCTGCTCCTCGGCAGAGCTCTCTGCCTGAAGCACTGCACTCTTGCCATGAGTTTCCTCCGTCTCAGGAGCCCACTGCAGCTCAGCAGCAGAGGACCACCCCAAGGTGCCACTTTCTCTGCCCCCTCTGGGCTCCCTTGAGGTGTCCCCGGGGCTCCAGGGCTGACACCGCCTGAAAGGCAGCAGGATCATCCCTGGGGAATGTACTTTGGAGTCAACAAAAGAATCACTAATGGTCCCTCTCTAAACATTGGAGGGGGACTGATTCCTGCAGCAGAAATTGTCCTACCAGAGCATGGTTTTCTGCGAGAGGTGTAAATGTTCCCCTCTGGACACCGCAGGTCCTGTCCCATAACACGAAGGACAGACAGACAGGGACAGGGCGCGGTTGGCTTCCCCTGTGCTGGGCAGTGGTTCAGCTGAGGCAATGTAGGCATCTCCTTCCCAGCTGCAAGAAGCACAGTTCAGCTCCCTCCATGCACCCCACACAGCCACAGCAGATGGGATTCCTCTTGCTTCAGTTCAGGGGTGCACTAAAGCGTTGCCTGCAGGTGAGCCCCTGCTCTGAGCCCCTTGTCTTTACTCTGTGGGCACTCAGTTGCTCACCCACAGACACTTGGTGAAGACTGAGGGGCCAGGGTTGGTCTAAGACGTGTGCAAGTGTTTGCAAGCTGTGACGGAAAATCTCTGAGAATACCCACATCCTTCCCGAGCATCAGCTGAGGTCCAGAGGTGGAAGGGGGATTTCCTTGGCCATCCTAAATGACACCGACCTGTACATTTAGGGCACCTGAGTGCACCTTGTCAAATATATCTGTGGAGCACACAGAGCTCTTGAGCTGACCAAACGCAGGAGTGCATCAGAAGGAGACCCGGGTCTCTCTCTATCCACTGCATTTACTAGAACACCAGTCACTGCAAAGCTAAGACACCTGCACATCCCTGCACTGAAGACACCTTATTTATTTTCATTTATTCAATTGCTTTAAAAGAAGCCTCCAGTGCCTGGCCAGGTGCCTGGAGTGCTAATACAACTCCACTCAGCAGGAAAACACAGCTCAGGACCTCCAGGAAAGCCACGCCCTGTTGGAGCTGGTGCGAGGAAGATACCCCAGGTCCTCCCAAAGGGGTCTGGTGCCTGTGTGCCATCATCTGAACACCAACACCATGGCACAGACGCACAGTCCATCCCTTGGTGGTGCCGTAGGACTGGAAGGCAGGTCACAGCAGGGTGCCCAACCCTGTACTTGTGTTCTCCACCCTTGACCATTCTCCTCTCTCTGGACCTCTACTCACCTGCCTGATGAGATGGAGGGGGAAGATGATGATGATGTCCACAGTGTGGATGGACCAAAGGCTGTCCATCCGCTGTCTCTGCAGCACCCTGTCCTTCCTGGAGTTTGTCTTGCAAGCCCCACAGCCCTGCAGAGTTTCTGCAGAGTCACCAAACGTTTCTCTGGACAAGATGTCATTGCCCAGCCTTGTTTCTCTGGCCTTGGAGACTGCAGGGCAGTATGTGGACACCTCATTGCCTTGTTACATTAACATCTGCCAAGCACTCCAGCATGTGAAGCAGAGTGGGGGCCCTGGGGCCCTGGTACCATGTTTACCTGTAACAAGTCTGTGCTCAGCCCTGGTGCCCCAGCTCAGATGCTGCAGCGCAAATGTGCACAGGCAGGAGGAGCTGGGGAAGAGACAGGAGGAGCTGGAGCCTCCCAGCACTGTGATGTTTTTGGATGAAATTAGATGTGGTGGGACAGCTTGCTCACTTGGGGTGCTGCAGTGGAGGGATAGAGGCTCTGCAGAAGAGAGTGGCAGGGAAGGTGAGGATGGGGGATGTCTCCAGTGTGAAGGGCCAGCTCAGATGTCTGGAGGTCTTGCAGATGCTTAGCTTCTGTCACTGAGGATTAGAGAGGCCAGTAAGGGTGACATCGTATTGGCAGTTATGAACCATGCAGTGAGGGTGAGGAAGCAGGAAAAGTCTTCTGTCAGCAACCCAAGGAAGTCTGCAGGGCAATGAGCCAGTTCCTGTGGGGGACTGTAATTGCCCTGGCATCCACGGACCAGGCAAAACAAGGTGCAAACAGTCTGGAGCACCATGGGACAACTTCTTAATACAGCTGCCCAGTGGGCCAACAAAGGCCCTGGGTGCTCACCTGGATCCCGTACTGGCAACCAAGGACGAGCTGGTCAGGGATGTGATAATCACGATAAACAACTCCTCACACACACACACACACAGACACTGGAAATGGGAAGGAAAGAAATGATTTAGGGACAATACTGTCTGAGGGGTCTTGCCATTGGATGATAACAGTTAGAAAGGAGAGAAAAAGTATTGTTCTAACAACTTCATGCCAGACTATAACACTGAGAAATTATAACTATCTTGCCAAGGAAGAATGAAGGAAAGGAGTAACATCAAAGAAATAGAGTTTACCATCATCAAGAAGAGGAAGACCTTCTTTTAGAGCATGTTACTGCTGCTGTTCTTAGTGCCAGTAGAAATAAGGCAAATCACAGGGTGGGTTGGCCCCAGCTGGCAGCTAAGCCCCCAGGCAGCTGCTCGCTCAGTGCCCCTGAGCTGGAGGGGGGAGAGCAATGGAAGGGCAAAGGGAGAAACACTCATAGGTCAAGACAAAGGCAGTTTAATAAGGGAAGCAAAGGTGCGTGCGCAAGCAAAAGAGAGTAAGGAATTGCTCTCAGTTTGTTTTCCTTGGTCTGCCTTTGCTGAGCGGACTGAAGGGGCTCCTCTTTTTCTCGAGCCATAGAAGGGTTTGGGTTGGAAGGGAGCTTCAAGGTGATGTAGTTGCAAGCCCCCTGGCACGAGCAGGGATAGGGGAAGCCGTCCCTGGGTGGGCTCGAACCACCATCCTTTCGGTTAACAGCCGAACGCGCTAACCAATTGCGCCACAGAGACTCCCAAAGTGAGCTATGAAGTGCTTCCCTTCGGCAGGCAGATGTTTGGCCATTGCCAGGGAAGCAGAGCTTCGTCACCCAGAATGGTGACTTGGGAAGAGAAAGACCAGAACCCGGAGTGTCCACCATTCATCCTTCTTTCCCTGAGCACCGGACCTCCCCTCCCATGGCATTTCTGGTAGCAGTCCTCTCTCATTCCCTGCCCTCTGCACACCATCCCTCTGCAATACAAAGGTGGGCACCAAAGGAACTCCTCCTGGAGCCTTGCACAAGCACTTAGACCTCCAAGAGCACAGAGGTGCCTCAGCGAGGTCCTCCCCTCACCAAGATGCACTTCCTCAACTGGTGCTTTTAGGATGCACGAATGGTGACAGGAGAAACGTGGTCATCCCCTGAGGATGACAGGGAAAGCCTTGAGAGCTTCTTAGCGTCTCAGGTAGTGATCAGGTAGTGATTGGCAGTGCGTACGGATGCGAGAGAAGGTGTAGGGAACTCGTCAAGAAGCAAGGTGATGGTTGAGGGCTTTAGCAAATCCTTCCAACCTTGTGTGAGCCCAGCAATGGAAAGCCGTTGATGTCTGTGGGTGGAGGAGGAATAGGTCTGCCCTGGGAATGTGGCTGAAGGCCCCTGCACAAAGGAGAGGTTTCCATCATGTGTGCATGCCTCAGCCTGGGAGATGGGGAATGCCCTCTGCTGTGGGGTGGCTAGACAGTGCTCAACATGCCCCATGAGCTGACCTTCCTCTCTTCCTCTCCTTCACTCCCCAGCCTTGGACGCACCTCAGGAAGCTTTTCACTGCTTTAGAGGACGGTTCATTCTTTCAGTACCTGCAGTTCAGGAACTTGGCACCAGAGGGCTCCTTAACATGCAAAATGCCATACCAAGCCAAGTCTCCCTGCAGAATTCTCCCTAATGCTTCAAGTCTCGTGGGGCTGAGTTGAGAGACTCCAGGAGTGCAGCCAATCGGAGAAGATTTCAGTAATAAATATCAATACAACAGGATGTCTTCTTTCACCACTTTTCTTTACTTTTCTGCTTACAGAACAAATGATATCAGCCTTCCCCAATTCCTATTCATCTCCTGATGCGTCTCCTGATGAAGTCTGAACATATAGGAAAAGGAAGATCCTTTTTGTACAACATGGTGTGGGCAAACTCTGTCCCCCCCCCACCTCCCACACACCCTGCCATTTCTATCATCAGCCACCTGGGACTTGCATCATGCTCTCTCAAATCCAAGCTTTTCCCACCATAGTCTGCAGCTGAAGGTGCATTTGCACCAGTTCCCACCTGCTGTAGTTGGAGAACCAGCTGCGCAGTCACAGAAGGATGGTTCTTACCTGCCAAAAAAAAAAAAAAAAAGAAAGGAAAAAAAAGGAATTGTTCAATAAAAAATAAAAGGCGTTCCTCAGCTGCCTATGAAGTCCAAGTTGCCTCCAGTGAAGTCCACTTTCCACAGTGGGTAACCTTAGTGGAAAACCTTCAGCGAGATACATAGGAAGGGACAGGGAGGAACATAATTCAGGATTTGGCTGAAGGCACCATCAGGCAGACTGCAGAAAGTTGAGAAGGGGGCCCTTGAAGGAGTCCATGCGGAAAGATGTGACAGGGTAGTGAGAGTCAATGCAGAGGAAGATCAATATTTCTTCTCCTGAACGTAGTATACGGGCTGGAAATTTCCCTGTTGGCACCATGGCATCATGTCACCCACATTAACTGTGGTGATTTCCGTGTGTGGGGCTTTATTTATCAAAGACCCCAGGCACGGGTCAGTGAGTTGAGGCACCACAGCTGTGAGCTGCAACTGCCTTGGGCACAACTTGTCCTGAGACCAAATCTCTCACTCCCTGCTTGGTAATGGCACTAACCAGCCATCTGTCAGACAAACGTGGGCACCAAACAAGCTCCACCCACCCGAGCCTTGCACAAGACTTGGATTCAAGGAGGACAGATGTGCCGGAGGGAGGCCTTCCCCTCACCTAGAAGCCTTTCCCAGATTGGTGCTTTGGGATCCATGAATCCTGAATGGAGAGACATGGCCATTTCTGGAAGGGGGGATGGAAAGCCTTGCTGGGAAACCTGGCCGCTGCCTGCTGAAGGTCCAGGGAATCACCCTCCAAGGATGCACAAGTTGCTGAGGAAGCTGTCTCAAACCAGAGACTAACCGCAAGAGCAAGGGCTATGTTTCACCCATGGACCCAATCTTTCCTTTTTGCTCTTCCCAGGGAGTTCTCAATCCAGAACTTTGGCTTTCCTCATTGGTCTCCAATGGTGATTTATTTTTCTTATTGATGGTATCACCTATCCATCCACATGTTGCATTTAGGCAGTCTTGCTTCTCCTCTGGGACTCATCGTGTAGAGCTAAGACATAGAATCATAGAAACAGAGAATCCTAGAATCCTAGAATGGTTTGGGTTGGAAGGGACCTTAAAGATCACCTGGTTCCGACCCCTCTGCCATGGGCAGGGACACCTTGCACTAGACAAGGTTGCTCAAAGCCCCATCCACCCTGGCCTTGAACACTTCCAGGCATCTACGACTTCTCTGGGCAACCTGCTCCAGTGTCTCACCACCCTCATAGTGAAGAATTTCTTCCCTATATCTAACCTAAATCTACTCTCTTTCAGTTTAAAGCCATTACCCCTTGTCCTATCACTACATGCCCTAGTAAAAAGTCTCTCTCCAGCTTTCTTGTAGGCCCCCTCCAGGTACTGCAAGGCTGCTAGAAGGTGTCCCCGGGGCCTTCTCTTCTCCAGGCTGAACAACCCCAGCTCTCTCAGCCTGTCTTCATAGGAGAGGTCCTCCAACCCTCTGATCATCTTCATGGCCCTCCTCTGGACTCTGTCCAACAGGTCCATGTCTTTCTTATGCTGGGGGCCCCAGAGGTGAACACAGTACTCCAGTTGCGGGTCTCATGAGAACAGAGTAGCGGGGGAGAATCACCTCCCTCGACCCACTGGTCACGCTTCTTTTGATGCAGCCCAGGATGTGATTGGCTTTCTGGGCTGCGAGCGCACATTGCCGGGTCACCTTGAGCTTCTCGTCAACTAACACCCCCAAGTCCTTCTCCTCAGGGTTGCTCTCAATCCATTCTCCGCCCTGCCTGTATTTGTGCTTGGGATTGTCCCAACCCATGTGCACGAACTTGCACTTGGTCTTGTTGAACCCCATGAGGTTCACACGGGCCCACCTCTCTAGCCTGTCAAGGTCCCTCCGGATGGCATCCCTTCCCTCTAGAGTATCAACCAGACCACTCACCTTGCTGCCATCCACAAACTTGCTGAAGGTGCACTCAATCCCACTCTCCATGTCGCTGGAAAGTTGTTAAACAGTGCCAGTCCCAATACCGACCCCTGAGGAATGCCACTCATCACTGGTCTCCACTTGGACATCAAGCTGTTGACTGCAACTCTTTGAGTCCAACCACCCAGACATTTCCTTATCCACAGACTGGTCCAGCCTTCAAATCCATGTCTCTCCAATTAAGACACAAGGATGTTATGCGGGACAGTGTCAAATGCTTTGCATAAGTCCAGGTGGATGACATCAGCTGCTCTTCCTTTATCCACCAATGCTGTAACCCCATCGTAGAAGACCACCAGATTTGTCAGGCATGATTTGCCCTTTGTGAAGCCATGTTGGCTGTCACCAATCATCTCCTTATTTTCCATGTGCCTTAGCAGAGTTTCCAGGAGGATCTGCTCCATGATCTTGCCGTGCACAGAGGTGAGACTGACTGACCTGTAGTTCCCCCGGTCTTCCTTTTTCCCTTTTTAGAAACGGGGGTTATGTTTCCCCTTTTCCAGTCAGTGGGAACTTCACCAGACTGCCACGACTTTTCAAATATGATGGGTAGTGGCTTAGCAACTTCATCCGCAAGTTCCCTCAAGACCCATAGATGCATCTCATCAGGCCCCATGGACTTGTGCACATTCAGGTTCTTTAGATGTCTCAGACCTGATCTTCTCCTATGGCGGGCAGTACTTCATTCTCCCAGTCCCCGCCTTTGCCTTCTGCAACTTGGGTGGTGTGGCTTCAACACTTGCCAGTTAAGAATGACGCAAAAATGTCATTGAGTACCTCAGCCTTCTCCATATCTCAGGTAACCAGCTCTCCCGTTTCCTTCTGGAGAGGGCCCACATCTTCCCTAGTCTTCCTTTTATCACTGATGTACCTATTGAAGCTTTTCTTGCTGCCCTTGACGTCCCTGGCCACATTTAGTTCTATCAGGGCTTTAGCGTTCCTAACCTGATCCCTGGCTGCTCAGGCAATTTCTCTGTATTCCTCCCAGGCTACCTGTCCTTGCTTCCACCCTCTCGGCTTCTTTCTGTGTTTGAGTTTGACTAGGAGCTCTTTGTTCATCCATGCAGGCCTCTGGGTGTTTTTGCCCAACTTCCTCTTTGTTGGGATACATTACTCCTGAGCTTGGAGGAAGCTTAAATGTTAACCAGCTTTCTTGGGCCCCTCGTCCCTCCAGGGCTTACACAGGACCATGTGCAGGTGACTTTTCAATATCTCCAAGGGTGGAAACTCCACAACCTCACTGGGAAACCTATGCCAATGCTTGCTCACTCTTACAGTAAAAAAAAGTCTTTCCTGATGTTCGTAGGGAACCTCCTGCATTTCAGTTAGTGCCCATTGCCTCTGGTCCTGTCAGTGGGCACCACTGGAATGAGCCTGGCTCCATCCTCTTTGCACCCTCCCTTCAGGTATTTATATACATTCATAAGATGCGCCCTGAGCCTCCTCTTCCCCAGGCTGAACAGTCCCAGCTCTCTCAGCCTCTTCTCATAGGAGAGATGCTCCAGTCTCTTCATCATCTTTGTCGCGCTTCATTGGACTCTCTCCAATATGTCCATGCCTCTCCTGTACTGAGGAGCTCAGAAATGGACTCGAAGTGTGGCCTCACCAGTGCCAAGGAGAGAGGAAGGGTCACCCCCTTCAACCTCCTGGCAACATTTGTCAAAGAGAGCCCAGGATACCATTCACCTCCATTCCTGCAAGGGCACATTGCTGGCTCATGGGCAACTTGGTGTCCACTAGAAGCCCCGGGGCCTTTTCTGCCAAGCTCCTGTCCAGCTGGGAGAACCCCAGCATAGCCTGGTGCATGGGGTTCTTCCTCCCCAGGGGCAGGACTTGGCTGTTCCCCTTGTTGAACTTCATGAGGTTCCTGTCAGCCCATTTCTCCAGCCTGTCCAGGTCCCTCTGGATGGCAACACAACCCTCTGGTGTATCAGCCCCTCCTCCAAGTTTGGTGTCATCAGCCAACTTGCTGAGGGTACACTCTGCCCCATCATCCACATCATTCATGAAGATTTTGAGCAGGATTGGACCCAGTACTGAACCTTACAGTACACTTATAGTTAGTGGGTTCCAGCTAGACTTTGTATCACTGATCACCGCTCTTTGGGCCCAGATGTTCAGCCAATATTCAACCCACCTCACAATGACCATCCAGCCCACACTTCAACAGCTTCTGCCATCAGCATCTTAGTGCAGACCATGCCAAAAGCCTGGCAGAAGCAAAGGCAGACAATAACCGTTGCTCTCCCCTTGTCTACAAAGGCAATCATTTGACTGGAGAAGGTTATCAGGTCAGTGAAGCATGACTTCCCCTTGGTGAATTAATGCTGACTATGCCTGATGATTTTCTTGCTGTTCATGTGCCTGGGAAAGGTTTCCAGGATTAGCTGCTCCATTGTGTTCCCATGGGTCAAGATGAGGCTGACTGGTCTGTATCTCCCTGGGTCCTCCATCTTGCCCTTCTTGAAGATAGGACTGGCATTTGATTTCATCCAGTCTTTGGGCACTTCTCCCAGTCATCATGAGTGACTAAAGATTCTCAAGAGTGGCCTTGCAATAACATCTGCCAGCTCCCTCAGCACTCGTGAGTGCATCCCATCAGGGCCCATGCACTTACGTATGTGCCATTTACTTAAGTATTCCCTGACCACATCCCCTTCCGCTAAGGTTCCGTCTTCCTTGCTCCAGCCTTTCCCCCTGCTCTCTGGCACCTGGGATTCCTGAAGGTTGCTCTTGCTGGTAAAGGCTGAGGTGAAGAAGGCATTCAGTACTTTCCTATGTCCGTTGTTAAAGGTCCCCTGCCTCGTCCAGCAGCAAGCCCACATTTTCCCTAACCTTCCTTTTACCTCCTATGTTCTTATAGAAGCCCTTCTTGTTGCCTTGGACGTCCCTGCCCAGATTCAGTTCTACGTGGGCCTTGGCTTTCCCAACCCTCTCTCTGCATGCTGGGACAATGTCTCTCTATTCCTCCCAGGCTGCCTGTCCCTGCTTCCACCCTCTGTATGCTCCCTTTTTGTGTTTGAGTTTTGCCAGGGGGTCCTTGCTCATCCCTGCAGGCATTTTTGCATGATTTCCTGGACATAAAAGTACGTAGCTGCCATGAATTAGCTTTGGCATTGTAGGGATGTCCATGAGACAAGTGCCATCACAGTCAATGGAGTTCTAGAAAGTACAGCTGCTGGAGAACATAAGGAGAGAGATGGAGCTCTCCCTATGGCACATGACTCCATTTGCTCAGCTGAATACTTCAAGAGGCTGCCATGAACATAATGAAGAGGAACAGATTCCATTGCCAGTTAAACAGGCCATCTGCTGTCCTTTCAGTTAGAATGACAGAATCATAGAACAGCCCAGGTTGGAAGGGACCGCGAAAGATCATCTGGTCCATCCTTTCATGGACCCTACGCAAGATTAGCTAGCACCCTGTCCAATCACATCTTGAAACCCTCCAGTGACGGCGACTCAACCACGTCCCAGAGGAGGTTGTCCCACTGAATGATTGTTCTCACTCTAAAAAATGTCTTTCTTATGTCAACACGAAACTTCTCCTGGTGCAACTTGTACCCATTGCCCCTCGTCTTCTCCATGGGCTCCTTGAGAAGAGAGAGCCTGCATCCTCTTGGGAGACACCCTTTAGGTACCTTTAAGTTGGCCAAAGGAATGCCCCACCAGCCTCCCAGAAGATGCCCCCAGATGCTGTCCTGTCTCTAAGAGCTACTCCATCAGAGCTTGCAGCTACCTGCAGCTGTCTTGCACCACCTGTGGCACCTCAGATGTCACCAGGGGTTCCATCTGAAGAGCTCACTCCTGGCCTCCAGCCCCATTAATTAGCAGGGCAGATGAGACAAGCAGCTCACCTGCAGGTGCCTATTTTGTGCACACCTGAATGGAGGCAAGAGGAATCCCACCTGCTGAGGGGTTGTGGCAGGCAAGGGAGGGAGCTGAGTGCCCTTCTAGCCCAGGACTACAAACCACAAAGAGATGCCTGGCTTGACTCACCTGAATCACTTCCCTCACTTTGGAGAAATTAGGACCCCCTCTGTACCCTTCCTATTCTCCTCAGATTCTGTAGAGCAAAGATGAATGCACAAAGGCTGGGATGGGGGCTGTGAGCACTGACAGGGTAAAGACATGGGATGGGGAAACACCTCCCAGGGGGAAAATCTCCAGGCAGCAGGGATTTCATCAGGGAATGAGAGGAAAGTAAACCCAAAAATGTTGTGGGAGGGAGAACTGAGAAAACTCTGTATCATCCCCTCCAATGCAGACCCCTTCCTTTGAGCAAGCCCCCTTGCCTCCTCTCCCAGCCAGCAAAGCCTCTGCCCTCAGGGCTGTGGGGTTCAAGGCATTGAGCCACCTCCTCTGCAGCCAGAGCTCCAGCAGAGCCTTGGGGCAGCTCTCCAGCATCTTGCCCATTTCCCTCTGAAGAGCACAGAGGCTGAGAGCAGCTGCCCAGCAATGTTGATGTCATCCCTTAATGACATACCATCACTAGGACACTTGGCTATCTCCTTGAGGTGTCCTTCCAAGCTGTGAGCTGCCCTCCAGGATGCAACTCTGCCCCATAGCACCTTTGTGTAATCTGAAAGCCCCGTGGAGAAGCGCAGAGATGTTATGAGTGAAGAAATGCTGTTGGGTCGGTGAAATGAGCCATGTGTGGTTTTGGCTAGAAGTGAGGTGCTGAGACCTTGAGAAGAGGTGAGACATTTAATGGCCTGCAATGGATCCCTCTGCTCTTGGCTGTGGCTGGTTTCTTATCAGGGTGACATATGATTGTGATCTCCTCCTTCATCTCAGGTCTGGCACCTGCCCCTACCATTCCTATGAACCCACTGCTGCAGAGCAGGGCTGATTCCTGGGCAGCCAGTCAGCAGAGGCTCTGCTCCTCATGGCACACTCAGCCAGCACAATCCAGAGCTCCAGCCATGGAGGTGAAGGAAGGTCTCCTGAAAAGGGAAAGGGGGTGAGTGTAGCAGTGGGGAGGATCCATGAGAAATTTACTTGATTTTCTCAGAGACATCTCGCTTAATTTCTCACTGTCTTTTCCTCCATGTGCCCCATGCACAGAGTGAGCAGATGACCAACAGCAGCTCCATCACCTGGCATTCGCAGACACATGTGAGCTGCAGCTCTTGCACTTCCGGCTCTTCCCAAGCATCTACCTGGTTGCTGTCTTGGGCAATGGGCTCATCATCACCGCCATAGCCTGCAACCACTGCCTCCACACCCCCATGTACTTCTTCCTCCTCAACCTCTTCCTCCTCAACCTCTCCCTCCTCAGTCTGAAAATCCATGGCCAATTCTCTCTGGGACACCAGGACTATTTCCTAGGGAGGATGTGCTGCCCAGGTCTTTTTCTTTCTCTTCTTGATTGGAGGGCAATATTTTCCTCTCACCATCATGACCCATGACTGCTACGTTACCATCTGCAAACCCCTGCATTACGGGATCCTCCTGGGTAGCCGAGCTTGTGTCCACATGGCAGCAGCTGCCTGGGGCAGTGGTTTCCTCTATGCCATGCTGCACACTGCCAATACATTTAAGTACCACTCTGCCAAGGCAATGCCCTTGACCACTTCTTCTGTGAAATCACTCAGATATCTCAAGCTCTCCTGCTCCAGCTCCTATCTCAGGGCCTATAAAACCTTTGATACTGTCTTCCACAACATTGAGATGCTGGAGCGTGTCCAGAGAAGGGCAATAAACTGGTGAAAGGTCTGGAGAACAAGTCTTATGAGGAGCGGCTGAGGGAACTGGGATTGTTTTGCCTGGAGAAGCAGAGGCTGACAGGAGACCTTATCGCTCTCTACAACTACCTGAAAGGAGGTTGTAGCGAGGTGGGTGTTGGTCTCTTCTCCCAAGTAACTAGCTATAGGACGAGAGGAAATGGCGTCAAGTTGCATCAGGAGAGGTTTAGATTGGCTATTAGGAAAAATTTCTTTACTGAAACGGTGGTCGAGCATTGGAACAGGCTGCCCAGAGAGGTGGTAGAGTCACTATCCCTGGAGGAGTTCAAAAAATGTGTAGATGTGGCACTTCAGGACATGGTTTAGTAGGCATGGAGGTGTTGGGTTGACAGTAGGACTAGATGATCCTAGAGGTTTTTTCCAACCTTAATGATTCTAGGATTCTATGCTTCTCTTCCTGTAGGTCCCCTTTAAGTACTGGAAGGTTGCTATAAGGTCTCCCCAGGGCATTCCCTTCTCTAGGCTAAACAACCCCAGCTCTCTCAGCCTGTCCTCATAAGGGAGGGACTCCAGCCCCCTGATCATCTTCGTGGCCCTCCTCTGGACCCCCTCGAGCAGGTCCATGTCTGTCTTATGCTGGGGCCCCAGAGGTGAACACAGTACTCCAGGTGCGGGTCTCACAAGAGCAGAGTAGAGGGGGAGAATCACCACCCTCGACCCACTAGCCATGCTTCTTTTGATGCAGCCTGGGATGTGATTGGCTTTCTGGGCTGCGAGCGCACATTGCCAGCTCATATTTGGTTTTCCATCTACCAATACCCCCAAGTCCTTCTCCTCAGGGCTGCTCTCAATCCATGCATCATTGCCCAGCCTGTACCCATGATTGGGATTGCCCCAACCCAAGTGCAGGACCTTACTCTCTGCCTTGTTGAACCTCATGAGGTTCGCACAGACCCACCTCTCTAGCCTGTCAAGGCCCCTCTGAATGGCATCCATTCCCTCTAGAGTATCAACCAGACCACTCACCTTGCTGTCATCCGCAAAATTCCTGAAGGTGCACGCAATCCCACTGTCCGTGTCCCCAGCAAAACCTTAAATAATGCTGGTCCCAGTACAGACCCCTGAGGGACACCACTCATCACTGGTCTCCACTTGGACATCAAGCTGTTTACCGCAGCCCTCTGCTCTTGGCTGTGGCTGGTTTCTTTTCAGGGTAACATATGAGTATGATCTCCTCCTTCATCTCAGGTCTGGCACCTGCCCCTACCAGGAGCGTGGCGAAAAGGGCAAACAGGGCGTGGCATGTCAGTTTGCGCAGCAGATCGCGCAGGCAGGGCGTGTAGGGAAGGTGAAATCACCCTACTATCTCAGGAGCAACTGTGAGAACTGAGTTCATTCGGCAGTCCCCATCCTTTCAGAAAAAAATCAGCTATGGTCTTCACTCGTCAGAAAGCGATGCCCTCTGTGCTCACCAGAGTGGACGTGGCTACCCAGACGGAGCTCCCGCAAAAACATGCGGCCACCCAGGTCTCAGGCTGCAGGGAGTGCCTGGGCCTCTCACTGTTCACGCATGGCAGCCATGCGGACAGCTGTGTGAGGTGTGACCAGGTGGATGATTTGCTCTGCATGGTGGCAGAGCTACGGGAGGAGGTAGAAAGGTTAAGGAGCATCAGGGAGGCTGAGAAAGAGACAGACTGGTGGTGCCATGCTCTGCCCCCCCGAGACAGGAACAGGAGCAGCAGCAGCCACCAGTAAGAACCCACGATCAAGGGAATCCTGTACCCCCCCCACCGGGCTGAAGGCAGCAGCTCAAAGGAGAAAAGTGAACGGAGGCAAGTCCACGCTCGTGGCGGCAGGCGAACGCCCTCCTTGCCCACCTCGCCTCCCCAGGTGCCTCTGTACAAAAGGTATGAGGCCCTGGAGGAGGAAGGCCAGTCAATGGAGGATAGGGGTGACGGTCCATCTACACCAGAGGTGTCACCCAGGGCAGAAGAACATACCTCTCGTATTAACACCACCTCCACAAGGAAGAGAAGACGGGTTATAGTTGTGGGCAACTCCCTTCTGAGAGGAACCGAGGGTCCGATCTGCCGGACGGACCCTCTTCTTAGGGAAGTCTGCTGCCTCCCTGGGGCCCGGGTGAAGGATATCACGAGGATACTCCCTAGCCTGGTACGGCCCTCGGACTATTACCCTCTACTGCTCTTCCATGTGGGGGGCGATGAAGCTGCAACACGAAGTCCTAGGGCAATCAGAAGAGACTTCAAGGCCTTGGGACGGCTGGTAAGAGACTCCGGAGCACAGGTTATTTTCTCCTTTCACCTTCCAACTGTGGGCAGTGACACTAGAAGGAACAGAGGTACCCAGTCTATTAACTCATGGCTCCATGGCTGATGTCATCGCCACGGATTTGGTTTTTTTGATAACAGGATGGCCTACACAGCACCAGGTTTGCTGGTGTCTGATGGGATTCATCTTTCTCAAAGGGGAAAGAGAATCTTTGCTCAGGAACTTGCGGGGCTCATCGACAGAGCTTTAAACTAGACTCGAAGGGGGAGGGGAGTAATATCAGGCTTGCCCATGAGAAGCTGAGGGACGACGTGCCACAGTTAGAGGGAGCAGGTGCCAGCGAGGGCACTCAGCCTGTGTCTCTGAGATGTGCTGGGTACACTGGGGCATGGCTGAAGTCGAACAGAGTTGATCTAGGGGATACGGAGGCAATAGGAGCCAAGAGGAAAATGCCAGTGAAACCCCTCAAAGCACACAAGGGGTGTTCCTCTGTGAAGGAGACACGGACGACAGCCCAGCTGAAGTGCCTCTGCACCATTGCACGCAGCATGGGCAACAAGCAGGAGGAGTTGGAAGCCATTGTACATCAGGAAAACTTTGGGTTGCCATCAACCAGGTTGCCATCACGGAAACATGGTGGGATGACTCGCACAACTGGAGTGCGGCGATGGATGGCTATACACTCTTCAGGAGGGATAGGCGAGGCAGGAGAGGCGGTGGGGTAGCCCTATACATTAGGGAGTGTCTGGATAGTTTACAGCTTGATGATGGTGACGAGAGGGTGGAGTGTCTATGGGTAAGAACCAGGGGGAAGGCCAGCAAGGCATATATTGTGGTGGGAGTCTGTTACGGATCACCCAACCAGGATGAGGAGACAGATTAACTATTCTATAAGCAGCTGGGAGAAGCCTCACGATCGCTAGCCCTTGTTCTTGTGGGGGACTTCAACCTAGAGGACTTCAACCTAGAGGACTTCAACCTAGACTTCAACTAGAGGAAACAGTCTAGGAGGTTCCTGGAGTGTGTGGCAGAGAACTTCCTGACACAGCTGGTGAGGGAGCCAACTAGGGAATGGGCCCGCTGGACCTCTTGTTCACGAACAGAGAAGGACTTGTGAGCCATGTGATGGCTGGAGGCCATCTTGGGCAGATGATCACGAAATCATAGAGTTTTTGATACGTGGAGAAGCAGCGAGGGGGGTGCGCAAAACTGCCACCTTAGATTTCCGGAGGGCAGACTTTGGCCTGTTTAGGAGACTGGTCGAGAGAGTCCCCTGGGAGGCAGCCCTAAAGGGCCAAGGGGTCCAGGAAGGCTGGACATTCTTCAAGGAGAAGTCCTAAAGGCACAAGAGCAGGCTGTCCCCAGGTGCCGAAAGATGAGCCGGCGGGGAAAAAGACCAGCCTGGCTGACTAGAGAGCTTTGGCTAGAACTCAGGAAAAAGAGGAGAGTCTACGACCTCTGGAAGAAGGGGCAGGCAACTCAGGAGGACTACAAAGGTGTAGCGAGGTTGTGCAGGGAGAAAATGAGAAGGGCCAAAGCTGAGCTAGAGCTCAATCTGGCTGCTGCTGTAAAAGACAACAAAAAATACTTCTTCAAATACATTAGCAGCAAAAGGAGAGCTAAGGAGAATCTCCAGCCCCTAGCAGACGGGGGAGGGATAACAGTGACCAAGGCTGAGGAAAAGGCTGAGGTACTTAATGCCTTCTTTGCCACAGTCTTTAATAGCAGGGCCAATTGTTCTCTGGGTACCCAGCCCCCGGAGTCGGAAGAGAGGGACGGGGACCAGAATGGAGCCCCCATAATCCAGGGGAAAATGGTTAGTGACCTGCTGCACCACTTAGACACTCACAAGTCTATGGGGCCTGATGAGATCCATGCGAGAGTACGGAAGGAACTGGCAGATGTGCTCACCAAGCCCCTTTCCGTCATTTACCAGCAGTCCTGGCTAACTGGGGAGGTCCCAGTTGACTGGAGATTAGCAAATGTGACACCCGTCTACAAGAAGGGCCAGAAGGAGGATCTGGGGAACTACAGGCCTGTCAGCCTGACCTCGGTACCGGGGAAGCTGATGGAGCAGATCATCCTGAGTGCCATCACACAGCATGTAGAGGATAACCAAGGGATCAAGCCCAGCCAGCATGGGTTCAGGAAAGGCAGGTCCTGCTTGACCGACCTGATCTCCTTCTACGACAAGGTGACCTGCCTAGTGGATGAGGGAAAGGCTGTGGATGTTGTCTATCTAGACTTCAGTAAAGCCTTTGACACGGTTTCCCACAGCTTTCTCCTGGGGAAACTGGCTGCTCATGGCTTGGACGGGTGTCCTCTTTGCTGGGTAAAGAACTGGCTGGATGGCCGGGCCCAAAGAGTGGTGGTGAATGGAGTTTACTGCAGTTGGTGGCCGGTCACAAGCGGTGTTCCCCAGGGCTCTGTGCTCGGCCAGTTCTCTTTACTGTCTTTATCAATGATCTGGACGAAGGGATCGAGTGCACCCTCAGTAAGTTTGCAGATGACACCAAGTTGTGGGGGAGTGTTGATCTGCTTGAGGGGAGGAAGGCTCTGCAGAGGGACCTGGACAGGCTGGATCGATGGGCCAAGGTCAATTGTATGGGGTTCAACAAGGCTCAGTGCCAGGTCCTGCACTTGGGCCACAGCAACCCCATGCAACGCTACAGGCTTGGGGAAGAGTGGCTGGAAAGCTGCCCGGTGGAAAAAGACCTGGGCGTGTTGGTTGACAGCCACCTGAATATGAGCCAGCAGTGTGCCCAGGTGGCCAAGAAAGCCAATGGCATCCTGGCTTGTATCAGAAATAGCGTGGCCAGCAGGACTAGGGCAGTGATCATGCCCCTGTACTCAGCACTGGTGAGGCCGCACCTCGAATGCTGTGTTCAGTTTTGGGCCCCCCACTACAAGAGAGACATTGAGGGGCTGGAGCGTGTCCAGAGAAGGGCATCGAAGCTGGTGAAGGGTCTGGAGCACAAGGCTGATGGGGAGCGGCTGAGGGAACTGGGGTTGTTTAGCCTGGAGAAAAGGAGGCTGAGGGGAGACCTTATCGCTCTCTACAACTACCTGAAAGGAGGTTGTAGAGAGGTAGGGTTGGTCTCTTCTCCCAGGTAACAAGTGATAGGACAAGAGGCAATGGCCTCAAGTTGCACCAGGGGAGCTTTAGACTGGATTTTAGGAAATTTTACTTCACTGAAAGGGTTATCAAGCATTGGAACAGGCTGCCCAGGGAAGTGGTTGAGTCGCCATCCCTGGAAGTATTTAAAAGACTTTTGGATGAGGTTGCTTAGGGACATGGTTTAGTGGTGGTCTTGGTAGGGGTAGGTTTACGGTTGGACCCCATGATCTTAAAAGTCTTTTCCAACCTATGCGATTCTGTGATTCCCATGAACCCACTGCTGCAGAGCAGGGCTGATTCCTGGGCAGCCAGTCAGCAGAGGCTCTGCTCCTCATGGCACACTCAGCCAGCACAATCCAGAGCTCCAGGCACGAAGCTGAAGGAAGGCCTTGAGGGAAAGGAAAAAGGGGTGAGTGTAGCAGGGGGAGGATCCATGAGAAATTCCTTTCATTTTCTCAGAGAACTCTCTCATAGCTCCTCATTCTCTTTTCCTTCGTGAACACTGTCCCATGCCCTGAGAAAGCAAATGGCCCACAGCAGCTCTACCCCCAGTTCTCCTCGTGGTGTTTGCAGACACATGGCAGCAGAAGCTCTTGCACTTCCAGCTCTTCCCAGGCATCTACCTGGCTGCCCTTCTGGGCAGCATCCTCATCATCACCACCATAGCCTGTGACCACTGCCTCCACACCCCCATGTACTTCTTCCTCTTCAACCTCTCCCTCCATCTCCACTGCTGTCCCCAAATCCATGGCCAATTCCCTCTGGGACACCAGGACCATTTCCTAGGGAGGATGTGCTGCCCAGGTCCTTTTCTTTCTCTTCTTGATTGGAGGGCAATATTTTCTTCTCACCATCATGGCCTATGACCACTACATTGCCCTCTGCAAACCCCTGCATTACGGGACCCTCCTGGACAGCAGAGCTTGTGTCCACATGGCAGCAGCTGCCTGGGGCAGTGGTTTCCTCTATGCCATGCTGCACACTGCCAATACATTTTCACTACCGCTCTGCCAAGGCAATGCCCTTGACCACTTCTTCTGTGAACTTCCCCAGATCCTCAAGCTCTCCTGCTCCAACTCCTACCTCAGGGAAGTAGGACTTCTTGTTGATAGTGTCTCTCTTGCTTTTGGGTGCTTTATTTTCATTGTGCTGTCCTATGTGCAGATCTTCAGGGCCGTGTTGAGGTTCCTTTCTGAGCAGGGATGGCACAAAGCCTTTTCCACGTGCCTCCCTCACCTGCCTGTGGTCTCCCTGCTTGTCAGCACTGGCATGTTTGCCTACCTGAAGCCCCCCTCCACCTCCGCCCAGTCACTGGATCTGGTGATGGCTGCTCTGTACTCGCTGGTGCCCCCAGCGTTGAACCCCCTCATCTACAGCATGAGAATCCAGGAGCTCAAAGACACACTGAAGAAGCTGATTCAGCCACTTGTCTTTCAGCAGCAATAAGCTGCCCATGTCTCTTCACAGGGACTTCCTCTTCATCTCAGGAACCTCCTTTGCTTTGGGCATTTGGTTTGTG
The DNA here is from genome assembly GCF_034638445.1 of Ciconia boyciana. Lineage (NCBI taxonomy): Eukaryota > Metazoa > Chordata > Aves > Ciconiiformes > Ciconiidae > Ciconia > Ciconia boyciana. The sequence goes on from NW_027328405.1 coordinate 219,747, forward strand.
ATAATCATGGCTGTCCAGTAATGTCTGCATTTGCTTCACTTCTGCAGAGACATGAACCCAGTCTGTCTGACCCAGCGACCTTTGTACATGTCTCTGGCATGATGGTACAGGTGGTCTCCAGTGTTGCACCTCTGTAATAAAAAGGGATTTCCTCAGTGCCAGTGTCCAGATGTTGGCCTTCTCTTCCCCTACACGGGGGGACATGATGCCCCTACAAGACTGCTGCTGTTCCTGGCTTCTCCATGGGCTCAGGGGAGGAGGGTACGGGGCGATATGTTGAGGAAGGATGCCTGACCTGGGTGACCGCTTCCCATGGAGATGGTGAATGGTCAGGACGGGTCTGCCTGGGACTGTCCCCCCACGGCTTTCAGGCATCACAGCCCGCTCACTCTGCACAGCAGCACCATCAGCTCAGGGCTCTGCACGGAGCACGGGGAGGGAGCCCGAGTGGCTGGCCAGGCCAGCACAGATACATTCCCATGGGGAAAGGCTGTCTTGGGACAGGGATGTCCCTGGAGACGAGGAAAGGAGCAACTCCGTGTTTCCAGGGGGGAAGAAATGACCAAGAGAAACCTTTTTCTGCGTGCACCAGCTCGAGGCAGGCTGCTCTGTTGCTGGGGAGATGAGAAGAGCCGAGTGGCTGGGCCGGGCTAGAAAGTGCCTAGCAGAGGACACCACCAAAATTAGCTGAGCTGTGTGACCATGCAGGGTGAGGACTCACACCAGGGGGGTTTGTGGTGCAGAGCCAGGGTTCATGGATTGGGGCCGAGACATGCAGGCACAAGAGAGAGGAGGCCGGGCTGGAACAGTATTTGCAGCTTCATTGCTTGGCCATCCAAGGGACAGGGTAGTGATGGGACCATGAAGCACCGTCCAGAGGGTAACAGCAAAGACAGGTACAAACAAGGAATTCATGTGCATTGCCTTCGTTGTGCAGGTATGATTTGGGGAAAGGCAAATCTCACCTGGAGCTGGCTGCAAGGAAAGTCAAGAGCAAAAAGAAGAGCTTCGCTCGCTCACTAGAGACCGAGGCTGAACAAGGAAAATGCAGGGCTGCTGCTGAATGGGGAGGGTGAGTTAATAACAGAGGATGCAGATGGGGCTGAGGGACTCCATTTGCCTTAGACTTTACTGAAAAGGTCTCCAGGAGTCTTTGCTTAGGGGAAGATCACAAGGAGGAGGAGAACACGTATTGGCAGGAGCCTCAGGAATTCCCACAAGGACAAATGCCAGTTTTTGCCCCTGCAGGGCACTAACCACGGCACTGGCACAGGCTGGGGGCATTCTGGCTGGGGGGCAGCCCTGTGGGATTGGTCCTGGTGCTCAGCGATCTGGGCAGGAGGCAGCCGTGTGCCCTGAAGCAAGGGAGGCCAACGGCGTCCTGATTGCTATGACCAGGAGCATGGCCAGGAGATTGAGGGAAGGGGTTATCCTGAGTACTGCTTCCATATTTCAGATCCCAAATACAGGAAAGGTGTTGGCAAGCCGGAGTGGGTTCAGTGAAAGGCCGGCCCCCAGGATGGTCAGGGGCTGGAGCACTTGTCCTGTGAGCAGAGGCCAAGTGGCCAAGAGGCCTAGAAGGGAAGGCTTAGGGGGACCTCATCACAGCCTGCCATTACCTATGAGGAGGTCATGGAGAATAAAGAGCAAGGCTCTTCACCATGGTGCATGGTGGGAGGACAAAAACAATGGGTGGAAGGTGAAAGAGGAGAGGTTCAGCCTAGACATAAGGAAAAAACTTTGTCACCATCAGCTCAACCAAGCATTGGAGCAGGTCACCCAGATAGGCTGTGCAGTCTCTGTCCTGGAAGGTTTTCAAACTACGACTGGTTCAAGCTCAAGCTAAAACCATTGAGTGCTTTTAATAAAAGGCACAGCACATAAAATGCTGTGCATATAAAATGTCCAGTGCATATAAAATGCACTGGGCATCGGCCCTTCCCATGGCTCTCCAGATTTCCACCTCCCCTTGCTCTTTGTCCCTTCAGACACCGCCAAACTATCTTGTGGCTGCTTTGAGCTTCAGGGAGTTAGAAGCTTGCCCCATCTCTGAGAAGTCTCATTAACTCTGGAGTCAACTCCTTAATTATGTTTCTATCTGCCCTTTCCTAGCTCTCTGTCTAAAACAGTTCTCGTACAGATACCCCTTGTGGAAGATGGACCTCATTCGATGCAGCTTGGACTTGGCATACAGTTGAGAAGAGTGTTTTAAAGCTTCTTGAATTGCTGCTATTACTTCTTCTGTAAACAAAAAAATAAATGAAAATTACCTTAAAAAGTAAAAATCCTTTTCTCTTAAAAGCTCCTTGAACTCTTCCTCTTTAACTACCATCCTGAAACCTCTCCAATTAGCTGTAGAAGTCTTGAAGACTTGAAGAAAATTATGGCAAGAGACAAGGCACCTGAGGGCTCTCTGCCTTCTAATGAGCCCCATGGTGTAGTTGATGCTGAGTCCATGCAGCGGCAATGCTGAGAGGAGGTTGCACAAACTGCTCAAGGAGTCAAAGTCAGAAGCAAACGCTGAAGTTTCTTGGAGTATTAATGAGCCCCACTGAGGGCCGTTGCCAATGCAGCCTCCCCATGGACTCGTTAGAGCAGAAAATTGGAGGCGGTGATGCCAGGCAGGCAAAGGCAAAGTGCCAGTGGCTCTGGTGCGGAGTAAAGCCTTGGTGTGTTTTGTCAAGCCGAATGCCAAGCCCTGACCCCAGCCCCTCAGCAGAGAGAGCCTGTCCCTCACACATGGCTCAGGGCTCTTCATGGGATGGGGAGGGGGTGTGATGCCAAGTGAAGGACAACAGTATGACACCTCCTGTGCAAGGAGGCAATGTGGCCTCAGTGCCATGAGGGCAATGCGTCTCCTCATAGGCCTTGGTGGCAGAGACATCAGCCATAGCCAAGGGGGACCAAGACCTCAGTTCTGTCAGGGCCTTTCAGCCTTGCCAGCACCCTTGGCCATCTCCACCATAGGCTGTCCTACACAGTCCCATGACTGCGCCTCTTTCCCTGCAGGCTGTAGATATCCAACACACTTCCCCACCTTGCTCTCACCCCGCCATGTCCCTACCTTTACTGACGTCCCTCCATCCTCACTGGCTGCTCCTTCAAACACAAAATCACGGGCTAACCCAGACTCCCTCTCAGTGACCTGTTGTGCCAAAGCGCTACCCTTCAAGAGACATTTCTGTCTCCTCACGTCCATCTGGACATCCACAACTGCACTTTCTTGCAGTTTTCCTTTCTCACGCTCTTTCCAACTACCAAAAAACATGCAATTATCTCTGAAAGTAACCATCAAGCTTTCCCAAGCTACTACTATACTCCCCTGAGCCTCCACTTCATGAGGCCAATGAAGCCCCCACCTCCCAGCCTTTCCACACATGGCCCCTAGCCCCATCTTGGCAGACCTCCTCTGGGCCCACTCCAGTTCCTCCCCACTCCTCCAGAACAGGGAACCCCACACTGGGACACACTATTCCAGATGTGGATACACCAGTGATGAGTAAGGGGTGGGGGGTGATAACGTCCCTTGCCTGTCATTTGTCTGACAGATGGCTGGTTAGTGCCATTACCAAGCAGGGAGTGAGAAATTTGGTCTCAGGACAAGTTCTGCCCAAGGCAGTTGCAGCTCACAGCTGTGGTGCCTCAACTCACTGACCCATGCCTGGGGTCTTTGATAAATAAAGCCCCACACACGGAAATCACCACAGTTAATGTGGGTGACATGATGCCATGGTGCCAACAGGGAAATTTCCAGCCCGTACACTACGTTCAGGAGAAGAAATATTGATCTTCCTCTGCATTGACTCTCACTACCCTGTCACATCTTTCTGCATGTGCTCCTTCAAGTGCCCCCTTCTCATCTTTCTGCAGTCTGCCTGATGGTGCCTTCAGCCAAATCCTGCATTATGTTCCTACCTGTCCCTTCCTACGTATCTTGCTGAAGGTTTTCCACTAAGGTTACCCACTGTGGAAAGTGGACTTCACTGGAGGCAACTTGGACTTCATAGGCAGCTGAGGAATGTCTTTTATTTTTTATTGAACTATGCCTTTCTTTTCCTTTCTTTTTTCTTTTCTTTGGCAGGGAAGAACCATCCTTCTGTGACTGCGCAGCTGGTTCTCCAACTACAGCAGGTGGGAACTGGTGCAAATGCACCTTCAGCTGCAGACTATGGTGGGAAAAGCTTGGATTTGAGAGAGCATGATGCAAGTCCCAGGTGGCTGATGATAGAAATGGCAGGGTGTGTGGCAGGTGGGGGGGGACAGAGTTTGCCCACACCGTGTTGTACAGAAAGGATCTTCCTTTTCCTACATGTTCAGACTTCATCAGGAGACCCATCAGGAGATGAATAGGAATTGGGGAAGGCTGATATCACTTGTTCTGTAAGCAGAAAAGTAAAGAAAAGTGGTGAAAGAAGACCTCCTGTTGTATTGATATTTATTACTGAAATCTTCTCCGTTTGGCTGCACTCCTGGAGTCTCTCAACTCAGCCCCACGAGACTTGAAGCATTAGGGAGAATTCTGCAGGGAGACTTGGCTTGGCATGGCATTTTGCATGTTAAGGAGCCCTCTGGTGCCAAGTTCCTGAACTGCAGGTACTGAAAAAAAAGAACCGTCCTCTAAAGCAGTGAAAAGCTTCCTGAGGTGCGTCCAAGGCTGGGGAGTGAAGGAGAGGAAGAGAGGAAGGTCAGCTCATGGGGCATGTTGAGCACTGTCTAGCCACCCCACAGCAGAGGGCATTCCCCATCTCCCAGGCTGAGGCATGCACACATGATGGAAACCTCTCCTTTGTGCAGGGGCCTTCAGCCACATTCCCAGGGCAGACCTATTCCTCCTCCACCCACAGACATCAACGGCTTTCCATTGCTGGGCTCACACAAGGTTGGAAAGATTTGCTAAAGCCCTCAACCATCGCCTTGCTTCTTGACGAGTTCCCTACACCCTCTCTCGCATCCGTATGCACTGCCAATCACTGCCTGATCACTACCTGAGACGCTAAGAAGCTCTCAAGGCTTTCCCTGTCATCCTCAGGGGATGACCACGTTTCTCCTGTCACCATTCGTGCATCCTAAAAACACCAGTTGAGGAAGTGCATCTTGGTGAGGGGAGGACCTCGCCGAGGCACCTCTGTGCTCTTGGAGGTCTAAGCGCTTGTGCAAGGCTCCAGGAGGAGTTCCTTTGGTGCCCACCTTTGTATTGCAGAGGGATGGTGTGCAGAGGGCAGGGAATGAGAGAGGACTGCTACCAGAAATGCCATGGGAGGGGAGGTCCGGTGCTCAGGGAAAGAAGGATGAATGGTGGACACTCCGGGTTCTGGTCTTTCTCTTCCCAAGTCACCATTCTGGGTGACAAAGCTCTGCTTCCCTGGCAATGGCCAAACATCTGCCTGCCGAAGGGAAGCACTTCATAGCTCACTTTGGGAGTCTCTGTGGCGCAATTGGTTAGCGCGTTCGGCTGTTAACCGAAAGGATGGTGGTTCGAGCCCACCCAGGGACGGCTTCCCCTTTCCCTGCCTGTGCCACGGGGCTTGGAACTACATGACCTTGCAGCTCCCTTCCAACCCAAACCCTTCTATGGCTCGAGAAAAAGAGGAGCCCCTTCAGTCCCCTCAGCAAAGGCAGACCAAGGAAAACAAACTGAGAGCAATTCCTTACTCTCTTTTGCTTGCGCACGCACCTTTGCTTCCCTTATTAAACTGCCTTTGTCTTGACCTATGAGTGTTTCTCCCTTTGCCCTTCCATTGCTCTCCCCCCTCCAGCTCAGGGGCACTGAGCGAGCAGCTGCCTGGGGGCTTAGCTGCCAGCTGGGGCCAACCCACCCTGTGATTTGCCTTATTTCTACTGGCACTAAGAACAGCAGCAGTAACATGCTCTAAAAGAAGGTCTTCCTCTTCTTGATGATGGTAAACTCTATTTCTTTGATGTTACTCCTTTCCTTCATTCTTCCTTGGCAAGATAGTTATAATTTCTCAGTGTTATAGTCTGGCATGAAGTTGTTAGAACAATACTTTTTCTCTCCTTTCTAACTGTTATCATCTAATGGCAAGACCCCTCAGACAGTATTGTCCCTAAATCATTTCTTTCCTTCCCATTTCCAGTGTCTGTGTGTGTGTGAGGAGTTGTTTATCGTGATTATCATATCCCTGACCAGCTCGTCCTTGGTTGCCAGTACGGGATCCAGGTGAGCACCACTGGGCAGCTGTATTAAGAAGTTGTCCCACGGTGCTCCAGACTGTTTGCACCTTGTTTTGCCTGGTCCGTGGATGCCAGGGCAATTACAGTCCCCCACAGGAACTGGCTCATTGCCCTGCAGACTTCCTTGGGCTGCTGACAGAAGACTTTTCCTGCTTCCTCACCCTCACTGCATGGTTCATAACTGCCAACACGATGTCACCCTTACTGGCCTCTCTAATCCTCAGTGACAGAAGCTAAGCATCTGCAAGACCTCCAGACATCTGAGCTGGCCCTTCACACTGGAGACATCCCCCATCCTCACCTTCCCTGCCACTCTCTTCTGCAGAGCCTCTATCCCTCCACTGCAGCACCCCAAGTGAGCAAGCTGTCCCACCACATCTAATTTCATCCAAAAACATCACAGTGCGGGAGGCTCCAGCTCCTCCTGTCTGTTCCCCAGCTCCTCCTGCCTGTGCACATTTGCGCTGCAGCATCTGAGCTGAGGCACTGGGGCTGAGCACAGACTCGTTACAGGTAAACATGGTACCAGGGCCCCAGGGCCCCCACTCTGCTTCACATGCTGGAGTGCTTGGCAGATGTTAATGTAAAAAGGCAATGAGGTGCCCACAGAGTGCCCTGCAGTCTCCAAGACCAGAGAAACAAGGCTGGGCAATGACATCTTGTCCAGAGAAACGTTTGGTGACTCTGCAGAAACTCTGCAGGGCTGTGGGGCTTGCAAGACAAACTCCAGGAAGGACAGGGTGCTGCAGAGACAGCGGATGGACAGCCTTTGGTCCATCCACACTGTGGACATCATCATCATCTTCCCCCTCCATCTCATCAGGCAGGTGAGTAGAGGTCCAGAGAGAGAATGGTCAAGGGTGGAGAACACAAGTACAGGGTTGGGCACCCTGCTGTGACCTGCCTTCCAGTCCTACGGCACCACCAAGGGATGGACTGTGCATCTGTGCCATGGTGTTGGTGTTCAGATGATGGCACACAGGCACCAGACCCCTTTGGGAGGACCTGGGGTATCTTCCTCGCACCAGCTCCAACAGGGCGTGGCTTTCCTGGAGGTCCTGAGCTGTGTTTGCCTGCTGAGTGGAGTTGTATTAGCACTCCAGGCACCTGGCGTGACACTGGAGGCTTCTTTTAAAGCAATTGAATAAATGAAAATAAATAAAGTGTCTTCAGTGCAGGGATGTGCAGGTGTCTTAGCTTTGCAGTGACTGGTGTTCCAGTAAATGCAGTGGATAGAGAGAGACCCGGGTCTCCTTCTGATGCACTCCTGCGTTTGGTCAGCTCAAGAGCTCTGTGTGCTCCAGAGATATATGTGACAAGGTGCACTCAGGTGCCCTAAACGTACAGGTCGGTGTCATTTAGGATGGCCAAGGAAATCCCCCTTCCACCTCTGGACCTCAGCTGATGCTCGGGAAGGATGTGGGTATTCTCAGAGATTTTCCGTCACAGCTTGCAAACACTTGCACACGTCTTAGACCAACCCTGGCCCCTCAGTCTTCACCAAGTGTCTGTGGGTGAGCAACTGAGTGCCCACAGAGTAAAGACAAGGGGCTCAGAGCAGGGGCTCACCTGCAGGCAACGCTTTAGTGCACCCCTGAACTGAAGCAAGAGGAATCCCATCTGCTGTGGCTGTGTGGGGTGCATGGAGGGAGCTGAACTGTGCTTCTTGCAGCTGGGAAGGAGATGCCTACATTGCCTCAGCTGAACCACTGCCCAGCACAGGGGAAGCCAACCGCGCCCTGTCCCTGTCTGTCTGTCCTTCGTGTTATGGGACAGGACCTGCGGTGTCCAGAGGGGAACATTTACACCTCTCGCAGAAAACCATGCTCTGGCACGACAATTTCTGCTGCAGGAATCAGTCCCCCTCCAATGTTTAGAGAGGGACCATTAGTGATTCTTTTGTTGACTCCAAAGTACATTCCCCAGGGATGATCCTGCTGCCTTTCAGGCGGTGTCAGCCCTGGAGCCCCGGGGACACCTTGAGGGAGCCCAGAGGGGGCAGAGAAAGTGGCCCCTTGGCTTGGTCCTCTGCTGCTGAGCTGTGGTGGTCTCCTGAGACGGAGGAAACTCATGGCAAGTGTGCAGTGCTTCAGGCAGAGAGCTCTGCCCAGGAGCAGATCCTCTGCAGAGCACAGCAGGGCTGAGACACTGCCTGCAGGCAGCAAGGGGAGAGCAGAGAATCAGTGAGGGGAGAGGAGAGAAGCAAGAGAGAGGTTAAAGGCAGTGTGGAGTGGGTGGATGCTGAGAGCTCACTGGAGGAAAAATCTTCAGAACCCTTAACACAGTAAGTCTCTGGCTGCAGGGCAATGTACTTGGGTATGCTGGAGGGGTCTCCTAGAGCTGGCACATCCCAGAGCAGGTAGGATCTGGCAGGATGGCTCTCCAGGTTTCCTTAGTGTGCAGACAGACCAGCAGGGCTTCCCTGCTGCACCCTCAGAGGGACAGGGCATCACAGCTCCCTTTTTGCAGGGAGGGTTGCAGGGCTGTGCAGCCAGGTGTGCACCCAGGGGTGCCCAGGGTTGTCCTTCAGAGCAGGATCCCTGCACCCCAAGGGGCTGTGTGCCAGGGAGGGACTCTTCTGCCTGCCAGGGTCAGCACTCAGCCTGCCCGCGGATTTCCCCACAGTGCTGTGGGGAGAAGCTGGGGGTGGAAGGAGAGACCCCCCTTCAGCAGCACAGGATCCTTCTGCTATTGAGAAGGTGCTGCATGTCTCAGGGCTGCTCACAGCTCTACATCTGCCCCCAGGACATTTCTGACTGCTCTTTTGAATAAGGACACCAAGGCAGCGTTTATTTGAAAGGGAAGGTGTCTGTGCTTTGAGGTTTCTCCTCTTGCTTGTCTGCTTAGGCCGTGGGAGATGGGGATTGATTTCTCTGTGCTGCAGAAGGCACTGAGACTGCAGTTCTTGTTAGGACTTGTCTGAGCTTCTCCTTCAGCCCTGCACACACAGAGATGCCTCTGGTCAGTGCCCTGCTGCCAGGAGGTGTCTGCAGGGCGGAGGTGAGCACATAGTGAGTGGGATGGGTTTTGTGTGCATGGACGGGGAGCAGACGTGGGGACAGAGAAGGAGCTCCCGGCAGGTACAGCTCCAGACAGCTGAGACATGGGCAGGGAATGGGAGGACAGTACTAACAGAATAGTCTGGCAGGGCAATGGGAGCACCTGCCTGACAGCTTTTAATGTCAGGGTTTTCAGATCATGAGTCAGCTCCTTGTCAGCCAGACCTCCAGCAAAGCAGACTCTCCTGGGTGCCACTATGTCCCTTCCTGGCATTGCTTCCCCTTGCAAAAGCACTGTCATATTTCTCCTTGTGTCTCCAGTTGCCCATGCTTCTGCTGCTCTGGTTTTGTGACTCTCTGGGGATGGGGGTTTCAGCTGCAGCTCAGACACTCCCCCTGTGGGTCCTGCCATGCAGATGTCTCCATGGTAGGAAGATGTCCAAGCCCCCTTCTAACCAGTGGGGCTCTGGGCAATGCAGTGCATGGGGTGGGAAAAAGCTGACTCTCCCCTTTAGGAACCCCACCTTTAGCATATCCTAATGGAAGAGCACAGCTCTCCATCAAGGTCTTTGTCATATCTGGGTGCTTAACAGAGAAGACAGGGAGTAAATGGGCAGTTGCGTGTGGGCAACTGGAATGAGCCTGAGCCTGAGCCGAGGACTGATGGACACACTGGCTGGCTTCACTCTGCACTAAGGGACACTCCCTTTGCCTCCCAGGACCCTCAAGGCTTCACTTGGCATGCAGTACAAATGCCAGGGTTGTCTACCTTCAAGAAATGCTCCTGCAATGAAACAGGCAGCTAGAAGAAAATCAACAGCCAACACTGTTCTGCAGTCAAGTGAAGGGAGAGTGAATATGCTGTGAAATCCACCACGACTTGAGTTAATCACAGGTCACTCCTTGTTCTTATTTAGCTATTGCTGTAGGGCAGGACTAACTCCCCCAGAGCCCACTGCAGAGTCCTGTCCTCCCAGTGGCACCCTCAGCCACCACAACCCAGCGCTTGTGCAAGGGAGCTGCTCAAAGGTCTCTGAAGGGGAGAGGCAGTTTGGGGGGTTAAATGAAAAATGGCTTTGATTTTGCTCAGAGGAGTCTCCCCTAATATCTCACTGCCTTTTCCTCCTTGGACAGTGCCCGTACTCAGAGGCAGCAAATGGCCAACAGGAGCTCCATCACCAAGTTCCTCCTCTTGGCGTTTGCAGACATGCAGGAGCTGCAGCTCTTGCACTTCTGGCTCTTCCTGGGCATCTACCTGGCTGCCCTCCTGGGCAACGGCCTCATCATCACAGCCGTAGCCTGTGACTGCCGCCTCCACACCCCCATGTACTTTTTCCTCCTCAACCTCTCCCTCCTCGGCTTGGGCTCCATCTCCACTACTGTCCCCAAATCCATGGCCAATTCCCTCTGGGACACCAGGGACATTTTCTTCTCGGGATGTGCTGCGTAGGTTTTGTTCTTTCTCTTTTTGATGTCAGCAGAGTTTTCTCTTCTCACCATCATGGCCTATGACCGCTATGTTACCATCTGCAAACCCCTGCATTACGGGACCCTCCTGGACAGCCGAGCTTGTGTCCACATGGCAGCAGCTGCCTGGGGCAGTGGTTTTCTCAATGCCATGCTGCACACTGCCAATTCATTTTCACTACCGCTCTGCCAAGGCAATGCCATAAACCAGTTCTTCTGTGAACTTCCCCAGATCCTCAAGCTCTCCTGCTCCAACTCCTACCTCAGAGAAGTTGGGGTTGTTTTGATTAGTGCTTTTCTATTTTGGGGGTGGTTTATTTTCATTGTGCTGTCCTACGGGCAGATCTTCAGGGCTGTGCTGAGGAGCCCCTCTGAGCAAGGATGGCACAAAGCCTTTTCCACGTGCCTCCCTCACGTGGCTGTAGTCTCCCTGTTCGTCAGCACTGGCATGTTTTCCAACCTGAAGCCTCCCTCAATCTCCTCGCCAGCTCTGGACCTGGTGGTGGCAGTTCTGTACTCAGTGATGCCCCCAACAGTGAACCCCCTCATCTACAGCATGAGGAACAAGGAGCTCAAGGTTGCCCTGAGGAAACTGATTGGATTCATTTCAGCAGCCATAGGCTGCCTACCTTCCTCTGCAAATGGGTTCCTCTGTGTGTCGTGACAGGCCAAGCCTGTCTTTCCTTGGTTTGGCTTTTTTTTCCTACATTTTTCCTCTTGTGATGATGTTGTCTACAAGGAAATGTCATTATTCATCCCCTCCTCCCAATGTAAGCACCTGTCTTGTGTGACGTGGAGACTTTGTGTAAATGAGGAGCCAGGCCGTCTGTGTATTTAAGCAAAACAAATGAACCTGCAGCATTGTCCTTGTCCAAGATCCATCCTCAGTGGAGCAAGAATGAATGGGAAACTAAAACCCCTTTCTGGCTGCACCAGCTTGGGGCAGGCTGCTGTGTCCCTGGGGCAGAAGGAGCAGCCTGAGGACCCCCAGAGCCAGGGCTGTTCTACTGGCTTGGGGAGACGGGATGGCACGGAGGGGCTGCAGCCCTCTTAGGATCTCCTGGAGAGGAGAGCAGAGGACACAGGGTGCCATTGACCTCTGTTTCCCTGTGCTACAGATGTCCCCCATCTCTGGGGCTGACCCCCCAGCAGCTGCTGTGCCCTTCAGAGGGGCTGGGGCTGTGGTGTGAGTGCCCAGAGGTCTGCGGCACCCTGCGGTGGGCACTGCCGTGGGGCCGGCTGAGACTGGGCTGGGCAGAGGGCAGGGCAGGTGGAGAGAGGACAGGGGAGGTGGGAGAGCTTGGTGTCTCGTCCCACTCGGTGGGTTGCGAGATGGGTGAATCTTTTTGATTCCCCGGGGATTTGTGTACCGACAAAGGCTGATCTCTGCTCGGCAGAGCCACAGGCCGGTAGAGTCACGACAATGACTCAGAGGAACAGTCAGACTAGCAACTTTATTAACTAGCAAACTACAAACTTAACGAACTAGCAAGCTCAGCGAACGAACAGAGGCAATTTGGCAATGGAGCTATTTTCCGGGCAACCCGTCACAATTCATCCAAAACTCATATGCCCAGATATATGTATAGTGGAAGAGTAGGGGAAAGGAGAAGTGAGAAAAGGAAAAGAGAAGAGAGGAAGATAAAGAAAAGGAAAGGTATCACCACCCTTGGATGCCGCGATGACGGTGACAGATGTGGCAATCCTCCGGTGATGGGTGCGCGCCGTTCCCTGGGGAAGGTGTCTCTTTATACTCTGATCCCTGCCTCAGGTCACACCCCTGGAGGACTTACTTATGTTGTTCTGGTCCTCAAAGGTTTGCAGGCGCTGGGGGGAGAGGGGGGAGGTTTTTGCGAGGAGTTTCATTCCAAGTTTTGGGTGGTTGTAGGCCCATTCCTTAGATGAAACTCTGTGTGACCTCTGGCTATAGATGGTAACTGTGCATCCTCCAACGCGCTCTTCTCATCCCGTGCTAGCCGCCTTGCTGCACCTTATCTCACTACAATGTTTGAGACAGTACCTCTTTCAGTGTCTCACAAGACAATACCTCTTTTAGTCTCTCCTCCGAAAAGCTCTCCCCATCCCATGCTAGCCGACTTGCCGTCGCCATGCAAATCGTTCCTCATCTCTCCACAATGTTTGAGACATTAACTCTTTCAGTCTCTCACACTTGGACACAGCTGGGCTTGGCTAGATCATGCCCAGGAGAGAAAACCATCAGTGTATAGCTCGTGACCATGCAGGGTGAGGGCACACACCAGTGGGTTTGGGCTGCAGAGCCTGGTCTCATGGAGGGGCTCGAAGACATGCAGGTTCAGAAGAGAGGAGACTGGTCTGTGCCTTTGGTGGCATGGACAGACCAGGAAGGTGGCCCAGGGCACTTGTCAGCCCCCAGCCTCTCTCATCGGCCATTTCCATGCTCACCCTGGTGAGGTTTACTTATTGCTCCTTAGAGACCAAGGCGGAACAAGGAAAATGCAGGGCTGCTGCTGAATGGGGAGGGTGATTTAGTAACTGCGGACATAGATGGGGCTGAGGGACTCAATGCCTTCTTTGCCTTAGGCTTCACTGGAAAGGTCTCCAGGACTCTGTGCTTAGGGAAAGGGTTCAAGGAGGAGGAGGGCATGTATTGGCAGGAACCGCAGGAAATCCCGCAAGGACAAATGTCAGCTTTTGCCCCTGCAATGGACTTAACCATGGCACTGGCACAGGCTGGCGCCATCGCGGCTGGGGAGCGGCCCTGTGGAGAACGTCTTGGTGGTCAGCGATCTGGACAGGAGGCAGTCGTGTGCCCTGAAGCCAGGGAGGCCAACAGCATCCTGGTCTGTATGACCAGGAGCATGGCCAGGAGATTGAGGGAAGGGATTATCCAGCATACCGCATGCAGCTTTGGGACCCTCAATAAGGGTAAAATGTTGGCAAGCTGGAGGAGCTTTAGCAAAGGGCCCCCAAGATGGTCAGGGGCTGGAGCATTTTGCCTTTGAGCAGAGGCTGAAGGAGCTGAGTTTGTTCAGCCTGGAGAAGCCTACCAGTACCTACGAGGAGGTTATGGAGAATAAAGAGCCAGGCTCTCCACCATGGTGCATGTTGGGAGGATGAAAGATAATGGGTGTTGGGTGAAAGAGGAGATGTTCAATCTGGAGATAAGGAAAAGATTTCTTCATCAGTCTCAGGGCTAGTCCTGGCTACGGTGGCCATGAGCCCTGCCTGCCCTCCTGCCTGGCACAGTCGGTCGGGTGGCTGTAACAAAGGTGTCCCCAGAATGAGCACCCGGGCGTGTCTCTTTCACCTGCATCACCCCACATTGGACCCCACATTCAACAGCCAAATGCACCCCCTTTACTGCCATCTCCATCTCCCCTCTCCCATGGGCTGACAGAGCCAGGGTGGGACACGTTATGTTGTGCTCATGCAACAACGTTGGTGCTGAGATTGGACGCTACGCTGTGGAGCTGACCCCAGCCAGAAAAGATGTTGTTAAACGGCAGATTTGCAGTGGTGGCCACCGTGCTGGTTTTGCAATGGAGAGCTTCTGCCCCTTTTACGAAAAGGATCTACTCCTACCAAGATACATTTGGTGTTTCAAGCTGACACTGGCACAGGTCCTTCAAAGTCAATCTGCAGTCCTGTCCATGGGCCTTCAATACGTTGGTGCTGGACTGGGCCTTTTACTCCAGCGTAATGTGCACTGGTCATGGTGTAAGAAAGACTGTTCTTACACCAGCGGTCTACATCCTTCTTCACGTTAGGCCACCGCTCAGTGTCCTTCACTGTGTTCAGAGTGTTTGCCTTAGCTCATGGATAAAGCAGATTAGATCTCCTCCAGTATTCGGAGGAACAATCTGATGCTTATTGCCTTTTGCATCTACGGCATAATTGTCCTGGTTTCAGCTGAGATAGAGTTAATTTTCTTTATAGTGGCTGGTATGGGGCTATGTTTTGGATTTGTGCTGAAAACAGTGTTGATAATACAGAGATGTTTTAGTTGTTGCTGCACTAGTCAAGGACTTTTCAGCTTCCCATGCTCTGCCAGGTGCAGAAGAAGCTGGGAGGGGACACAGCCAGGATAGTTGATCCAAACTGACCAAAGGGCTATTCCATGCCACATGACGTCATGCTCAGTATATAAAGCTGGGGAAGAAGAAGGAAGGGGGGGACATTTGGAGTGATGGCGTTTTGCCTTCCCAAGTAACCGTTACGCGTGATGGAGCCCTGCTTTCCTGGAGATGGCTGAACACCTGCCTGCCCATGGGAAGTGGTGAATGAATTCCTTGCTTTGCTTTGCTTTGCTTGCATGCGTGGCTTTTGCTTTACCTATTAAACTGTCTTTATTTCAACCGTCGAGTTTTCTTACTTTTGCTCTTCTAATTCTCTCCCCCATCCCACCGGGGGGAGTGAGCGAGCGGCTGTGTGGTGCTTAGTTCCCGGCTGGGGCTAAACCACGGCAATAATAAATATTACTTTCCCTGAATACGCGGTCTTTCACATTACTCCCTTTCATTTCCCTTGTTCGAAGGGGATGTTTTCCCAAACTGGGGCAAGCTGATGAGCTCCACCACAGCCACTTGAAGTGACTTGCTCTTGAATTTTTCAACCTGACTTGGCCATATATGGCCCAATAGTGTTCATGGATGCTCATGTGTCTACTAATAATTGCGCCAAGTTTCTTGGGTTCCTCATGGCCCTTTCAACTCTTTCCCCAAGAATCCACTGGCAAGGGTGCCAGGACCTGTGGCCGCAGCCCACAGGAACTTGGGCCTCCCCGGCACAACATAAACACCTTCTCCAGGACCTACTCTTGAGTTCCCAGACTTCAGGGATTGCATTGCATTGATCATGTCTTATGTCAGCGATTCAACATTGCTCTGCTAGAAACTGAGCTGCTGTTCTAGCTCTCTCGAATGCACTTCCTAAAACTTCCTTTACTTCTGTTTGTAAATCTTGTACTTTTCCAACTTGTAACTCCAGCTGTCTAATTTTTAACCAGGCATTATGTCTGTGGGCCCTAAGACCTTCCTCTCTTCTGATTAAGGCGGTTCTTTTAATTTGGGAATTGCCTTCTCCTTCACTTTCTGCGTGTCCTTTTGCATGTCCTTCACCTTCTCATCTGCTTCTCTCAGGATATGCTGTGAATCGCGTCAGGGTTCAAATGGCACAAGCTTCCTTTTTATTGCCTTTTCAGTTTCCCAGTTTTAAATGACTAACATATGCTTCACAGGTTGCAGAAGTGGAATCTGCTACTTTAAAACAGTCGATCCTCCAAGGGCATTTCCCTTGTTTAATCACCCACTTAGGGAGTTTTGTAACCTTCTTTTCCTTCTTAGCGTATTTTCCAGCTCAGGCTGCATGGTCTGTTTGATCCTGTGCACTTCCCATGCTGCCATCACACAAGCAAACCCTAACAAGAACTTTGCTGCCTACCAAGGTTAAATCGCGACACACCCTCATTCACAAGCCTTCCACTTCTACTGCAGCACTTCTCTCTGAGTTTATGGACCATGGAATGAAATTGGGATGAGAGTGTTCCTTAGGACAGCTTCCCAGAAAAAAATGCTGTTTGAGTCCAACCAGGGGTGTGTCGGCACCTACTCCTGAAGTCAGCCAACCAAATATTGAATGAACAAAGAGTTATTTGTCGAGGGTTGTCTGTGTGCAAAGGCCTTCTTCAGTCCAACAGCGCAGCACCTTTACACTGTAGCGTTGGGAAGCTGCCCAGGAGCTTAAAACCAACCAATGACGTAGACCCTCGCCGCGGGATAACATATTTGGGATGGGTCTTGAGGAAACCAGAGGGTAAAGGGTTAAGGGGTTAAGAGAAATAATCTCAAAAAGCAGAATTTTTTACTCCAGCGCTGCAACTCTGAGCAAAACAAGAGACAACTCATGGGTTGAGACAAAGGCAATTTCTGAAGTGAAGCAAAGCTGTGCACAGAAGCAAAGCAAAATAAGGAATTTATTCACTGCTTCCCATCAGCAGACAAATGTTTATCCATGTCCAGGCAACCAGGGCCTCAGCATGTGTAACAGTTACTTGGAAAGACAAACACCATCATCACAAACAAATCCCCCTTCCTCGTCCTTTCCCTGACCTTTAATGACTGAACATGACATCATATGGTAGGGAATATCCCTTTGGTCAGCTGGCGTCAGCTGTCCCAGCTGTGTCCCCTCCCAACTTCTTGCCCACCTCAAGCCCTACTCACTGTGAGCAGAGAGTGCTAAAAAGGGACAACCTCAAGGCTGTGCAAGCACTACTCAGCAAGCCTCACATTGCTCAAATTGCTCAGCAATAGCCAAAAAGCTCCGGCCAGGAGCTTCCTCCAGCATGGGCTTTCTATGGTCTGCAGTTTGCTTCAGCGTCCATCCACCTGCTCCGGCGTGGGGTCCTCCACGGGCTGCAGGAGGGATATCTGCTCCACCGTGGACATCCATAGGCTGCAGGGGGACAGCCTGCTTCACCATGGTCTTCACCATGGGCTGCAGGAGAATCTCTGTTCTGGTGCCTGGAGCACCTCGTCCCCCTCCTTCTTCAGTGACCTTGGTGTCTGCAGAGTTGTTTCTCTCACATCTTCTCACTCCTGTCTCCCAGCTGTTGTGCAGCAGTTTTCCCACCTTCTTAAATATGTTATCACAGAGGTGCTACCAACGTTGTTGATGGGCTCAGCTTTGGCAAGCAGCAGGTCCGTCTTGGAGCTGGCTGGAACTGCCTGTCTCCCACATGGGGGCAGCTTCTGGTGTCTTCTCACAGAAGCCACCCCTGCAGCTCCCCCGCTACCAAAGCCTTGTCACGTAAACCCAATACAGCTGCATTGTAAAGAGTATTCATTTTGAAGTGCATTATGAAGGCTCGGGACAGGGATCTTATCAATGTCTATACATACCTGATGGGAGGGAGTGAAGAAGAGGGAGCCAGGCTCTTCTCATTAGTGCCCAGTAACAGAACAAGAGATTAAAAAAGATGACATTCCGCCTGAACATGAGAAAACACTTGCTGAATGTGAGCAAGGTCATGCACTGGATGCGGTTGCCCAGAGGGGTTGTGCACTCTCCATCCGTGGAGATACTCAAAATCCAACTGGAAATGATCATCAGCACCCTGCTGCAGCTGACCCTTCTTTGAGCAGACTATTTGGACTAGATCATCTCCAAAGGTCCCTTCCAACCCCAACTATTCTGTGATTCTGTGATTCTGTGATTCTGTAATGTCTGGCAGTGTTCCTGAGAACTTTTCTGTGGTATCCCCACATCAGTTTGAGCCCTGGTGTCCATCCTCCAGGTAGCAGAGCTACCTTTTGAGGATGAAGTCATTCACCATGTAACGCTGAGGATTGGGTGAACCAGGGATTACAAATGCCAGCAAATCCTCAACACACAGCAGTGTCCACTACCCTCGCCTCCACTGTCCAGCCCCTCCCTCTAGAGGGCTTTGGCTCAGAAGGGACCTCTGGACGTCTCTAGCAGCATGGTCTGCTCTGAGCAGGGATAACTTTACAGTTAGGTCATGTGATTGCTCAGTGCTTTCTGCTGACCCAGCGCTGATCCACTCTCATAGTGAGTTTTTTCCACCTTAAACTCATTAGAAATTAGAGTTTTGAAAGTCACAGGCCCCTGGCCCAGTGCTGGTCCACTGGTATAATGGGCTCGGGGTTTTTTTCTTTCCTTAACCTCATTTGAAATTTCCCTTACTGCTTCCTGCCCTTGTGATCTCATGTTCTTCCCTTCCCTTCATGATGCTCACCCAGATCATCACACCTACTCAGACCAACGATAATCACAACCTACTCTCCAAGCACGACCTCACTGGGATCCTCTAGGACCATGCAGGCAGGCTGTTGTGGCCAGCTCCACACTGGAGGATGATGGCACTAAGAGACTGGGGGTCACCAGTCCTTCTTCAGCCACTTCCTAGGTCTGGTGGAGCACCAGGACAGCAAGGACTTGTGGCTCTGCACCATGAGCATGCTGTAGGATTGCGACAGACCCAGAGTCTGGACATTGCCTTGGATTAGCTGAACGCCAGCATTTTTCTATTTGAGGCAATTTTCCAGCCCAGCTCACCTCCCTTCTGACCTCTCCCCATCCTTACTCTGATCTGGGCAGCCTCTCCTGGCCCCCTCCTTGGGCTCTTCATATGGTCCCAAGCTGTATAGGGATCACGGCTGCAAATCCCCCTGCCTAAGGGTCTGTGCATGTGGCAGGTGCTTGAAGGGACCATGGTGCATTTCCAAGAAGAGGAGATGTGTTCGGTTGTGCCTGAGGATGAGATGAATCACTCTCCGGCCTCCCTTCCTTGTGCTTGCTGGGTCCCCATGGCCTCCTCTGGGATTGCAGAGTCTGTGTTTTCCTGAAGATACCTGCATTTAGTACTTTCCCTTTCAGTGACTCCACCTTGGGCAATCTCTTCTTTTGTGGGGCTCCAGTCACTGCCCGCCCCAGGCACATGCTGTCCATGGAGATATCCCGTGCTCTTAAGGAGCTCCAGACTCCCCTCCTTAAGGACATCATCTGCATGTCATGTGTGGGACAGACATGGCAATGTAATTCACTGACCAGTCACCATCTCCAGTCAGCAGACACCAATGGGTTAGTGTTAAATCCAACCCTTTGTCTCTAACAGGCCATAACATGACATTGAGCTCTTGGCTCCTGAATCCACGGAGCAACAGGCCCTTTTGGGGAGCAGTTGCTCATGCTGATTCCTGGCACCAGCTTTGGATGAAGAGCCCGACCTTCTGGCAGTGCACTGGGGAGATCCCATTTTATTATAGACATCCTATGAGAGAGGCAGCTCTGACCAGTGTTAAAGACACCTTTATACAGGCTCCAGGATGCAGAGCAGATTCATTTCTCAGTAGAAATGAGCTGAAGCTAAACATTTGTGTAGGAACAAAATAACCACAGATTATCAGAAAATTATAATCGTAACAGTATGATAACGATAATGATGATCATTCTAACAATGATAGCGATAATAATAAAAAAGACAAAAGGACAGGCCTGGAATGAGATACCTAGGGAGTCATTTGTGCAGAGAGAAGGGAAGTTTATCACTATGGAGAAACAGCCACGAAATCACTTTCCTAACAGCATCCTTGAGCTCCTTGTTCCTCATGCCGTAGATGAGGGGGTTCAATGTTGGAGGTACCACCGAGTACAGAACAGCCATCACCAGATCTAGGGAATGGGAGGAGGTGGAAGGGGGCTTCAGGTAGGCAAACATGGCAGTGCTGAAAAACAGGGAGACCACAGCCAGGTGAGGGAGGCACGTGGAAAAGGCTTTGTGCCATCCCTGCTCAGAGGGGATCCTCAGCACGGCCCTGAAGATCTGCACATAGGAAAGCACAATGAAAATAAAACACCCAGTTGTTAAACAGATACCAACCAAAACAACCCCAGCTTCTCTGAGGTAGGAGGTGGAGCAGGAGAGCTTGAGGATCTGAGGGATTTCACAGAAGAACTGGTTTATGGCATTGCCTTGGCAGAGTGGCAGTGAAAATGTATTGGCAGTGTGTACCATAGCATTGAGAAAACCACTGCCCCACGCAGCTGCTGCCATGTTGGCACAAGCTCTGCTGCCCAGGAGCGTCCCATAATGCAAGGGCTTGCAGATGGCAACATAGCGGTCATAGGCCATGACGGTGAGAAGAGAAATCTCTGCTGTAATCAAGAAGGCAAACAGAAACACTTGGGCAGTGCATCCTGCATAGGAAATGGCCCTGGTGTCCCAGAGGGAATTGGCCATGGATTTGGGGACAGTGGTGGAGATGGAGCCCAGGTCGAGGAAGGAGAGGTTGAAGAGGAAGAAGTACATGGGGGTGTGGAGATGGTGGTCACAGGCTATGGCGGTGATGATGAGGCCGTTGCCCAGGAGAGCAGCCAGGTAGATGCCCAGGAAGAGCCAGAAGTGCAAGAGCTGCAGCTCCCATGTGTCTGTGAATGGCAGGAGGAGGAACTGGGTGATGGAGCTGCTGTTGGCCATTTGCTGCCTCAGGGCATGGGGACCTGTCCAAAGAGGAAAGCACACTGAGAAGTTAGGACAGACTTCTTTGAGCAAATCTCTATGTATTAGCCAACACTCCCCTGCCTTGTTCCTTGTTCCCACCCAAACACACATTACCTCCGTCCTTGCTCGTCTCGCTGGCTGCAGCTCTGGCTTGTGCAGGCTGAGTGTGTTGCTAGGAGCAGTGGCCTCTGCCCATCAGCTCCAGAGGAGTCAGCCCTTCTGTGTAGCAGAGGGTACCATGGAAAGGGTGTGAAATCACAAGTTATGTCAGATATAATGCACTTGTAATGCAGAAGGGCTGTTCAGCATCTTCCAACATGACAACCCCAGAGAGACTGTTGGATAGCCTAAAACTGTAGTGACCAGACCGAGCCAGCTCATTCCCCGGCCCCAAGCACTGTATCGCCCAGAGCCCTACGGCTTAGGATGGGCTGGGGCACTTTGTTCCCATGGACATGTTTACAGGGCAGGAGCCAACGTTTCAGTATGTGACCTGCAGCTGAAACCCTCCTCCCCAGAGGCTCTGAGGGCAAGAACAAAGGCAGCCCAGACGGGAGGCGAAACACGGAGAAATGCCCCAATGCTTCTGCTGAGGGAGGCGGAAAAGGGCGAGAGAGATGGGTACTGGTGAGTCTAAACTCATCAAGGGTCAGGACTCCAAGGGGGTGACACAGCCTGGAAACAGGGGGCAGAAGCTCTGCTGGGTGGGAGAGGAGACCAGGGAAGGTGTCTGCACTGCAGGGGACGGCAGGGACATTCCCAAATCCCCTGCCCTCGGCATTTCTGGTAGCGGCTCCCTGTCCCTCCGTGCCTATGTCTCTGCTGCCTGGACCTGTCCCTCCTGGCAGGAGCTCGTTCTCTGTCCCCACATTTGCTCCCTGTCAGTACTCAAAGACCCCATCCCAACAACAGTGTGGTCAGGTCTGCCCTGGAGACACCTCCTGGCAGCAGGGCGCTGAACAGGGGCATCTCTGTGTGTGCAGGGGTGAAGGAGAAGCTCAGAAAAGCCCTAAGAAGATTTGCGGTCTCAGTGCCTTCTGCAGCACAGAGAAATCAATTCCCATCTCTCACTGCCTAACCAGACAACCAGGATGAGAAACCTCAAAGCACAAACCTTCCCTTTCAAGTCAATGCTGCCTTGTTGTACTTCTTCAAAAGGATCTTCAGAAAGATCCTGGGGGTGATGTGGAGCTGTGAGCAGCCCTGAGCCACGCAGCACCCTCTCAACAGCAGAAGAGCCCTGCCCTGCTGGGGGTCGCTCCTTCCACCCACAGCTTCTCCCCACAGCACTGTGGGGAGCTTCCTGGGCAGGCTGAGTGCTGACCCTGGCAGGCAGCAGAGTCCCTGCGTCAGCACACAGCATCCCCATCACAGTGGGAAACTGATACCACAGACTCCAAAAAGTGCCTTTGCTTCAGGTAGCCCCTGCTTTGATGTTCCCCTTGAAACATCCCCCAGAAAATATCCTGGGAGTGATATGGAGCTGTGAGCAGCCCTGAGCCATGCAGCACCCTCTCGACACCAGAAGAGCCCTGCCCTGCTGGGGTGTCAAATCCTTCCACCCACTGCTTCTCCCCACAGTGCTGTGGGGAGCTCCGCGGGCAGGCTGAGTGCTGGCCCTGGCAGGAAGAAGAGTCCCTGCACCAGCACACAGCCTCCTAGGGTGCAGGGCCCCTGCACTGAAGGACAGCCCTGGGCACCCCTGCCTGCACACCCAGCTGCACACCCCTGCAGGCCTCCCTAGAAGAAGGGGGTGGTCGTGCCCTGTCCCTCTGAGGGTGCAGCAGGGAAGCCCTGCTCTGCAACACATCCTTCTCCACACACAAGAAACCCGGAGAGCCATCCTGCCAGATCCTACCTGCTCTGGGATCTGCCAGCTCTAGGAGACCCCTCCAGCATACTCTGGAGGCCCTGTAGCCTGAAACTTACTGTGTTAAGGGCTCTGAAGATTTTTCCTCCAGTGAGCTCTCAGCATCCTCCCACTCCACACTGCCTTTAACCTCTCTCTGTCACATCTATATCCCCTAGCTGCCTTCAGGCAGTGTCTCAGCCCTGCTGTGCTCTGCAGAGGATCTGCTCCTCAGCAGAGCTGTCTGCCTGAAGCACTGCATGCTTGCCATGAGTTTCCTCTGTCTCAGGAGCCCACCGCAGCTCAGCAGCAGAGGACCACCCCAAGGTGCCACTTTCTCTGCCCCCTCTGGGCTCCCTCGAGGTGTCCCCGGGGCTCCAGGGCTGACACCGCCTGAAAGGCAGCAGGATCATCCCTGGGGAATGTACTTTGGAGTCAACAAAAGAATCACTAATGGTCCCTCTCTAAACATTGGAGGGGGACTGATTCCTGCAGCAGAAATTGTCCTGCCAGAGCATGGTTTTCTGCGAGAGGTGTAAATGTTCCCCTCTGGACACCGCAGGTCCTGTCCCATAACACGAAGGACAGACAGACAGGGACAGGGCGCGGTTGGCTTCCCCTGTGCTGGGCAGTGGTTCAGCTGAGGCAATGTAGGCATCTCCTTCCCAGCTGCAAGAAGCACGATTCAGCTCCCTCCATGCACCCCACACAGCCACAGCAGATGGGATTCCTCTTGCTTCAGTTCAGGGGTGCACTAAAGCGTTGCCTGCAGGTGAGCCCCTGCTCTGAGCCCCTCGTCTTTGTTCTGTGGGCACTCAGTTGCTCACCCACAGACACTTGGTGAAGACTGAGGGGCCAGGGTTGGTTTAAGACGTGTGCAAGTGTTTGCAAGCTGTGACGGAAAATCTCTGAGAATACCCACATCCTTCCCGAGCATCAGCTGAGGTCCAGAGGTGGAAGGGGGATTTCCTTGGCCATCCTAAATGACACCAGACCTGGACGTTTAGGGCACCTGAATGTGCCTTGTCAAATATATCTGTGGAGCATGCAGAGCTCTTGAGCTGACCAAACGCAGGAGTGCATCAGAAGGAGACCCGGGTCTCTCTCTATCCACTGTATTTACTAGAGCACCAGTCACTGCAAAGCCACCCCCTTCTCTAATACAGCGTCACCTGCTGACTTCCTCCTGCAGCTCCTCCACCCACTGCCTGAGGGCCTCCACTAAAATATCTTAACATGTCCACATCCCTGCACTGAAGACATCTTATTTATTTCAGGGCTCTCATTTTAACTACATTTTTAAAAAAGCCTCCAGTGCCTGGCCAGGTGCCTGGAGTGCCTAATACAACTCCATTCTGCAGGCAAACACAGCACAGGGCCTCCAGAAAAGCTGTGCCCTGTTGGAGCTGGTGTGGGACAGACACCCCAGGGCCTCCTAAAGGGGTCTAGTGCCAGTGTGCCATCATCTGAACACCAACACCACACCATGGCACAGCCCCTTCTCGGCTCCTTCCGGTGTGTTTACTAGAGGACCAGTTACTGCAAAACACAGACATATCTAAATGTCTGAACTGAGGAGACCTTCTTTAATTCCGGGCTCTCTTTTAATGCCCTAAGAAAGGCGAATAGTGCTATGCAAGGTGCTTGGGATAGCCAGCACCATCTCTTGCCCAAGCTGAGGTGCTGAGCTCTTGAGCCCAAATGTGCACAGCCAGGAGGAGCTGGAGCACACACAGACGGAGCTGAAGCTTCTGAGTGCTGTGACACTTTTGGATGAAATGAGATGTGGCGAGACAATTTGTTCAACTGGGCTGCAGCAGTGGAGGGATATAGGCTCTGCAGGAGAAAGTGGCAGGGAAGATGAGGATGGAGGATGGCCTCTGTGTCAAGGGGCAGCTCAGATGGATGGAGCTCTTTTATGGGATGGGCAACTGCTGAGGTTTCTCCCTGTGAATCTTGCCCATTGGCTTCTTGTACTGCCAAGACTTTGTATCTGTTGCTGGTTGGTACATAGGGGGAAACGGCTGGACGTGATATCCTGCTGCCATGGGTCACCAGAGACCATGGTGCCTCCTTCTCCAAGATGCTGTCTATTCACTGTTGACACTCCTTGCCTGGTAGTCCTTGGAGGTCAGTGCCATGGGGTTCCAATATTTCTTCTTGCAATGCCTCAAATAAGATTCTGTCTATTTCTTGTTCCCCCTGTCTTATACAGCATCACCTCCTGACTGCTTCCCACAGCTCCTCCACCCGCTGCCTGAGGGACTCCACCAGAGCACACCTTGCGCAGGTGGAGCTTGCACCCTCCTCCACCCAGGAGCGTGGGGTACAGACTTTACAGCCCTCCACCTGGACAGCAGCTTCCCTGAGAGGAAGCCCTGTCTGAGTGGCCACCTCCACTCATCCCAGGCTAGGCTGGCTAGGGAGAGGGTGCCCAGCTGCTGCAGAGCACAGCCCTCACCTGGTTGCTGCCACCATGCTTCTGATGACCTCAAAGCACTGCCTAAGAAGCCTTTCTAATTCCCTGGAGACCTCAAGCTGCTGGGTAGGTTTGCACAGCTGACAGCTAGCTGGGGTGACCATTGGGGCTGCAGCCTAAGCCTGCGTTTGAGCAGAGCAGGCAGCAGCCCCACAACTGGAAGAGTGCGCTGCCCTTCTCACGCGCCCTTCCATGCAAAGCGCTGGGCAAACTACTGTTTGCAGCGCTCCTGCTCCCTGGCGCTCCCCAGGAGCTTCTTTTATGCGGCTTCCTGGAGGAGGAATCAGCAGTGCCCGTGCCACCTGAAGACTCATGGTGTCAGTTTTGCAAGCCCACCCTCTGATCCATTTTAGAGGTGCGCTTTAGCATGGGAAATCCTGCCTGGTGGTGATCATATTGGTTACTTTGACCTTCCCTACAGAAGATGCTCGGCAGGACTAATGGAGACGCGGACTGCTATTTTGCAAAGATAGGCCTTTAGGCAGATTAAGACTTGTCTCATGCAAAACATACAGACACCCCAACGCTTACAGTCTGGAGCTCCACCAGATGTGCTTCCCAGGGAATGGGATGGCAGAGGATAAGAAAGGGATGGCTTGGCAACCACCCTGGGATTTGGGAAACTAGGGAGTGCTCTCCTCTTCCCCACCACTGCTTTTCTCGGTGAGATGCTTAAGAAAACTCGACCAGCTAGGTGTAAATTCACAGTTGCGTCACCTAACTCATGTCTAATTGCAGCCAATGGAGTTGTGCAGTGTTGAGCTTTCATTGGAGCCCAAGGCATTTCCTCCACTCAAACTATCTGCATCCCCACCTGACCCTGACTACTGTGTGAAACAAGAGGCCCGGCCCTCCCGGCAGGATGGGGAAAAGCTTGAACTTCTCCCTCATCCTGCACTATGCATCACAGTGAAGAGCCTGGCTCTGACTGCTACGAAGATGCAGGCATTCAAAAGCCATGGGCTGCTCTGAGGTGCCCCTGAAGCCTTCCCTTCCGCAGGCTGAACAAGCTCAGCTCCTTCAGTCCCTTCTCAGAAGGCAAGTGCCCCAGCCCTAGACCATCTTGGTGGCCCTCTGCTGAACTCACTTCAGTTTCCTCATCTCTCTCCCTTTTATTGAGGGCCACAAATCTGGATGCAGTACCTACCTGTAATCTAATGAGTCCTGAGTAGAGGACGATCAACACATCCCCAATCTCCTGGCTATGCTCCTCTTCATATAGCCCACCACACTGCTGGCCTTCCTCAGTGCTGACTTGTCTTTTGCCTAATGGCCCTCAGGAACTCCAGCACCTTTTCTGCAGAGCTACTCCCAAGCCAGGTAGTCCCCAGCCTGTCCCATTGCAGGGGCTCAGTCTACTGCTGGTGCAGGGCTCTGCATTTCTCCGTGCTGGTTTTCATGAGGCTCCTGTTGGCCCATGCCTTTGAGCCTACCTAGGTCCTTCTGGATGGCAGCCTTGCCCTGGTGTGTCAACCAGTCCCACCACCTGGGTATCACCTGCAGACTTCACAAGAAAGACCTCCAGGTCATTAGAAAAATGTTAAACGAGAGGGGTCCCAGGACTGTTCAGGACTCCCCTTGCCACCAGCCTCCAGCTGGAATATTTCCCATTAACTGACTTTCTGAGAGCAACTCTCTGACCACTTTTGACCAACCCCCTGCCACTGCTCAGGGACAGCTTTCACTCGATCACGCTGCTCAGAGCCCTGTCCACCCAGATGAAGGGGGGCTTTTTCACTTCTCTCCCATCCCGCTGGGGAAGGGGGGAAGGGAACAAATGGGTGCGTGCTTAGTGGCTGGCCATGCTCAACCCAGTAGACCCCTGAAATGTCACCATGTGGCTTTGCGTGAGCAACTGACTCCCTCCCTCCATCTCCATTGACTCTAGTGGGAGCTTAGTCAAGGAGCTCCCATGCAGACACCTCTTTTCTGCGCACCTGACCTGAGGGAAAGGGAATCACAACTCCTGTGGGTTTGTGGCATGAACTGGAGGGAGATGAATCACCTGAGAGCCTGGAAGCCTGTAACCAAAGTCTGACTTCTGCATTGACTCATTTGCATCACTGCCTTCCATGGGGAAACAAACCCCTCCCTCTCACTGCCTAGTATTTGGGGAGGAATAGGGGTTTTCAGAGGGAGAACTTGTCACCTCTTTTAGTCAACCGTTCTCTGAAAGGACAAATCACAGGGCTGGGCTCCACCGCTCTCTCCCCAGATTAGAGACACGATGTAGGTGTTTAGTTCAGCCTCCTTCCAAGAAGGTTCCCCAGGAGGGACCCTGCTGCTTTGTCAGCACTGGACACCAGGGAGCTTCTCAAGGAGTCTGTGGGGCACAGAGAGTCACACCTTCAGCTGCCCTTGTGCTCCTGGGCTGGCACAAGCTCCTGGGACTGAGAGAGCTCATGGCAACAGATGCATGGCACCTGCAGAAAGACAGCTGAGTCCAGCAGCAGCTCCTCTGCAAAGAGCAGCAGGGCTCAGGGCACTGCCTGCAGGTGACGAGACAGGATGAGCAGCTCGGAGAGAAGTAAAAGGCAGCCTGGGGTGGGAGGACGGAGGAGGGCTCATAGCTGGAGAGATCTTCCCAGTCCTTGACACAGTAAGTCTCTGGCTGCAGGGCAGTGCAGCTGCTGTTCCCAAAGAGGTCTTCCGAAGCTGCCACATCTGACGGCCATGGGATCTGCCAGGATGGCTCTCACAGCTTCTCAGGGGTGATTGAGAAGGGGAACTCCCCACAGCACTGCAGAAGGTCTGGGTGGAAGGAGCAACCCCTGGCAGGGCAGGGTCATTCTTCCATCCGGAGGGTGTTATGTGGGACGGGGATGCTCACAGCTCTAGCTAACCATTTCTAGATGGGGACTTTTCAAGGGGAAGGTAAAGTCACCAGGTACCTGAAAGCTCTTGCCTGACTTTGGGTTGCTTTGGCTTTTGGGTTTGGGTTTTGGGGGTTTGGGGGGTTTTTTGTTTTTCAGTTTTCCCCCATTGTCAACAGTGAGATGGAAACAGTATTAGGGGTTTAGGTTTGGGGTGAGACTCCTAAAATGTTACTCTGAAAGATCAAGGGGTGTGTGAGGAACCTCAGGAAGTCCCTTCAGCCTCCCCTGCCCCCCCAACCTATAGGCAGCACCAACATCTCCTTGGCAGTTGCCATCCTTCTCATCGGGGCTTTTCTGAACTGCTCCTTAGCAGCTGCAAACACAGAGCTGCTCCTGAAAACCTCTCTCCCGGGAGGTTTCTGGAGGGCAGAACTGAGCACACAGAGGGTGGGATGGGGTCTGTGAGCATGGACAGGGAAAAGGCACAGGGGCAGAGAAACAGCTCTGCTCCTCCATCTCCCGTGGGAGACGGGATCTGGACGATGCCCTTTCAGCCTGTCCGGTGCAGACACCTGCCTCTGAGCACGGCCCCCCTTGTCTCCTCTCCCACCCAACAGAGTGCTCTACCCTCCAGGCCATGGGGTCTAAGGCATGAGCCTCCTCCTCTGCAGTTAGGTCTCCAGCAGAAGAGAGGTGCATCTCTCCCGCAACATGCTCTTTTCCTGCTGCATGACAAAGGGGCTGACAGCAACTGGCTGGCAATGTCACCATCCGGACATTGATACGGGGGAAGGCTTTCCTGAGAGCCCGCCTGTCTCTCGCTCTCTCCATGCCTCCTTTGGCAGGAGGAGCACGGCGATGATCCCTGTTTCTCCATCTCTCCCTGCTGCTCTGGTCCCTGTTTTCAAGGTCGATGGGACAAAGGGCAGGGCGCTCAGTTGCGGTTCAGCTACTGGCCCTGAGAGTCCTTCCATGCAGGTGACTTCCTTTACGGCAGTGAGATGTCCAACCCCACTTCTAAAGTGTGGAGCTGTGGCAATGCAGTGTGTGGGGTTGGGGAATGAGCCCACTCTCTTTTAAAGAGAGCCCCACCTTCAGGACACCTGCCTGTCCCCCTGGCGTGTGCTGGCAGGCTATGGGTAGTGCTGCAGAAGAGCACAGCTCTCCTGGAAGGTCCTTCTGGTAGCTGACAGTCCCTGGTTTGCTCATCTGAGCCAGGAGCCTCTTCACATCCCTCCTGCCACTCTCTCCCTATCAGGGCTGAGAACGAGACAGCTCTTTGGAGATCTGCCCTCTGAAACTGGACTCCTCTCTTCTTTGCACAGTCTAGATTCCTTTGCAGAGTGAGCTCTGAGTGCACTCGTCCTCTAGCTGAGAGAGGTGCCAGCACAGGGCAGTTGTGAGCAAGACCACTGAGCGCACCCGCTCTCTTGAGGCTGCACTAGGTTACAGGGAGCTTTTTAGGTCTCGAGGGACTGCCCAGTGTTTACCCTGAGAGCTAAGGAAAAGCCGAGAATTTCTACCATTGCAATGAACACCAGACACAGGTACCTAAACGAGTCTACTCTTCTAGAGTCTCTACTCACCTACGCAACCTCATTCCCTGCAAAACAGGCAGTGAAACTGCTGAATCTTCACCTCTTGAAAAATGCGTGCATTGGAGCTTACATTTCTATGCAGGCATGTCTTGCACTCTGTTATCCAGCCAGTGCCTGGAGAAGTAGTGGATGCGGTGTATTGATGTGTGGACAGGGATAAAGCCCTCTGCAATGGGCCAGGTCACCTCTGCCTCCTGCCTTTCCTTGCCTTGAGAGAGAGCTGATAGTGGTAGATTGAAATCTGTCAAGGAAGGAAAAAAAGGAGGATATGAATACTGTCCTCTTGCCTCCAAGAAGCAGCTGGGCGTGGTCCTCATTTCACCTCTCATGGTGGTCAAGAGGAATATACCTGCTGGGTGACAAGACTAAGCCCTCCTCAGTCAGCTCAGGGCGTCCTGCCCCTGGAACAACAATCAAAAGGCTTTTTGCCACCTCTGTGTTAACACTGCTGCAGAGCAGGACTACCTCCTTTGGACCCATGGGCAGAGGACTCTGATCCTCACAGCACACGCAGCCAGCACAAACTGGAGTTCCAGCTAGACACCTGACAGAATGTCCCCCAGAGAACTAGGAAGGCAATGGGCAGAGTTTCTGTGTCAAATGCAATGGGTTTTCTTCAAGCAGGTCTTTTTGAACTTGTCTTTTCCTCCTTGGATAGTCACTCACCCCTGGGAGGAGCAAACGTCCAACAGCAGCTCCATCACCCAGTTCCTCCTCCTGGCGTTTGCAGACATGCGGGCGCTGCAGCTCTTGCACTTCTGGCTCTTCCTGGGCATCTACCTGGCTGCCCTCCTGGGCAACGGCCTCATCGTCACCACCATAGCCTGTGACCACCATCTCCACACTCCCATGTACTTCTTCCTCCTCAACCTCTCCCTCCTCGACTTGGGCTCCATCTATACCACTGTCCCCAAATCCATGGCCAATTCCCTCTGGGACACCAGAGATATTTCCTACTATGGATGTGCTGCCCACGTCTTTTGGTTTCTCTTCTTTGTTTCTCCCCAGTATTATCTGCTGACTGTCATGGCCTATGACCGCTATGTAGCCATCTGCAAACCCCTGCACTATGGGACAGCTGAGCTTGCATCAAAATCAAGTGGAATCTCAATTTCTGCTTTATTTAGTGCTTGCTATACTGCTGCTGCCACTTCCCCAACCTTTTCAGGGGAAGTTCCTCCAATCAGACTATCATCTATATATTGGTACAGTTTCACTTCTCAGGGTAGTGAGACTCTCTGTAAAAGTTCAGCAAGCGCGGCATGAGCAATCGTGGGTGACTCTTTATACCCCTGTGGGTGTCTGTTAAAGGGTATTGTATTCCCTCCCAAGTGAAAGCAAACTTCTCTTTATCCTCCTCCTTTAAGGGATCCATAAAGAACATATCCTTTACATCTAGCACTGCCATCCATGGGTGTACAGCTGATTCAAAGTAGCCATTAAGTTTGCAATGTTTGGCACAGCAGCTGTGAGCAGGGCTGTACTGGCATTCAGGTGCCAATAATCAACAATTAAATGCCACCTCCTGTGTGGTTTGCGGACGGGCCAGAGAGGTGAGTTATATAGGGAGAGGGTTCTGGAGATAATTTGTCGTTTCTCCAAATCAGCTATGACTTCAGAAATTCCATTTCGTGCCACAGCAGAAATGGGATATTGCGGTACGTTAGTGATTTTTGACTCAGGGAGTGCAGGGGCTGCACGCAGTGCCCGCACTAAAGCCTCTCAGTTTCTGCCGGGGTTGGGACCGATGTTTGAGCTAAAGGACCACAAGCTGCTATTTGGCAGGCGTCAGGTTCATCTATTTAAAACATCAAAACCTAAAATATTTTCATGGTGGTTTTCTTTAATTGCAAAGCGAGTACTCGACATGCGCTTCTCGCCCGAGAGCCACAAATTGACCTTGGCAGTTTGGCACTGAACACTCACTCCATTCATGCTGGTAATCTTAACTCTTTGCCATCTGCGTCATACGCCCAGCTTCCCGGCATCTTGTTGTGTTAATAGTGAGATTTGTGCTCCCTTATCTATTAAAAACTTTATCAATTGTCTTTGAGGACCAACTGGAATTAAAATGTATGGGCCATTATCACTTATCCACTGATAAACCTCCACTTTCCAGTCAGGCAGGCCCAATTGCCTTCTGGACACTACTCATTTTTTGACTTCATGCCCTGCACTTCCTCCCTAATGGGGAGGAAGGGGTTATCTCCCCTTCTAGGGTCTGGCACAGGAGGAGTTGAAATACACTCCTTCCTTTCACCATTATCTCGTTTTTGGAATGCTTCAATCAGACTCAAAATAATGCCAGTAGGCTGATCTTGAATCGCAGGTCTGGGAATGCCTAAGGCTAATGCATTCCTCCACAATTCATTCCTCTGTTCTCGAGATTCTGTTTGCGGGATTTTAAATTTGTTTCCCTTCGATCTAGTTTCTGTTCCCTGTTTCACAGGTCTTACTTTGTGATCTTCTCCCCAGGGCTTCAGGGTTTGTTTTTCAGCTGGTGCATCGTCCCAGCCCATCTCCTGGCTGTAGTTAACAATGCCGTGCATCAATTCTGTCTAGGTAGGGAGCTTCTTGTGGGCATTTTGAGCGTTATCACCTAGTCCCTCATTGTGTTCTGTGTCTTTCTTGATCTCATCTCATTTTGCAACTAAATGGGATTTAAGAATTGCTGGGGCTCCTCTTATCGGTGGTTTTAACATTGCAAAATCTACTGTAGCAGATAGTGGGACATCATGGGGCCCTTGTTTGTGCATGGCTTGTATGCAGGCGGCTTTTGTGACGGCTGTAGAGAGCTCACTTACAGATTTAATGGGAATTATGGAGGGTTCACCTCGCTCCATGCTGTCTGTTCCTCCAGCCCAATAATCTACTTGGCTGATGATAGAATGGGGTGTATTTGTTGGGTCGAGTCCTAAATGTAAGAAAACTCCCAGACCCCAATAGCCGTTTGCTTCATCCTCACTCAACATTATTCGGTCACTGCCACTGAGGCATACTCGCCATAAGTATTCAGTTTCAGGTTCACCTGGTTTTCTGACATATCTCTTGCAAATTTGTCAATTGCAACGGATCCCAGGGGATGGTTCACGTAGTATGTCATGGATGACCACCCCAAGGACCCACAGTTCTTTCTGTTTTAACAACAGGTCTGGCTTCATACTCAGGAGGATTTGTGGGGAACAAAGGGCCGTCTTCTGGCTCCCTATCATCAGGATCACCCCAGATGTCTCCATCCCAGTCTTCAGGAGATACTATTAGTTTCCTAATCTGTATGATGTCAGGGGGATGGGGAGCCTGCATAAGCATCATCTCGACCTTTTCTCCCAAATTTTGTCTTTTTTCCTTTTCTTCCTGTAACTGTTTCTGCAGTTGTTCAATTTTTAAAGACAGTAACAACTCAGTTGCCTTTCTACCTTCTATTTCTTTCTCTAGGTCCTGCTCCTTTTTATTTCTGTTCTCTCTTTCATGATGTGCAGCTTCTAAACAGGCACCTAGCATCTTGCAGATAACTCCTTTCCCTTTTCCATCCTTTGTGTGGCCTCTAGTTACTTTTAGGTGTTCTTCAATGGCTTCCCAATTATGCCAATTGTCACGAGGCCATTCTGCTGAGAATTTGGGACTCGGGTTCACTCCATGCCTCCTTAAATAATCGGTGACACCAATTGCCATCCTGCCAACTATGCCAATTTGTCACGTATGGAGCGAGAGTGCACTTCACTCATAAGAGAGAAATAAAAATATACTTTATCGATGTAGAACAGGGAGTTAACAAAGTTCAATGTGACAATGGTTTAACAAGATTTGACGGCAAGGTACACTTTATTTACTGCATAGAGGACAGGGTCAGACAAAAATGTCAAGGAGACCCTCCCATTGAGTCATGAGGTTTGGAAAGGATCCCCTTGCTTTCCAAACTCCTTCTCAGAGAGGAGTCTAGGTGGGGCTAGATCCAATCCTAGTCCCAGACTTGGTCAATGGTTTATGTTTTATGGATTATGTGTGCACAATCAATCCTTTATATCACTTAGCTAAGATTTCAAAGTTTAGCATGCTATTAGTCACTTACCAAGGATCTGTTGCTGCAAGGAATCTCTCAGCCTTGAGGAGTAACCTTGAGAGGCGTCCCTGCTCAAGGGGAGATCCTGGCATGCAGCCCGCTGCTGTGCAGGAGAGCTCAAAGAGCTCTTGGGCTGCTCACTATTTATGGGGGATAAGACTCATAGTCATATCTGCATACCAACCACAGATTTAAGTTTCTTATGTGGCCACATTGCACAATAGCTCTAGGCTATTTTGTTCTTATCTGTCTCCTGAATCCACTTTGAGCCGGATGCAGCCATCATGACCAGATGCATCCATTATGACCATCACTGGTAGTTATCACATGAGCAGGGTTACCGGAGATAAAGGTCGGGGGCGGGGGAAGCACACCGTCACAGTGAGTCACTGTGTGTGTGTGTGTTATTGTTCATCTTTCTTACTGCCTAAATAAAGTTTGATTTATAATGTGTTGTCAGACTCCATCACTGTTTGGACCACACTTCCTGATATACAGTAAATGTATCACAAAGCCTGCTAAGGAAAGAAAAGGTGGCGTCCCTGTTTCCCATTTTCACAGAATCACAGAGTCACAGAACAGTTGCCATTGGAAGGGACCTTTGGAGATCATCTGGTTCAATTCCCCTGCTCAAGCAGGGTGACCTATGCTGGTGGTCCAGGACCACGTCCATATGATTTCTGAATATCTCCAGGAAGGGAGACTCCACAACTCTCTGGGCAACCTGTGCCAGTGCTCATGGCACCATGTGTGTGCCTTATCAAAAAGCGTTCCATTATGTTCATAGGAAACCTTCTCAGTTTGTGCCCACTGCCTCTTGTCCTGTCACTGGGCACCACTGAAAAGAGTTTGACTCAGTCTTATTTGCACTCTCCCTTCAAGTATTTTTATACATTGATAAGATCCTCTCTGAGCCTTCTCTTCTCTAGACTAAACTGCCCCAGCTCTGTCAGCTCCTCATAGGAGAGATGCTCCAGTCCCTTAATCCACTGTATCCATGTATCTCTCATACTGGGGAGCCCAGTATCGGACACAGTACTCCAGGTGTGGTGTAACTCGTGGTGTACCCCAGGGGTCTATAGTGGGTCCAGTCTTGTTTAACACCTTCATTAACAATCTGGATGATTGGGCAGAGTGTACCCTCAGCAAGTTTGCTGACGACACAAGACTGGGAGGAGCAACTGATATGCCAGAGGGCTGTGCTACCATACAGAAGGACCTGGACAGGCTGGAGAAATGAACTGACAGGAACCTTCATAACGTTCAGTAAGGAGAAGTGCAAATTCTTGCCCCTGGGGAGGAACAACCCCATGCAGCAATATATGCAATGATGAACAGTTAGATGAAGGGTTAGGCTCAAAGAGTTGTAGTAAATGGAGTAATAACCTGGCTTGCAGTCAGTCACTAGTAGTGTTCCCCAGGGCTCAATTTTAGGGCTAGTTCTCTTCATTGGCTTTATCCATGACCTAGACGTGGGAGTTGAGTGCACGTTAAGTAAGTTTGCCAACAATACTAAAATAGGAAGAGCCATTGGTTCCCTTGGCGGTTGAGAGGCCTTATATAGAGATCTTGATAGATTAGAGGCAATCACCAACCAAATGACATTCAACAAGGGCAAATGCTGGATTCTGCACCTGGGACAGTGTAATACTGGAGGTACATATAGACTGGGGGACACCACGCTGGAGTGCAGCCCTGTAGAAAGGGATCTGGGGGTTTTGATTGATGGTAAGCCCAATATGAGTCAACAATGTGCCCTGGTCACCAAAAGGGTGAAGTGCATTAACCACAGTATAGCTAACCAGTTGAAAGAAGTAATTGTCCCACTATACTCAGCATTGGTGTGGCTTCGCCTCAAGTACTGTTTGCAGTTTTGGGCTCCACAATATAAGAAGGATACAAAAATATTAAAATGTGTCCAAAGGAGGGCAACAAAGATGGTGAAAGGACTAGAGGGCATGTTTACGAGGAGCAGCTGAGGATATAAAGTTTGTTCAGCTTAGAGAAGGAGACTGAGGGGTCTCCTCATTGCTGTCTACAACTTCCTCATGAGGGAGCTACAGAGGGAGGTGCTGATTTCTTCTCTCTGGTGCCTGGTGACACCAAGGGAGTGGTTTAATGCTGCATCAGGGGAAGTTCAGATTGGTTATTAGGAAAAAGTTCTTCACTGAGAGGGTGGTCAAGCACTGGAACAAGCTCCCCAGGGAAGTGGTCATGGCCCCAAGCCTGGCAGTTATCAAGAAGTGTTTGGACAATGCTCTTAGATATATGGTTTAACCTTTAGGTTGCCCTGTGTGGAGTCAGGAGTTGAACTTGATGATCCTCGTGAGTTCCTTGCAAGTCAGGATATTCTGTGAGTCTTTGATAAGATTTGGGGTTTAGCCACAAAACCAATCCCTCCAGAAATGCCTGAGCCTGACTGTCCCTTCCCACTGGGTGGGCAAAGGCTAGCAGTGGAGGGTGCTGCAAGCCCACTGAGTCCAAGGCAGATGAGGACTTTGTCTGCAGTGGGAAATGGTATCAGGACAGGAAGAGATTTTTTTTTTTCTCAGTCTCTGCAAGGAAGAAGTAATTAAAAGTGCCTGATTGATCCTAGGAAAAATCCTTGAGTCTTGAGTTCAGCACGCATCCATTACTGAGAATTGCCAATGATAATTTTGGTGTGCTTAAGAGAAATAGATCAGCTCTTAATTATGCCCATTGCAACCAATTAATAATGCCTCTCGCTGGGTGTGGACGTAGCAGTCCTTGAATGGATTAATGAATACGCACCACCCTCTCCGTAAGAGCCGGTAGCTGCTGTCTCCCTGCCCAAAGGGACAGGAGGACTAGGTCTGTCAGAGACCTAGTGATGAGAGAGGCTGGTGATGCCTCCAGCTGCAAGTATACAAAGGGCTGCAAGCCTGCTCCACACCTGAATATCCTTCTGGCCAGTGCAGGTATGGTTTCTGGCTCATGTTTTCCCATGGATTCACAGGTTTCCTTTCTGCATCCTTATTTTCCAGTGCCGGGGACTAGAGGGGAGGAGAGGGAGAGGTCCTGTAGCAGGACCCTGCACTCAGCGCTGCTGTCCTGGCATGCATCAGCCCTCACAGAAGGAAGAAGATCGGAGTCTGATTCATACAAGACCCCTTTGCATCACTGCCCTTTGTGTGAGGAAGGAAACATGCCATCCATGTCCACCACTATCCCAGGGCAAAGATCTCCCTTGTTCCTGGGGAGTGCTAAGACTCTTCCCCACCTGTCTCCTCTTGGAAACTACTGCAGCACTGGCAGCTGTTCAGACACGCTCCCCTTGCTGGAATAAACCCCACTCGGGGTCAACGATTGCCATGGGTTTGCAGTGGGCATTCGTTGTGCTGCTCAAACCTTATTTTACCTGCTTTTCTTCTCCATCCACCCAGCACAGCATTGCCAGCGGCTCTAGCACTTCAGCTTATACAGTTCTGCACGTGTCGCTGAGAGCTAACACACTCCTTGTACGAGTGAGAGGCTCTGAAATGGTGTTTCCTCTCTTGCAGGTCACAGGAGGTCTTTCAGCCACTTTCCCAAAATCACAGCTTACAAGTCATTGCAGACCCTCCTCCACCCCTCCATCTCCAGGCTGTAACTTTCCTTCCCTTGCAGTGATTGCCTGCAGTGCGCTTGCATGTAGGTAGGTGATGCCACTTTCTCCACTGTGAAGATGAGAAATGGGACTTCCCCAAAGGGGACAATGCTTTCTAGGTGAGCTCCAGCCACTGTGCTATCACAGCTCCCCAGATTGCATGAGAGAAGGAGCCATGTGTCCTCGAGCCACCGGGGTGCTCTCAGGAGCCACAGCAAGGCCAGGAGCTGCCCACAACACCCACCAGCAGTTGCATGTCCCAAGCCGATGCACAACACTATCGTTGTCCTAGGAGGACAACCAACACTTTGAGCACAGAGGCCAGGAAAGGATTTTTGTGAGGGATGCTCAAGCAAATTCTCTTTGTCACAGCAGCAGGCCACCTTGTACTTTCTGTGACCCGGGTGCTGTTTTTCTTACTGCCTGACACCTGGAGAAAACCTTTCGCTTCCATGGGGAACAACAACCAAACCCTGGCCACAGACTTCATCTTCCTGGGTTTCTCCAGCCTCGCAGAACTGCAGAAGCTGCTTCTTGTGGTGTTTTTGCTGCTGTACCTGATCACTCTGAGCATGAATACCACTGTAATGATTATCATATGGGTTGATCGGAGCCTTCACACACCCATGTACTTTTTCCTTTGTGTCTTGTCATTTTCCGAGACTTGCTACACCTTTGTCATTGTCCCCAAGATGCTGGTAGACTTGATAGCAGAGAGAAAAACCATTTCCTTCCTGGGCTGTGCTGTACAAATGTACTTCTTCCTTTTCTTGGGGTGCTCCCACTCCTTCCTCCTGGCAGCCATGGGCTATGACCGCTGTGTTGCTATCTGCCACCCCCTGCACTACAACAGCATCATGACTTGGCGAGTGTGTGCTCAACTGGTGGTTGCTTCTGCTCTGAGTGGCTTGCTGGTTGCCCAGGTGGTTACCCCCTTGATATTTTGCTTGCCCTTCCAGGCATCCAGGAAACTCAACCATTTCTTCTGTGACATCTCCCCTGTCCTCCGAGTGGCCTTTACTCACACAAATCTCAGTGAGGCCATTATCTTCACGCTGAGTATCTCTGTCCTTACGATCCCACTGATGCTGATCCTCATTTCATACCTCTTCATTGTCTTGGCCGTCTTGCAGATCCCTTCAGCTGCAGGGAGGCACAAAGCCTTTTCCACCTGCAGTGCTCACCTGATAGTAGTGGTTGTTCATTACGGCTGTGCCTCCTTCATCTACCTGAGACCCAACTCCAGCTACTCATCTGATCAAGACGCATTGATCTCTGTCACTTATACCATCCTCACTCCCCTGCTCAACCCTATGATTTACAGCTTAAGGAACAAGGATGTTAAAATGGCTCTTCAAAAAGCAATCAGGAAAAACATACTATCTCAGAAAATTTTCCAGTGAAGAGGTTAAGAGGAGCTGCTTCCTGACTGGGTATTTTCAGCCAACATCTTCCACTTCCAAAAAAACATCACCCCTTTTCCATACATCCTCTTTTGATGACAGGGAAGCTTTCAGGAATGACAAGACAGCTCATCATGGCTGCTAAGAACCTGACATTAAAAATCAACAGATTCTATCCATAGTGAGACTGGAAGCATGAACTTCAGTGAAAATCAATTTTTTTAAAAGTTTGGAAACCCAAATTTTCACTCCAGTGATAGTAGTTCCTTAGACACAACTTTTTCACATGAGCCACTTACTAAATAAAAAGCATAGATGTTGACATAATTTCACAGTGAAACTCCTGTTTTTTAAGGATGTGGCAAACTCAGGACCATGCATGTATTGTGCATCAAGATACCACTGAGCTCTGACACCTGCCCATCTGGATGGTATTGTGGTGCCCATCAACAAAGCCTGCAAGGCAAGTGAACTACTTCAAATTGCATCAGCCTGCCTTTGCCATGGGCTAAATTTATCCATGCAGCCATGAAACAAACCTCAGCTGATATGTTCACTTGCTGACCTGTGTGAAGCTGACCACAAACCTAAGACCTTAGACACTTGCGAAGCATGTGTCCACCAACCTCACTGAGGATGAGAATGTCTATTGAGATGGACCTGCAGAGCGGCTCTTCAGGAACAGTTCTCTTAGAAAAATGAATGAACAAGATCTCCATAGGTGCATTTTTTTCCTCCACAATAATGGTGCTTTCCCTAAACCAATGAAGCCATTTGGGAAAGTGGAATTAGCAAAACTAGGAAGGGAAATATTTTCTGGAGGAAAAGACCCTGTGGTAGTGTTCTGCAGAAATAGTAATTTTTAAAACAATGCTCCATCATCTTTCAGGACTTCTGTCATGTGCAGTCAAGTGTTTCTCTCCCTTCATCCATGAGATTGTCCACGACATGTCTCAGCACAGTCCTGTGCTGAGCTCCCTATGCCACCAGCCCTCAGCCTTGAGCCACCAATGATCTCCCCAACAGACTTCATGAGGACTAACGAAGGAAACAGACTTTGTTTTCTGGACAGAAAGAAATAGTAGAAGGCAACAAACCAGAAAAACTAAAAGGCACCTGAAACTTTTCTCTATTTCAAGGGGGTTTTACCACAGCAGAGATATAGTCACGTTTCCTCCAAAACTTTGTATATCACATTGCAATTTCTCTGTCTTTAACCTGGCAGAATTTCCTCTCCACAGAATAGAAGCTTTTGGGGTTCAGTATTTCTCCCACACAGAGACACTCACATTTCTAATCATGTCTTTTCACTGTGAGCATCAGCACTCTTTCCATTAAGCAGACTAGATCAAAGCTTTTTTACGAGGTGTTTCCTCTGCTCCGAGATAGTGTGTATTGCTCCTTTCCCACTCATTCTGTTTTTTTAACATCCTCTGTAAAGTCTTGGATGCAGTATTTCTGTTTAGCTCCCACTGTTGCAGTCTTTATTTCGAAGGGGTCTCAAAATATCAGATATAGTCAAGTTTCCTCCAAAGCTTCCTATGTCACATTGCAATTTGTCTGGCTTTAAGCTGGTGGAATTGCAGCCGCTTGGAGTAAAGAGCCCTTTTGGGGTCAGTGTTTCCCACACACAGAAGTATTCTCATATGTAATCTAATTGTTTTGGTGTTAAAATCAGTCCTCTTCCTGTTAAGCTGAATAGATCTAAACTCTAAAGTCGTGGCTGCAGCATTTCAGTTCAGGGATGATTCTGCTTTTGACAGCTACTCCCTGAGCTCTGACCACAAGTTAGGTTATTTTGTCACGTTATTTTCATTGCAAACATGCACTATTTATTGTGGGGTGAGCAGGCCTAGAATCAGGATGCTCCAGAGTGATACTGCCCTGACCCCACGCAGCACGTAGGGGATGGAGCAGAGAATGGAAAAGAGGGTGCTGCAACCCCACAAGGCACCTGGGGAATTTTTATAGCCTTTAGCAGAGTGCTTTACACATGACACTGCATATATCGGGCACCACCAGCAGTGACTTGAGCCCATGTTAGTTCAAAAAAGGAATGTGGAAGGAAGAAGCTTCTGCAAAAATGTCCAAGCAAGAGATGGTGAAGGAACCAGCATTTCACCCACACAGCGAGACTCTGACGGTTTGCAGGAGGAAAAGCCTCTCCTTTCTGTTAATTGAAACTAAACCAGGCGACTCCTTCCCTTGTTTTATATCCTTCTTCATTGATTCCTGGTATGATGCTATTAATGGTTCCAATAAAGCAGTTGCAGAGCAGTTCCCCAAAGAAGTTTATTTTGGCAGGGACTGTTCGCAGACCTCTCATGGTTCTTGGCTCATTAGCAGGGTTCAGCTCCCACCAGGCAGAGGCGGTGCCAGCGAGGGACAGGACTGGGGCTGCCCATGCCACCCTGTGGTGCCCTGTCTGGGGTGCCACATCATGGAGAAGAGCAGAGAAACTGAAGCTGGAAGGGCCTTCCCAAGCCCTGCTCAGAACATCACCAGCTTCAAAGGCAGACCCAGTTCTCCAGGGCCTTTTGACTATTGCTTTGCAGGAACAGCTGCAGGAAAAAGCTGTGAAACAATGCATGAGAGGCTTGGCTCCTCTTGGCACTGAGTTTGGGAACAATGGCCCCCTGAGACCAGGGGTCTCCCAGGACCTGGCTATCCAGGCTTCCCTCTGCCCACAGCACTGGCAACCTTGCCCTCTACCTATGACTTGCAAAGGGCAAGGGAAACTCTGGCGTGTGCTCCCCTCCCCGGACCTGACATTGGAAAGGCTCTTGGCTTGGCATTTTTAGGGACAAAGGTGGGGGGGGTGTGGTGGTGGGGTCTTGAAGGCTCCTTGAAGAAGCCCAAATATTGCCCATTGTGGCAAGGAGAGCAGGGCGATGCCATGGCCACGTGGGAAAGCTGTGCTCCAGATCAACCTTTCAGCAGGGAAGGGCATTTTCATCTCTCCCAGAGGGCTGTGGCCACTGCTGCACAGTGCCAGCAGCTCCCCAGGTCCCATTGTCATTGTCCTTGCTGTCTCCTGAAGCAGCTGCTTCTTCTACTGGGCCCCTTCTCCTGCCCTAACTCCTGCAGGACATGTGAGAGATCCTGCCACCTGCCTCCCACTGTTCCTTAAGTAAACTCCCTACCCTGGCACTTCAAATCCTCATTGGCCTTGTCTCTACGTTGCTCCCCAAAAGCTGCCATCAAGTGCGGTCTGACTGAGCTGGGGGCAGGCAAAAGCAGCAAGGGTGGGCAAAGATGGGGAAGGGTTTCTGTGCAAGGTGCAAGGGATAGACTGGGTAGGAGGCAGGTCGGAGGTCCATGAAGTCAGAAGCCACATGGGAAAGACATATAGGGCCTGGGTGTTCCACACCCCTCCAAAGACCCTGGCACATAGGGAGCCAAACCAGGAGCTGCGTGGTCAGCACGCAGACATGGGGAAGCGTTTCTCTCAATGCAGGGTTCACCCACAGGTCTCCCTGCAGCTGGATAGATGTCACTGGTGTGTAGCTAGACCTCACTGTGGCTGTACTTGGAGGCTCAGCCCAGCTCCTACACCTCGCCCTTAGCACAGGGAGCCCCAGCTGCCCCAGTCATCTCCATCCTGCAGGTACATGCAGGAAGGGGGACGTTCACAGAGAAATAACATCACCTGTGCTGCGGAGTCTATGCCGGAGCTGGTGCTGCAGCGATGAAGGCACCTTTCAAGAACCACATGCTGAGATGTTCTTGCAGGTCCCAAGGTCATGGACCTAGCTAAGACAACCTTTGAGAAGCTGGGTGCCCAGTTCCTGTGGAGATGGTGAATGATCAGAAGGGATCTGCCTGGGACTGTCTTCCCATGCCTTTCAGGTGCCACAGCCTGCTCACTCTGCAGAGCAGCACCATCAGCTCAGGGCTCTTCAGAGAGCATGGGGAAGGGTCAGGAATGGCTGCCCAGGCCAGCATGGACACATTCCCATGGGGAAAGGCTACCCTGGGGCAGGGACGTCCCCGGAGCAGAGTAAAGTAACAACTCTGTGTTTCCAGGGGGAATAAATGACCAAGAGAAAGCTATTTCTGCATGGACTGAGAGACACTGGCCCCCATCCTCTCATGCCATGGCTGTCCCCCAGCCCTGGGGCTCATGCAGAGGACAACCCACCTCTCTGCCCTCCAGGAGCTGCTGTGCCCTTCAGAAGGGATGGTGCTGTGGTGTGAGTGCCCAGAGCTCTGCAGCACCCTGTGGCGGGCACTGCCATGGGGTCAGCCCACACTGTGTTGCTGCGCTGGATTGGGCTGGAGAAAGCTTGTGGGGGAGAGCAATGGAGGAACAGGGCTGGGCTAGAAAGTGCCTGGGAGAG
This sequence comes from Ciconia boyciana, assembly GCF_034638445.1. Taxonomy (NCBI): domain Eukaryota; kingdom Metazoa; phylum Chordata; class Aves; order Ciconiiformes; family Ciconiidae; genus Ciconia; species Ciconia boyciana. The sequence goes on from NW_027328405.1 coordinate 262,560, forward strand.
GAAAATGCCAAAGTTAATGGGTTAGTTTCATCTGTGCATCCATCTCCATCCTCCTGCTGGCTCAGTGCCTATATCAGGGGAATGGCCAGGTCTCCTGGCTTCTCTGCTGTCCCAGAACCCAGCAGACCCCGGAGCAGGGCTGTCTGCAAAGCCTCCTGTAGGGCATGTCCTGGGCAAGGCAGGGACCGGGAGCTGGGAGAGGCTGCTTAACAGGAGGTCCATGGGGGAACAGGGCACCAAGGGCTGTCCTGGGCATCATGCCGGCAGGACCATTCCCCACCCCAAACACACCCTGTCCCATGCATGCTGTGCCTGCACAGCGGGGCCATGGGACCATGTATGGGGCAGCGGGGCTGAGCCAGCACAGGGACAGGGCAATGACAGGGGACATGAAGCAGCTGCCAGGAAGTGACAGCAAAGACAGATACAAACAAGGAATTTATCTATCTGCATTACCTGCATTGTGCAGGTATGATTTTGGGAAAGCTTGAGATTGCTGGTGGTTGCAAGGGGAGTCAAAAGCAAAAAGAGTGTTGATCATTGTGTTAGAGACCAAGGCTGAAGAAGGAAAATGCAGGGCTGCTGCTGAATGGGGAGGGTGATTTAGATGGGCCTGAGGGACTAAATTCCTTCTTTGCCTGAGTCTTTACTGAGAAGGTCTCCAGGACTCTGTGCTTAGGGAAAGGGTTTAAAGAGGAGGAAAGCATGTATTGGCAGGAAGCTCATGAAATCTGGCAAGGACAAATGCCAGTTTTCGCCCCTGAAGGGGACTAACCTTGGCAATGGCACAGGCTGGGGGCTGCTGGGCCGGGAGCAGCCCTGTGGGATTGGTCTAGGTGGTCAGTGATCTGGACAGAAGGCAGCCACGTGCCCTGGCAGCAAGGAAGGCCACCAGCATCCTGGTCTTCCAGCACCAGGACCAGCTCAGCACCAGGAGCATGGCCAGGAGACAGAAGAAAGGTATTATCCAGGTTACTGTGTCCATATTTCAGAGCCCAAATACAGGAAACCTGTCAGCAAGCTGGAGTGGGTTTAGCAAAGGGCCCACAGGATGTTCAGGGCTTGTCCAGCCTGGAGAAGGAAAGGCTGAGGGGGACCTCACTGGAGCCTGCCATTACCTACAAGGAGGTCATGGAGAATACAGAGCCAGGCTCTCCACCATGCTGCATGTTGAGAGGGCAAAAAGCAATGAGCATAAGGTGATAGAGAAGAGCTTCAGCCTGGAGACAAGAAAAACCTTTTTTCTCCATGAACTCAGTCCAGCATTGGAACAGGTCACCCAGAGAGGCTGTACAGTCTCTGTCCTTGTCCAACTGGATCATAGAATCATAGAATCATAGAATAGTTTGGGTTGGAAGGGACCTTTAAAGGTCATCTAGTCCAACCTCCCTGCAATGAGCAGGGACATCTTCAACTAGATCAGGTTGCTCAGAGCCCCCTCCAGCATGACCTTGAATGTTTCCAGGGATGGGGCATCTACCACCTCTCTGGGCAACAAGCCTTGAACAACCTGGTCTGACCCTTTTACTGACAGGTTGGTCTGAAGACCTCCCAAGGTCCCTTCCAACCTGAGTTATCTTCTGATCCTATGACCTTAGGCCCTCTTTCTGATTATAACAGAACAGATGTTTATTGGGCATGAATCCTCCTGTGCTGTATGTAACCATCCAAAACCAGGCAGATGAACTTCTCTTGTCCCATAACTATAAATTTAATCTGGGAGGCACTGTCTCAGACATCTCTGCTTTACACCTGAAACTCACTGCATCCAGCTTTAACCACCTAAAAGTCCCTTATCTGGATACACTTTGAGGTGCAGAGAGAAAACTCAGCTTTTCTGAGGTGTTATTTCTCCACTTCTGCAGTCTGCTCCTCTACTAGATGGTGCTATTTTTCACTTTCTTTCCTACTTGTGTCCTTCAGACACAGGGACACAGACACCTGGTGCCAGTGCTGATACTGAGCTCTGCCCAGCCTCCACGTGCAGCTTCTGAGGGGCTCTGGTCTCCAACGGGTCCTCTGAGATAGCTGCCGGTCCCAGGCAAACACCTCAGATACACTGGGGCCTCCAAAGGTGGCAATCAATATTTGTGGTCAGAAAACTGAGCTCTGCCTGGAAAGATCAAAACCTCTCCTGATTAAATGACCATGTCTAAGGGAATCTCTTCAGCAGACTATCTGGACATACACCCTTTCCCATGGCTCTCCAGATTTCCACCTCCCCTTGCTCTTTGTCCCTTCAGACACTGCCAAACTATCTTGTGGCTGCTTTGAGCTTCAGGGAGTTAGAAGCTTGCCCCATCTCTGAGAAGTCTCATTAACTCTGGAGTCAACTCCTTAATTATGTTTATATCTGCCCTTTCCTAGCTCTCTGTCTAAAACAGTTCTCGTACAGATACCCCTTGTGGAAGATGGACCTCATTCGATGCAGCTTGGACTTGGCATACAGTTGAGAAGAGTGTTTTAAAGCTTCTTGAATTACATCAGGTGTAACTGTTGCTTTTTGGCAAGGAGGAGAAGTCCTCCTGTGCCTGTGTGCAGCCACTGCTCTGAGGAAAGCAGGTGGGAATTGGTGCCCAGGAGCTGTAACATCCAGCTGCAGACTTCAGTGGAGAAAGCTGATGTGAGGACAAGTGATGCCAGTGGCCCGCAGGGGGCTGATGAGAGAAATGGTGGGGTTGGGGAGGTGAGGAGCAAGGTTGTTCATAGAGTGTCTGACGTTATGAGACTGCTTTTCCTACCTACCCATATCTGCTTAGGTGGCCCTCTGGATCAATATCAATTGGAGAATGCTGCTATCACTTCTTCAGTAAACTGAAAAATAAAAAAAATGCCTTTAAAATGCAAAAGTCCTTTTTTATTAAGTACTCATTGAAATCTTCCTCTTTAACTACCATCCTGAAACCTCTCCAATTAGCTGTAGAAGTCTTGAAGACTTGAAGAAAATTATGGGAAGAGACAAGGCACCTGAGGGCTCTCTGCCTTATATTTGGTGCTGAGTCCATGGAGCTGCAATGCTGAGAGGAGGTTGCACAAACTGCTCGAGGAGTCAAAGTCAGAAGGAAATGCTGAAGTTTCTTGGAGTATTAATGAGCCCCACTGAGGGCTGTTGTCAACAAAGCCTCCCCAAGGACTCGTTAGAGCAGAAAATTGGAGGCAGCGATAACAGGCAAGCAAAGGCAAAGTGCCGGTGGCTCTGCTGCTTGACGTGTTTTACAAAGCAGGAAGGACAAGCCCTGAGCCCAGTGCCTGGGAAGGCAGATCCTGTCCCTCACACATGGCTCAGGGCTCTTCCTGGGGCAGTGGGATGTGCAGTGTGAGATGCTGTGTGAAGGGCAACAGTATGACATCTCCCACCCTCCTCAGGGGGTGCAAAGAGGAAATGAGGCCCCAGTGCCATGAGGACAACGTGTGTCCTCATAGACCTTGGTGGCAGAGACAACAGCCATAGCCAGGAAGACAAAGACTTCAGTTCTGATGGCGCCTTTCAACCTTGGAAGCACCCTTGGCCATTTCCACCACAGGCTGTCCTATGCTATCCTGTGCCTGTTTCCCTGCACACTGTAGACATCCCACCCACTTCCCCACCTTGTTCTCACCCTGGCATGTCCCTGCTGATGTCTCTCAGTCCTCTCTGGCTGTTCCTTGAAACACAAAGCCATGGGCTTAATACAGATTCCCTCTGACCTGTTGCACCGCAGCACTACCCTCAGACTGACATGTTTGTCTCCTCATGTCCAGTCTGTATCTCCATATCTGCAGTTTCTGATGGTTTTCTTTTCTCATGCTTTTTCCCACTTCCAAAAAAAGTGTCATCATTACTGAAACAACTTTCAAGCTGTCTCGAGCTCCTCCCATACTTTCCTGAGCCTCCACTTCAGCAGGCCAAAGAAGCCCACGTCTCTTAGTCTCTCCATAGAGCTCCTAACCCTGTCTTAGCTGACCTCTGCACCAGCTCCTCCACACTCCACCAGAACAGGGAGCCCTGCTTGAGGACACACTATTGCAGATGTGGCCACACCAGCGCTGAATCAAGGTGGAGATAACTGCCCTTGCCTGGGTGGCCGTGCTCCTCCCAGTGCAGCCCAATATGCACATGACTATATTTGCGTTAAGCACTACTGGCTCCTATGGCATCCCTCGTAATGCTCAGACCTTACTCCTTGAGCTTTTTCTGAAACTTCTCGATACCACTGGCATGGGTGGGACACAGCAGCCCATTTTTTCTTCACATCTGAATTTCCTTTCCAAGGAAAGCAGGTGGTAGTTGGTACACTTCTGCTCATCTCACCTCTCTTTCAGCACATCCTAAAATAGGTATCACAAATCGGCTGGAGGAACTGCCTAGAGGCATTTGTATTTCTATCCACTAAGCACAAAGCTTAGTGGTTTGACCTAAAAGCAAAGGTCCCAAAGCAGGGCATAGCAACGTCTGCATTAAAGGCAGCTCCAGGCAGGCAAGACATGGCAGCATAGACAGCAAAGTCCTAACCAATACCGTGATGTATCCTCAGGAAACAAGCTGGCAGGAATGCAGTGTTTTCATTGTTTGGGCACTTCCGATTTTGAGAAGCTCCCTCATTTGAAGTGATTCTGAGCATACCCAGTGAAATGAAGGCAAGTTCCAAGACTTCTAGGCTTTCAGCAAGATTTTATTTAGCAGTTGGATTCTAAAATGACCCTTTGGAAATAGGTCATGAGTTATTTTAGTTATTTACATTAGAATGAGGTGATTTACACCCTTTGATTGCCTCTTTCTCTTCTATGATTTTAAAGGGAATATGGATTAGGAGTTCAAATGAAGATATCCAGACTGTACTTTCACCTGAAAATAGGTGAAGTTAATCTCAAGGTTGGATTTGTCCTTGCTATTTCCTAAACAATTTTGAAAGTTGACTCTAAATCACCACAGAATTACTCAGAAAGACCAAAGTTTGGTCTAGTTCCCTGTGTGGCTTTTATCACTCATAAAAGCGGGGAAGTGTTAACAGTCATCAGTAAATGGACTGTTACTGCTCAGTGTGGGTTTTCTGTATCATCCTGTGAAGCATCTGAACTTGGATCTGTCTGTGCCAAATTAGGCATCTACACTGTGAAAGTCTCCACCTGGGCTAGTCATCTTGGGTGGGATTCATCTTGTGAGTCATCAAAGGCAAGAGGTTTGCTTTAGGAGTTGAGTAGTTGCTCCTCGAACTCTGCACTCTGCTTTGACTAGGACACTGATTCAGTTGCCCCCACATACACATCTTGAACTGCTTGAGATGACCTAGGGGATTTGAAACACCTGGACAGGCACAGTAGATATGACACCGTTCTCCCTCTAGAGTGGCAGCTGGAAGCTAAACAGGATATCAAGCAATGTCTCAAACAGCACTAGAAGCCCATGTGTGCACGACTGAATTGAATCCTTCATCTCCATGGATTATGAGAGGAATTCAGATAAATTGTTCAGCTTTAGACACCTAGATTGAACATACCCAGAGAGTATGGCTTGGGTCTCTAAAGTTGGGTGTAACCTTACTTCTGGCTGGCATCCCAGGAGGACACACATTTCCTAAATCTTGTCTCAGAAGGACAGAGGTTTCTGCTCATGCCCCAGATTTCTTGGCTACACCAGAGCACCTCATATGGCATTAGGCTCCTCTGTTTAGCCTCTGAATTGCTCCCCAAAGGTCAGGTGAGCTGAATCTCATTCCTAGACTTCCTTCAGAGTCAGGAAAGTCAACCATATAAGTCAACTGTATAAGTCTTGAAGATTTGAAGAAAATTATGGGAAGAGACAAGGCACCTGAGGGCTCTCTGCCTTCTAATGAGCCCCATGGTGTAGTTGATGCTGAGTCCATGCAGCGGCAATGCTGAGAGGAGGTTGCACAAACTGCTCAAGGAGTCAAAGTCAGAAGCAAATGCTGAAGTTTCTTGGAGTATTAATGAGCCTCATTGAGGGATGTTGTCAACAAAGCCTCCCCATGGACTCATTAGAGCAGAAAATTGGAGGCGGTGATGCCAGGCAGGCAAAGGCAAAGTGCCGGTGGCTCTGGTGCGGAGTAAAGCCTTGGTGTGTTTTGTCAAGCCAAATGCCAAGCCTTGACCCCAGCCCCTCAGCACAGAGAGCCTGTCCTTCACACATGGCTCAGGGCTCTTCATGGGTCTGTGGGATGTGAGGGTAGGTGATGCCAAGTAAAGGACAACAGTATGAAACCTCTCAGCCTCCCCTGGGGGGGTGCAAGGAAGCAACGTGGCCTAAGTGCCATGAGGAGAATGTGTCTCCTCATAGGCCTTGGTGGGAGAAACATCAGCCATAGCCAAGGGGGACAAAGACCTCAGTTCTGTCAGGGCTTTCAGCCTTGCCAGCACCCTTGGCCATCTCCACCGTGGGCTGTCCTGCACTTTCCTATGCCTGCTCCTGTTGCTTTTCAGGCTTCAGACACCCAAACTGCTTCCCCACCACAGTATCTCCCTACCTGTTCTGATGTCTACCTGTCATTGCTGGCTGTTCCTTGAAACACAAAGCCATGGACTAGCCCAGGCTCCCTCTGAGTGACCTGTTGCACCATAGCACTACCCTTCAAGTGACATTTCTTTCTCCTCCCATCCACTCTGAACCTCCCAAACTGCAGTTTGTGCTGATTTTCTTTTCTCATGCTCTTTCCCAAGTGTCATCATGTCTGAAAGCAACTTTCGAGCTATCATGAGCTACTACTACAATACCCAGATCTTCTGATTCACCAGGCCTAAAAAGCTCAGGTCTCAGCCTCTCCACACATGGTCCCTAACCCCACCTTGACTGACCTCCTCTGGACCAGCTCTAGTTCCTCCCCACTCCTCCAGAATGGGAAACCTCACATTGGGACACACTATTCCAGATGTGGCCGCAACAGTGCTGAGTCGGGGGGAATGAGGACCCCTCTTGCCTGGGTGGCCATGCTCCTCCCAGTGCAGCCCAATGTGCACATAACCATATTCGCATTAAGCACTACTGGCTCCTATGGCATCCCTCGTAATGCTCAGACCCTTCTCCTTGAGCTTGCTCCTACCCAGTCAGGTCTGAGCCTGCCTTGATGAAGACATACTAGTTAAAGGACATTGCAAGCCAAAATAGGTATTACCATGGTGACCATCCCAGAAACACCAAATGAGGGTACAAAGCAGGCAAAACCAGGGCCTATGGGGAAAGGGTAAACCGAGGTGGGCTGTTGGTATGGGAGGGCATGAGCATGATCAAAGGGAAGACCTTGAGAGGGGCAAAAGAGGGAAAAAGAAAAGACAAGGTGAAGCCAAGGATACGGTCATGGCTGTTTGGGGGTCTCATCTGCCAAGCAGCCCTTCACCAGAGAAAGACTGACTGGAGTGGGACACAAAGTTGCAGTTGATCTGGCCATCCTTAGGTCCGACTTATTGCCATGGTCACGGGGAACCTGAGTGCTTTCCCTACCACCATCAAGGGAAGAGCCCTGTAGCACATGGAAACACAGAATCCTTCAGGCTGGAAGGGACCTCAGGAGGTCGCTAGCCCAATCTTCTGCTCCCAGGAGGGACAGCTATCGGGTCACACCAGCTTGCACAGCACTTTTTAACTTTTGGGCCTGAGAGCCTCCAAAGATGGAGATGGCCCCAGCTCTCTGGGAAGGCTTATCCTTGCTCATTGGCCCTCATCCTCCCATCATGCACCGCAGTGAAGAGCCTGACTCATTTCGGTTTGCCTCCTGGAAGGTGTGGGAATGCTGTTCCTTGGTCTCCCCAAAGCCGCCTTTTCTTCTGACTGAACAAATCCAGCTCTCTCAGCCTCCCCTAGTGAGAAAGCCGACCTTACAAATGCATGCCTGAGATGTTTAAGGCTCTTCCAACCCTGATGGCTTCTCTTGCATCTGCAAAGGACTTCAGGGTCGTGAGAATATCACACTTTCCTGCCATGGCTTTCTGCAGGTGTTGCTCTCCCTTGTCACCGTGATGTCATGCACAGATGTTGCAGGCTGTGTGCAGGGCCCGATCTGAACAAGTAGCCATTCACAGTTAAACTTTGAACTCAAAACATTTCAGGCCCAAGAAGCAACATCACACCACTAGGAGAGGCTGGTGCTGGGGGTGCCATGCTTGGTGCTAACCCACATGCAGAGGAGGAATTCATGACTCCAAGCATCCCAGTCGCTATCGTCAGTAGTGAGAGAAACACCAAACCATTCAGATCAGAAGGGACCTTGGGAAGTCCCTAGACCAGCCTCCTGCTCACATCAGGATGAACACTGAATTCCCACGACATTCCTCAGGGCTTTGTCCAACAGTGTCCTGAAAATGTTTTCTGAGGGCTTTGTCTAGGATCATTGGGGGACTCCTGGGAAACCTCTGAGGAAGCTGAGGGGGCCTTTTGCTGCCAGGTAAGGAGAGCCACAGGATTCCTTGATTCCCAGCAAGCTACTAGCAACCTCTAGCAGCTTCTAACAAATTCTTTCTGTGTCCTGGATCAAAAGGTACATTGTTGAGAGGCTGTTGAAGCTTTTTCGGCCCTTGGACTATTACCCACTGGTGCTATTCTGTGTAGGGAGTAATGATACAGCCAAACTACGAAAGTATTGATCATGACTATGTGGCTCTCGTGGTGATGGGCCAGGGCTTGGTGGCCCAGGTGCTATTCTCCTTAACCCTGCAGGTGAGGACTCGAGCACTGGACAGATCCTGCGGGTCAATAATTGGTTGCGCAGCTGGTATCAGAACCCGAGGTTTAGTTTCTATGACCGTGAGACCACCTCTGAGTATCAGAAACTACCTGCAAGAGATGGGATAGAATTACCCCCTTACAAAGTGGGGTAAAATTATCTTTGCTAACTGACTGGCAAACCTGTTAAGAAGGGCTTTAAACTGGGAACGTTGGAGGACTGAGAATAACCAACAATCACATAAGGGAGTGATGGATGGGGAAGGCAGGCAAAGGTTTATATGAACAAAAGGAACATAGCAATCAAGAAAGCAGAGCTGGAGTGGAATCACCCCAAGCGCATGCATACAAATATGGAAATGCCTACAGGACAGCATTGTGGTGAAAACTCTCATACCCTTCTATTAGAAGGTAGACCAGCATGTGTGACCTTTTAGTGGGTATCTGTTATTGATTGCTTGATTGGGAGGATGTAGATGAGGCCTTCTTCAAACAACTGGAAGAAGCCTCATGTACTCATGGTGGAATTGAAGCACCTTGGTAGCTGCCTGAGGGGCAACATAGCAGGGCACAAGCCATCCAGAAGGCTTCTGGAGGACATCAATGATAACTTCCTAATCATGCAGAGACGGGGTTAGGAAAGCCAAAGTCCACCTCAGGCTGAATCTGGCAAGGGACCTGAAGGGCAACAAAAAAGGTTTCTACAAATAGATAAACAGTGAAAGGAAAACTAGGGAAAATGAAGACCCATGGGTACATGGGCCGGCGACCCTGGTGACAAAGGATGTGGAAAAGCCTCAGATACTCCATGCCTTCCTCACCTCAGTCTCTACTGCCAGGACTGGCCTTCAGGCATCCCAGGGCCCTGAGACCAGAGGGAAATCCAGAGCAAGGAAGACTTACCCTTAGTGCAGGAGTCTCAGGTTAGGGAACAGTTCATGAAACTGGACATACATAAGGCAATGGGCCCTGATGGGATGCAGCCATGAGTGTTGAGAGAGATGACTGATGTCACTTATCTTTGAAAGGTCATGGCAACTGGGAGAGGTTCCTGAGGACAGAACGGAAGCAAATGTCAGTCTTATCTGGAAGCAGGCAAGAAGGATGATTTGGGGAGCTGTCAGCCTGTCTCATCTAACATCCTCCTAGACAAGCTGATGAAGTGTCTGCTGGACAAGTGGAAAGTGAGGTGAATGGAAAACTGACCAAATAGCCAGGCTTAGGCGGTTGTGACCAGCAACACAAAGTTCAGGGGGAGGCTAGTCCCTCATTGTATACCCTGAGGATTAATACTGGGTCCTATACTGTTTAACCTCTCATTAATAACCTGGACGATGGGGCACGCTGCACCCTCAGCAAGTTGCTGATGACACAAAACTGGGAGAAGTGGCTGATACATCAGACGGGTGTTCTGCCATCCAGGGACATCAGACGGGTGTTCTGCCATCCAGAGGGACCTCAACAGGCTGGAGAAACCCAGGCAGGAAGAAAGCTCGTGAAGTTCAACAAAGGAAAAAGCAAGTCCTTCTCAGAGCTAGAAATAATCCCTTGCACAGTAAATGCTGGGGCCTGACTGACTGAGAGCTTCTCTGCAGCTTGGCAGAGAAAGACCTTAGGGTCCTAGTGGAAAACAAGCTTTCCATGAGCAAGCAGTGTGCCTTTGTGACAAAGAAGGTCAACAGTGTCCTGGGGTGCCTTAGGAATAGCATTGCCAGCAGGTTGAGGGAGGTGGTTCTTCCTCTCTACTCAGCAGTGGTAATACCACTTCTGCAGTACTGTTTTCAGTGCTGGGCTCCCTAGTACAAGAACCATGAAGATGATTAATGGACTGGAGCATCTTTCATAGGAGGAGAGGCTGAGAGAGCTGGGACTGTTCAGCCTGGAGAAGGGAAGGCTCCAAGAGGGTTCCTGTCAATGTATACAAGTATCTGATGGGAGGACATGAAGAAGAGGGAGACAGGCTCTTCTCAGTGATGTCCAGCAATAGGACAAGAGGCAATGGGCACAAACTGAAACATGAAATTTCATCTGAACGTAAGAAAACACTTCTTTACTGTGGGTGGCTGATCACTGGAAGCAGTCACCAATAGAGAGGTTGTGGAGTCTCCATCCTTGGAGATATTCAAAAGCCATCTGGACTCAGTCCTGGACAACCTGCTCCAGTGGAACAGGCATGTGTAGGAAGAGATTGGACTAGACAGTCTACAGAGGCCTCTTCCAACACTCTTTATTCTCTAGGTCTCTAGCACCATGGTCTGCTCTGAGCAGGGAGAACTTTAGTTAGATCAGATTGGTCAGTGCTTTCTCCTGACACAAAACTAATCCACATTCATGGTGATTATTTTCCCCTTAAACTCATAAAAGATTTCCTTTTCTGCCCTTTCTGCTTCTTTTCCTCCCCGTCTCTTATCCTTTTCATCCATCCATGCCCCCAGCCTAGATCCTCACACATAGTCTGTCAAAGTATGATTGTACTGAGTCTGGCAAGGATGGAGTAAGCTTTCTTCATAACAGCAGCTATGGTGCTGTGCTTTGCATTTTGACCTGGTTTCAGCTGGGATAGAGTTAATTTTCTTCCTAGTAGCTGATATAGTGCTCTGTTTTGGATTTAGCATGAGAATAATGTTGATAACACGCTGATGTTTTAGTTGTTGCTAAGTAGTGTATACACTAGTCAAGGCCTTTTCAGCTTCCCATGCTCTGCCAGGTGCACAAGAAGCTGGGAGGGGGCACAGCCAAGATAGCTGATCCAAACTGGCCAAAAGGCTATTCCATACCATATGACGTCATGCTCAGTATATAAAGTGGGGGGAGTTGGCCACAGGACAGCGATTGCTGCTTGGGCACTGGCTGGGCATCAGTCAGCAGGTGGTGAGCAGCTGCATCACTTGGTGTTTTTTGTTTTTCCCTGGATTTTGTTCCTCTCTCTATCTCTTATTTTCCTTTTCATTACAATTTTATTATTATTATTATTAGTAGTAGTAGTAATAATAATAATAATAATTTTATTTCAATTATTAAACTGTTCTTATCTCAGCCCATGAGTTTTCTTACTTGTGCTTTTCAGATTCTCTCCCCGATCCCACGGGGAGCGGGGAGGGTGAGCGAGAGGCTGCATGGTGCTTAGTTGCTGGCTGGGGTTAAACCACAATACATTTCTTCAAGAAGGGCAGGACGGAGGACCCAGGGAACTAAAACCAGTCAGCCTTACCTTGATCCGTTGAAGGTGGTTGAGCAGCGAATGCTGGAAGCTATTTCCAGGCACATGAATGACAAGAAAATTATCAGGAGTAGCCAGCATGGACTCACCAGGGGGAAGTCATGCTTGACCAGCTTCATGAACTTCTACAATGAAATGATTGGCCTGGTAGATGAGGGGTTAGCTGTGGATGCTATCTCCCTGGACTTCAGTAAGGCCTTTGACACTGTCTCTCATAAGATCCTCATAGAGAAGCTGTTGAAGTGTGGGCTGGATGAGCACATAGTGAGGTGGACTGGAAACTGCCTGAATGTGTGGACCCAGAGGGTGGTGGTCAGTCACATGAAGTCTAGTTGGAGGCCAGTAACTGCCGGTGTACCCCAGGGGTACAGACTGGGTCCAGTCCTGCTTTAAATCTTCATTAATGATCTGGATGATTGGGCAGAGTGTACCCTCAGCAAGTTTGCTGATGACACAAAATTGGGAGGAGCAACTGATACACCAGAGGGTTGTGCTGCCATTCAGAGGGACAGCCTGAAGAAATGGACTAGTGGGAACCTCATGAAGTTCAGAGAGCAGAAGGGCAAAGTCCTGCACCTGGGGAAGAACAGCCTTACGAACCTGTATATGCTGGGGGTCTCCCAGCTGGAAAGCAGCTCAGCAGAAAAGGCCCTGGGGGTCCTGGTGGACACGAAGTTGAACATGAGCCAGCAACATGCCCTTGCAGGAAAGAAGGCTGATCATGTCCTGGGCTTCATTAGGCAAAGCACTGCCAGCAGGCTGAAGGAGGGGATTGTTCCCCTCTGTTCAGCACTGGTGAGGCCACACCTGGAGTACTGTGTCCATTTCTGGGCTCCTCGGTACAGGAGAGACATGGACGTACTGAAGAGAGTCCAATGAGGGGCCACAAAGATGATGAAGGGACTGGAGCATCTCTCCTATGAGGAAAGGCTGGGACTGTTCAGTCTGGAGAAGACAAGGCCCAGGGGGCATCTTGTTAATGTCAAAAAATACCTGAAGGGAGGGTGCAAAGATGGGTCCAGGCTGTTTTCAGCAGCTCCCAGTGACAGGACAAGAGGCAATGGGCAGTAACTGAAATGCAGGAGGTTCCCTATGAACATCAGGAAACACTTTTTCACTCTGAGGGTGACTGAGCCTTGCACAGGTTTCCCAGAGAGGTTGTGGAGTCTCCTGCCTTGGTGATATTCAAAAGCCATCTGGACATGGTCCTGGGCAAGCACTCTAGGTGGCCTTGCTTGAGCATGGATGTTGGACCAGAGGACTTCCAGAAGTCCATTCCATCCTCAAATATTTTGTGAAATGGTTGGTATGAGGAGAAGGGGCTGGAATGAGTCTAGTTGTGAATGAATCAGTCTAGTCATGTTGCATGAACTACCACAGCCACACTTAAAGAGTCTGGTTGCGTTCAGTGAGAACTATCACGGCTAGATTAATGAATAGCACAGTTTACTAAAGCAACAGATACATAGGTTCTTTTGGATTACTGGTGATAAATTCACTGTCTGCAAAGCACATGCAAATACCAAGAGTATGACTAATACCACCAGCTACAAATGCGTTAAAAGATATAAAGCTTAGGAATCTCTACAGAGATTTCTAAGTTTCCCAGGGAGGCACTTCGTATAACCAAGTGTTCGACTCTTACCCAAAGGCGTCCCGATGGGGGGGAAGAGAGGCTCAGCCCGTCGACTGATCCCAAACATCAGAGTGGTACGCGATGGTGTCTTCCCTAACATTCTCTCTCTTTAGAGCTATTTTATCCTATTTTTTACCTTTCGGGTGGAGCCTGAGTGACTCTAGTCATACATACCTTTGTTATGATTGGTATAAAATTTTCTCGCTTCACTTTTAAAGGTATAAACTAGAAAAAATCAGAGCACAAGCTCAGTGAGGGGTGGTCGCACCTTGGAGGCGGGTAGCTTTTGGGATGGAGGTGTGTTTTGGTATTACAATGATGTTATAATGAGCAAAGTTAACCAAAAGGACAGCATTTTGTCAAAAACATGGCAGGCTGTTGGCCCAGGGTAGCAAATGTGCAACTTACCAGTTCCATTGTACCTTCAAGTTCCCATACTATCAGAGAACCTGGCCTTCAGTGTCTCCACACCACTCCACCCTCTGGGCAGTTCCTCTTAGAGCCAGCAGACCAAGTTCCCCTGGCGTTGCCAACATCTAAGGTTGCAGGCCTAGGGAACTTCCATGCAGTGGATTCCTTGCATGTCAGCCGCATTCCACCTGGGAAGCTTCTTCAATGCTGTGCCTTACCTAAAAGTGTGAATATAAGTTTAATTTCTAAGTCTCCTCCAGCAATTATTCCACAGCACCCAGAGACTTACTGTGTCAAGCGCTGTGAAGATTTCTCTGCCAGTGAGCTTTCCTCCCTGTCCTGTTTCCTCCCCAGACTGTCTTTAACATGTCTCTGCCTTGCTCAGCCCTGCTGTGCTTTGTAGAGGAGCTGGTCCTGGGCAGACCTGTCTCTCTGCAGCACTGCCCGCTTGCCATGAGCTCCCTCCATCCCAGGAGCCCAGCCCAGCTCAGCAGCAGAGGACCAGCCCATGGCATCTCTTTCTTTGCCCCTTCTGGGCTCCATCCAGGTGTCCCTGGGGCTCCAGAGGAACCTGCTGTGAAGCAGACTGAAGTAATCACTGATGTTCTCCTTAGCTGGGGAAAGAAACATTTCTAGCAGTGTTATTTCTTTTATCAGGAAAAGCCTGAGGTATAAGAATCATCTTTTCTTGTCTTAATATTAGACAGGACCCTCAGACAGTGACAGGCAGTGATCTCCTTTAACCCTGCTGAAGAAAGGGATGCAGCTGAGTCAGTCGAGGCATGGAATCATAGAATCATAGAATGCTTTGGATTGGAAGGCACCTTTAAAGGTTATCTAGTCCAAGCCCTCTGCAAGAGCAGGGACATCGTTAACTAGATTAGGTTGCTTAGAGCCATGCTGCCTGAGATTCTTTTGGTCCAGAGAAGTGTGATTCTTCTTTAGGTGTCCTGGCCTGTCTCATGGCCCAGAGAATCTAAACAAACTTTTTGACTAGGTTGGTTTCATTTTACATGCTGAAATACAGGGCAGATGAACGGAGCTCCAAGCTTCCAGCTTTCACTAATCTGGGACCTGTCCCTTTGGCTAAAAAACTAAAAAACTCCCCCATTCCACCTCCCTGTGCTCCCAAAATAGGGAGGAAAGATATGGAGCAGGGATGGTTTGAAGGCAATGCTCTCTAGGAAATGTAACCTTTAAATGATAACAAAGAGTTAGCAGAGAGAGGGAAAAGTACTGTTCTAAAAACTTCATGCCAGAGGCAAACTACTGAGAAACCATGGCCATTTTGACAGGTAAGAATGACAGTCAGCAAGGAAATTAAAGCACTTTAGTTCATCACCATCAAGAAGAAAAAGGAATTCCCTTCCAGCACTGTATTGTTACTGTTATTAGTGATAGTGCCACTGAATCCAAAACATTGCTGAGAGCTTCTTGATTTTTCCTTGGCTCCAAAGCTCTGCCTGCTCAGATCTTGAAAGAACTACCTCAAACCTCTGCAACCCAAACCTCATCAACCTTCTCTCATCCATGCTCTTTTACACCAGGACACTTCTCCCCATCACTTCAGTAGCCTGCCTTGTCTCTGTTTTTTAGCTGGGTGATATCAGGGTGCTCCCTTACAAAGCCTTCCCTGCAAAAGTCTTCTCTACCTGATGATGCCACTTGTATCACCTTGTGTTACGTACGGCTCCATCCACCACCTGCCGAGGTCCATTTGGTTGGCAGTTTTCCTGGGTTCTTTCATGCCCACTCACCTTCACCTTTTTCTATTTTGTGCATACTAAATATTGTCTGAAACACCATATTTATCCCCCACAGCTTCACCCATTTCCAAATGCAAAGTGAGATATTTCCCCTCTTGGGGCAGACACTGTGCCATGTATGCCATGCCAAGCTGCTCTATGTATGGAAACCCACTTCAATGCTGCATATTCATTTGGGTTAAAAAAATAAGCCAGGCTGATGCTGGGATAGTTTTTCAAAGACAGTTTCAAAGTGGCAAAGCAGATCAAACACATAAATGCTGACAGCTGGGTTAAAAAGAGAGAGGGAAAAATAGGTGGAGCTGTATCATCTGGATGCACAATTTCTCTGTCAGTAAAGAGAAAGTCCCATAGGCTACACGATGTTTTCATTAGTTGGCCCTATGTGAAGCTGGGTTTCTTGGGCCTCTTGGCTCGAGCCTGCAGCCTTCTCATTTGCACCAAGGGGCAAAGATCCAGTTCAGGAACCGGTTTGCCCCAATTTTCCTGGCGAGCCAGGGAAGTTGTGTCACACAGTAGCCATGTCAGAGGGAAGATGGAAATACTGTCAATTGAAATAGTGTTGTGGTTTAGCCCCAGTCGGCAATTAAGTACCACACAGCCACTCGCTCACCCTCCCCTCCCCTCCCCCCCGGTGGGATGAGGGAGAGAATCAGAAGAGCAAAAGTAAGAAAACTTGTGGGTTGAGATAAGAACAGTTTAATAACTGGAACAACCAAAAAAATGTAATGAGAAGGAAAACAAGAAGAGAGTGAGAGGGGAACAAAATCCAAGGAAAAAAACAAGTGATACAACCCTCACCACCCGCTGACTGATGCCCAGCCAGGCGTTGCTACCGGGCAGTAGCAACGATCGCTATGCCCTGGCCAACTCTCCCCAGTTTATATACTGAGCATGATGTCATATGGTATGGAATAGCCCTTTGGCCAGTTTGGATCAACCATCTTGGCTGTGCCCCCTCCCAGCTTCTTGTGCACCTGGCAGAGCATGGGAAGCTGAAAAGTCCTTGACTAGCACAAACATTACTTAGCAAAAACTAAAACATCAGCATTTATCAATATTATTCTCATACTAAAATCCAAAACAAAGCACTATACCAGCTACTAGGAAGAAAATTAACTCTATCTCAGCTGAAACCAGGACAGCATCCACCCCTTATTCTATACCATCTACGCCATGCCCAGGTTCTACCCTCTCTAGTACATTACAATTAATCACCACCACTTTTCCTGTCTTTTGATATGCACACACAGACATCATTCCCTTGGTCTATGGGCCATTCCTCTAAAAAGTCCATTGAGTTAATTTAGTTCATCACTTTGGGCTCCATCTGTCATAACAGTCTTTCAGGGCAGGAGAGATGCTGTGTGGTGTTGGATTGTTGCACGCTGAAGCCAGTTCTAGTTCCATCACTGCTGCACTTTACTTGGTTTCATCAAAGTTCATTCTTCATTAATCTGGGAGATTCTCACTGAAATGCCGTTGATATGGCATATAGCAACCATAAAAGTGATGACATACAGTATTAAATAGCAATTAACATCATACCATTTAGTTCATTGGCTATTCTTACCCCAAATCAAATCCCCTTGAGCTACACATTGGACTTCCCCATCCTTTTGCATTACCCACCAAGTGCACCCAGGTCCTTGAGCAAAAGCAATCCCATGAAAGGGCTTGCCTTTGCCCGAGGCAGGAGTAACCTTCACTGTATCCCCAGCATGTTTTTTATGCACTACAGGGACTTTATCTCCTTCTACAGTGCATAAAAGTTTTGATTGGGCAGGGTCAGCTCAATTGGTGGATCCCCTACTGTCGACTAACCAGGTGGCCTTTGCTAAATGTGTATCCCAATGTTTGCACATCCCACCACCCAGTGCTCTCAGTGTAGTCTTTAACAGTCCATTGCACCCTTCGATTTTCCCAGAGGCTGGTGCATGATGGGGAATTTGATATACCCACTCAGTGCCATGCTCTTTGGCCCTGGTCTCTATGAGGCTGTTTTGGAAATGAGTCCTGTTGTCTGACTCAATTCTTTCTGGGGTTCCATGTCACCATAAGACTTGCTTTTCAAGGCCCAGGATAGTGTTCTGGGCGGTGGCATAGGGCATGGCATATGTTTCCAGCCATCCGGTGGTTGCTTCCACCATTGTAAGCACATAGCGCTTGCCTTGGCGGGTGTGCGGCAGTGTGGTATAATGGATCTGCCAGGCCTCCCCAGATTTATATTTCAGCCGTCGTCCTCCACACCACAGAGGCTTTAACCACTTGGCTTGTTTGACTGCAGCACGATTCACATTTATGGATAACCTGTGCAATAGTGTCCATGGTCAAGTCCACCCCTCAGTCATGAGCCCATCTATGTGTTGCATCTCTTCCTTGATGGCCTGAGGCGTCATGGGCCCACAGAGCTGTAAATAATTCACCCTTATGTTGCCAGTCCAGATCCACCTGAACCACTTCAATCTGAGCAGCCTGATCCACCTGCTGGTTGTTTTGATGGTCTTCAGTGGCCCGACTCTTGGGGACGTGAGCATCTGCGTGACATACTTTTACAACCAGGTTCTCTACTCAGGCAGCAATATCTTGCCACAACGCGGCTGCCCAGATGGGTTTGCTCCTGCGCTGCCAGTTGCTCTGCTTCCATTGCCGTAACCACCCCCACAGGTCATTGGCCACCATACATGACTCAGTACAGAGATAAAGTACTGCTCACTTTTCTCGGTCAGCAATGTCTAAAGCTAGCTGAATGGCCTTTACTTCTGCAAATTGGCTCGATTCACCATCTCCTTCAGCAGTTTCTACCACTTGTCATATAGGATTCCATACAGCAGCTTTCCATCTCCAATGCTTTCCTACAATACGACAGGACCCATCAGTGAAAAGGGCGTATTGCTTCTCATTTTCTGGTAGTTTATTCTACAGTGGGGCCTCCTCAGCACGTGTCACCTCCTCCTCTGGTGATATTCTGAAATCTTTGCCTTTTGGCCAGTCCATAATTACTTCCAAGATTCCTGGGCAATTGGGGTTTCCTATTCAAGCCCGCTGTGTAATCAGTATGACCCACTTACTCCACGTAGCATCAGTTGCATGATGTGTAGAGGGGACCCTCCCTTTAAACATCCAGCCCAGCACCGGCAGTCGGGGTGCCAGGAGGAGTTGTGCTTCAGTACCAACCACTTCCAAAGCAGCTCGAATCCCTTCATATGCTGCCAATATCTCTTTTTCAGTTGGAGTATAGGGGGCCTCGCATCCTCTGTATCCCCAACTCCAAAACCCTAGGGGTCGACCTCGAGTGTCCCCTGGTGCTTTCTGCCAGAGGCTCCAGGTAGGGCCATTCTCCCCGGCTGCGGTGTGCAGCACAATTTTTTTACATCTTGCCCTGCCCGGACTGGCCCAAGGGCTACTGCATGAACTACCTCCCGTTTAATTTGTTCAAAGGCTTGGTGGTGCTCAGGGCCCCTTTTGAAATCATTCTCCTTCCAGGTCACTTGGTAGAGAGGGCTTATGATCAGACTGTTTTTTGGAGAGTGCATATTCCAAATTATCACAACACCTAAGAAAGTTTGTGTTTCCTTTTTGCTAGTTGGTGGAGACATGGCTGTTATTTTGTTGATCACATCCATTGGGATCTGACGATGTCCATCTTGCCATTTTATTCCTAAAAACTGGATGTCCTGTGCAGGTCCCTTGACCTTACTTTATTTTATGGCAAAACCAGCCTTCAGAAGGATTTGGACTATTTTCTTCCTGTGCTGGTTTTGGCTGGGATAGAGTTAATTTTCTTTATAGTAGCTAGTATTGGGCTATTTTTTGGATTTGTGCTGAAAACAGTGTTGATAACACAGGGATGTTTTAGTTGCTGCTGCACCAGTCAAGGACTTTTCAGCTTCCCATGCTCTGCCGGGTGCAGAAGAAGCTGGGAGGGGGCACAGCTGGGATAGTTGATCTAAACTGACCAAAGGGCTATTCCATACCGTATGATGTCATGCTCAGTATATAAAGCTGGGGAGGGGGAGGAAAGGGGGGGGACACTTGGAGTGATGGCGTTTGCCTTCCCAAGTAACCACTACGCCTGATGGAGCCCTTGCTTTCCTGGAGATGGCTGAACACCTGCCTGCCAATGGGAAGTAGTGAATGAATTCCTTGCTTTGCTTTGCTTGCGTGCATGGCTTTTGCTTTACTTATTAAATGGTCTTTATCTCACCCATGAGTTTTCTCACTTTTACTCTTCTGATTCTTCCCCCATCCCACCAGGGGGGAGTGAGTGAGCAGCTGTGTGGTGCTTAGTTGCTGGCTGGGGTTAAACCAAGACACTTCCCTTTCGCAAAACCTTCTGCTGCCGTATTGCCCCACACGATGTCATCAATGTATTGCAGATGTTGTGGAGCTTCAGTGCAGTCTGGATCGGGCCATAGCAAATGGTGGTGCTGTTTCCACCCCTGGGGCAGTCGATTCCTAGTGCACTGAACAGAGTCCAGGTGAAAGCAAACTGTGGCCTGCACTCTGCTGCCAAAAGGATTGAGAAAAATGCATTAGTGATATTAGTTGCAGCATACCTTTTGGCTGCTTTTGACTCCAGTTCCTATTGAAGTTCCAGCATGTCCGGCACAGCAGCACTCAGTGGCGGCGTGACTTCAGTCAGGCCACAATAGTCTGCTGTCAGTCTCCACTCTTCAGTAGACTTTTGCACTGGTCATATAGGACTGTTAAAAGGTGAACGAGTCTTACTGATCACTCCTTGCCTCTCCAGTCGACGAATCAGCTCATGAATGGGAATCAGGGAGTCTCGGTTGGTGCGATATTGCCTGCGGTGCACTGTTGTGGTAGCAATTGGCACCTGTTGTTCTTCAACCCTCAGCAACCCCACAACAGAAGGGTCTTCTGAGAGACCAGGCAAGGTAGATAGCTGTTTAATTTCCTCTGTCTCGAAGGCAGCTATACCAAAAGCCCACTGGTACCCTTTGGGTCCTTGAAATACCCTCTCCTGAGGCAGTCTATGCCAAAGATGCACGGAGCCTCAGGGCCAGTCACAATGGGGGGCTTTTGCCACTCATTCCCAGCTAGGCTCACTTCAGCCTCCAAGACAGTCAGCTGTTGAGATCCCCCTGTCACTCCACAAATACAGATGGGTTCTGCCCCTATATAGCTTGATGGCATTAGGGTGCACTGTCACTGGTGTCTACAAGAGCCTTATACTCCTGTGGGTCTGATGTGCCAGGCCATCGAATCCACACAGTCCACTAAACCCGGTTGCCCCTTTCCTCCACCTGGCTGGAGGCAGGGCCCCTCTAGTCCTGGTCATAGTGTTCATTACCCACTTCTTGTATATATGAGTCAGGAGTTCCTTCATTAAAATCAGGAATAAGATCAGCCCTTCTGCTGTGTCTGGGGAAGTGTCCTCTAGAAACCGGAGCAGCAATTTTCCTGGAAGAACTCCTTTGTGTGATTGTTTTTCCTTGCAAGTCACATACCCACGCCTCTAGGGTCGAGGTCGGTTTTCCATCTCACTTCCTCATATCATCTCTGTGGTCACACAGATAAAACCACAGGGTGCCCCGTGGTGTGTACCCTCTATGTCCTCTTCCTTGAGCAGAAGAGCGCTGACTCCTCGTAGCTGAGATACTGGTCCATACAGGTGGAAAGTAGGACCTATCCTCTTCGAGTTGCTGGACCTTCTGGGACAGTTTCTCCACAGCCGAGACAAAGGAGGAAGAGAGACTTTCTTCGTATTCATGGAGTTGGCTAGCCACTTCATCCACTGTTGGTCCCTCTCTGTCTTTCCAGGTCAGTATTGCCAATGTGTTGGCATATGATGCTGGTGCGTTCTGTGCCAACTTCTGCCACGTGGGTGGCTGACCTCATCTGGATCTTTGGATAACCACTCATTGTTCAGGTCACCTTAAACCACCTCCAGCATGGCGAATTTCCTCAGGTACTGGATATCTTTCTCCATGGCGGTCCATTTCCTGGGGCGATATAAAACATCTTCCTTGAAGGGATATCTTTCCTTCATAGCTGGCAGGAGTCACCTCCAGAGGCTGAGGGCTCGTGCCCCTTTTCCAATCGCTTTGTCAATGCCCCCTTCCCTAGAAAGGGATCCCAGCTGTCTGGCTTCCTTACCCTCTAATTCCAGGCTACTGGCCCCTTTATTCCAGCATCGGAGCAGCCAGCAGACAACATCCTCGCCTAGACGATGGTCAAAATCTTTTCGTATATCTTGCAGCTCACTCAGGGATCGGGTGGTTTACATGCTGGTTTGAACATTCCAAGGATATTCAATATTCTCAAGAGCTATTGTAATTAGCCTGGAGAGGAAGGGGAAAATGGAGGAAGGTGTCTCCCCCATAGGTTAGCTCTCTGAGGAGAAAAGGTGAAAAGTGTTAATTATCAATAATTTCCAATAAACAGCTCCTGAAGCACAGAGTTGATGGCAATGCTGAGTACAAAGATGAGATCCATTTCATGAACAATTTTATCATAGCATAAGCCAGTGTTACCCAGTACAGCAAAGTTATAGCCTTAATCCATCTCCCAGAGGTGATAAACTGCACACAAAGACTGATAAAGAGTATGTACGGCAAGTAAGGTGTTACATAACACAACTCTGAGAACAAGTAAATCAACATTGTGACCAGCGACTACTGAACTAATATAATAAATGCTTATAACAAATTTGTTTTAACACACTCTGGTTAGATCTGTCATTATGTCAACCCTCTGTGCCCCACGTTGGGCACCAAAAAGGGCTGTCATGGTTTAGCTTCAGTTGGCAACTAAGCGCCACACAGCTGCTCGCTCACCCCCACCCCCCCGTGGGATGGGGGACAGAATCTGAAAAACACAAGTAAGAAAACTTATGGGCTGAGATAAGAACAGTTTAATAATTTAAATAAAATATAATAATAATAAATTATAATGAAAAGGAAAACAACAAGAGAGAGAGGGGAACAAAGCCCAGGGAAAAACAACAAAAATCCAAGCGATGCAACTGCTCACCACCCACTGACCGATGCCCAGACAGTCCACAAGCAGCAGTCGCTGCCCCCTGGCCAACTCCCCCCAGTTTCTATACCGAGCATGATGTCATATGGTACGGAATAGCCCTTTGGCCAGTTTGGGTCAGCTGTCCTGGCTGTGCCCCCTCCCAGCTTCTTGTGCGCCTGGCAGAGCATGGGAAGCTGAAAAGCCCTTGACTAATGTAAACATTACTTAGCAACAACTAAAACATCAGTGTGGTATCAGCATTATTCTCATACTAAATGCAAACCATAGCACTATACCAGCTACTAGGAAGAAAATAAACTCTATCCCAGCCGAAACCAGGACAGCCACCCAAGCAGACCCCTCACACCATGCAGGAGCACCAGCAGCTGCCACGAGCGGGCAGAGACATGAACCTGAGCTGTTCACTTTGGGCACAGGACTGTAACGGCGCCTCCTGCAACCACGCCGCAGCACCCTCACCTTCACACCCTGTGACAGCACCAATGGATCCGCAACGCAATGTGTGCCCCACTGCATGCTTTTGTGCCAGCGTTGTTACCATGGACAACTACCTCTGGGACCAAGAAAAAGCACCGGGATGTCCAGGCAAACAATGGACTGAGGATGTTCCCAGCAGCAGGTTTGAGGAGCCGGCATTTCCAACAGCACAGGCACCTCCTTGGCCAAAGTCCGGCATCTTGATGGCGACAAGCAGCGACGCAGTGTCCCCTGTCCTCGTTGTCTGTCAGATTCCCGACAAGCAAGAGAAACGCAGACAGGAGCGGGCGCCGGGCCTCAGCCAGAGCCCAAGGCCAGGGGCTGCCCCATCACAGTTACTGATCCCCACAGGTACGAGTTGCCTGCCCCAGCAGGGGTTCATGGTACCAGCCTAGGAGATCCGCTGGGAGGTGCCAGGGCACTAGGGCGGGTGTCCCCATCCTTGTTGCCACATGCGTGGCTCCTCTGGCCCTGAGGCTCACATCGGGGGCTGTAATTTGTGGGAAATGGGGGTGACTCAGTGCTGGGGTAGGGGTGGAAGAATCAGCCTGTTGGGAAAATGGGAAACCAACATCACCTTCCCCTCCCGCAACTCCCTGTGCTTGTCACATCTCTTCCCCCCGCCTGCCTCCCGGTACTCCCGGTACTCCCTGCCTCCCGGTACCGCACAGCCCGGTACTCAGGGAAGCTCAGCCCCATGGCTCCCTGGAGATGCCCCTGCCCACGGATACCGTGTGTATGCCCCCCGTACAGGGCAGGGGGAAGGTTTGGGGGGCGGGGGGGACAGGCAGAGAGGCAGCAGCGGGATGGGATTTTCGGCAGGACTGGGGCAACCCCTGCCCGGTACTGGTGCTGCCCCACAGAGGTGTAGGGCCGGGCCCTCCGCAGTGCCCAAGGGCTCCCCAAAACTGCATGTGTGGCCCTGGGCTGCATCACGCATGGGGACTGCAAAGGGGGCAGAAAGCAGAGAGGGTGAGCTGGTTTGGGGCCTGAAAATGGAGAGCAGGTCTTCTGTTCCTGGGGCTTGAAAACAGGTTCACGTGGCTGATTTTGGGGCTCAGAAACAGCTTGAGTCGTGCGCTTTCGGGACCTGACAAGAGGGGATCAAGTGGTGTGGTTTTGGGCTCAGGAGCAGAGGTCAAGTGCTGCATTTTGGGGACTTGAGCACAGGCTGAGCAGGTGGGTTTGTGGGCTCAGAAATGGGAGCTGGTTTGGGGGCCAAAAGCAGAAGCCAGTATGGCTGTTTGTGCTGGGGGGTGAGAGGGCATTGGGGGCTGCGGGGGAAACTAAGGGGTAGGCAGGGTGCATGGACCCTCCCTGGAGGTGGGGGTCTGATCGCATCAGACTCCAAAGTTCGGGAGGTTGGCATGCGCCAGGCCGAGCTCAAGTTCTGAGGTGGTCTGTGGGGGGAAGGGTGCTTCTCAGACCCTGCACGTTGTCTTCGAGCCCAGCTCTTCTTTGTACGCTGCTTAGAATAGTTATTAAGTACTTAATCATACAAACTAATTAATCAATATTTACACAGCGTACAGCTGTGATGTTTAATAGTAATAATCAAGTTATGACAGCGAGTGATATCTGACCTTGTCAAAAGCCCAGACTGTTGCAAATAGCTGGAGCTTGTAAGGAGAAGGAGCTGAAATCAAGTGGAGCTTCAGTGCAGAGCTGGAGCTTCAGTTAGCCAGAACTGTAGCAAGCAGGAGCTGGAAGGAGATGGGGTGTCCGCTGTCTGGAGCATGAGTTAGCCAGAGGCAACGTTACCTGTGGCTGTAATGAGCAGGAGCTGCAATGAGCTGGAGCATCCGTCGGCCGGACTGCACTCCCAGCACAGCTGCAGAGCAGACGGGCGCAGGCAGGGCTGTCCCCAGCAAGCAGCTCTGAGCAGCAGGGCGGCGAGTAGTCCTTCTGCCAGCAGGGAGCCTGGCCTCTTCCCTTGGGGATTAAATCCACGCCCTGCGCCTCTCCCTGCATGGAGGGTCTCTCCCGGTTCCGTTCCTGAGGGTGGAAGTGAGGTGGGGGTGCCCCGGCTCTCCTGGGGCAGCCCCGCTGCGAGGGGGCGCGGGCGAGGCGGCAGCACGAGGCAGCGGTGTCTCCCTGGGACCTGGCAAAGGGGAGAGAAACTGGCCGGTTGGAGCTCCCAGAGTGCATGGCCAGGCCCCACACAGCCACTCTGGCAGAACCCTCCCCTGTGTTTTCCCCATTGGCTGGGTGTGACAAACAGGATAAATTTTTGCCTCCTCTTTTCCCAGTGTCACCTTCTGCATCATGTGAAGAAAATCCTGCATGGTTGATCGCACTTGCTGCTCAGGTAATCGCACGTATGGGGCTGGGGAAGTGGGGACAAGCAAGTTCAGGGACGCTACAGATACTCCACATCAAACCCAGAGAAAAGGTGAATCTGCTGCCAGTGCAGAAAAGCTGATAAAAACTTGCAGTTAACAGAGCATGCCTTGTTCCTGAATTGGTCCCCTGGTAGTTACAAATGTTTTCCTTTTGGGTAAAAGAATGAACTTTCATCTATGATAAGTTAAGAGCTGCCTGTTACCTTCTTTAGGGCCAAGTGTTTCCCTTCTGTTTGTTAAGACTAATTTTATGGGCAAGTTGGAAAGAGCCTTTTATTTTTATATGCATAACCAAATTTTTAGTAATATATGGTGTCCCTATAGTTAATTTTTGAGCACCCAGATGCCAGTAGAAATATAATGAATGAAACACGATGGAAACTGATGTTTCAACTTGATTTTTATCCTATTTTTCTCCATGAGAGTGTTGATGGCATGTTGTGCTGTGGGTCAATCCACATTCTGTTCCATGGAGCCTTCAATCTAGGACTTATACGTAAAAAAAGTTTGTCCTTCCAAAAAAGGACTAGTCATTCATAGGATTCAGGTGTAGACATGGAGAGTCTCTTAAGTACATGATCAGAATTAAAATGTTGCTGTTCTTTGTCTTCACTTTCATTTATTTACCCACCGCTCCATCATGGTTTGGAGCCCAGAATCATAATTTTTTTTCTGTCTCTAACACATTTTTTTTCCAGAAGGAGATGCTACATCTGAAAGTTAATTAGTGTCCTGTTTTCTGCTGGGATATAGTTAATTTTCTTCCTAGTAGCTGGTATAGTGCTGTATTTTGGATTTTAGTATGAGAATAATGCTGATACGACACTGATGTTTTAGTTGTTGCTAAGTAATGTTTACACTGGCCAAGGATTTTTCAGCTTCCCATGCTCTGCCAGTCACACAAGAAACTGGGAGGGGGCACAACCAAAATAGTTGATTCAAACTAGCCAAAGTGCTATTCCATACCATATGACATCATGCTCAGTATAGAAACTGGGGGAGTTGGCCCAGGGGATAGGGATCGCTGCTCGGGGACTGGCTGGGCATCAGTCGGTGGGTGGTGAGGGGTTGTATCACTTGGTTTTTCCTGGGTTTTGTTCTTCTCTTGCTCTCTTGTTGTTTTCCTTTTCATGACAATTTATTATTATTATTTTGTTCTAATTATTAAACTGTACTTATCTCAAACCACGACTTTTCTTACTTTTGCTCTTTCAATTCTTTCCCCCATCCCACCAGGGGGGAGGGTGAGCAAGTGGCTGGGTAGTACTTCATTGCCGACTGGGGCTAAACCACAACAATTAGTTTCCTCACAAATGTGTCAGTCAGTAAACTTGAGTTATAATTATTAAAACCACAAAAATGACACCTGTCTTACAGATCTGGACTACTTCTGAACATGTATTCATCACATGCAAATGTCATTGGGATACAGATCATCTGCACTTCATGCTGACAAGAAGGTGTGCTGAGACAAAGGTGAGCTCTGAAAGAAAAAAGATACAAGGTCATGGAGTTTTTGGTTTGGTTTTTTTGGGGGGGGAGTGTGTGTGTTGTTTATAAATAAGAGTGCGATGTTGAGTGGTGGCAGCCTGCAGAACTCTCTTGCTGCCTGACCTCCCCTTTTCTTCTCTTTCACTTCTCTTCATAGCTGTAATTGTCATTTGGACAATTTTAGAAGAGCAGGTAAGTTACTTGTCTGTGTAGATGTGCTGCTGGTAATACCAGGAAGGTAAATGCTTGAACCAGTAGTGAATAACTTGGCTGCAAGTAGAATTTCTGAAGGAAGAACAACAACAGGCAGCAAATAGCGAGTTACCAAAAAATTGGTGTGGGTCAAACACATCCAAGTTTTATTGCCAAATGTTGTTGGGCAATATGTTCCAAGTGGCTATGTTTGGTAAGCATAACTTTTCAGGAAGCTCAGGGTTGTGTGTGGCAAAACACGTCCCTCTGTTGACATGTCCTGCTATGTAAATGTCCAGTGGCAGGGCTGTTGTTCCCTACTCTCAATACTGCCACAGTAGTGCTGTGATATTTAGACCCACAGATGGCTTGAGGAATGGAAGGAGAATGCCTGTTTTCTGTAAGGGCTAACAATGCTGACCCTTTTCCCTGTCTGCCACTTTCCTGTGCGTGTGATGAAGTGGTTTTATTTTTCTCCCTTGTTTCTGGTCTAAATACTTCTGAAGCTGTTGCTGCTGTGGGTTTGCAAGTTGTGTTTCTAGGTTTTTGTGGAGTTCTAGTTATGGATCGCTTCTACTGTGGCGAAGTGTCAAGATATGGTTTTCAGTTTAAAGCTTCAGAAACTACATCCACTGGAATCAGCGTAGGTGAAACTGATCTTGCACGTGCAGCTGTGCTCGCAGGGATGCTCAGTGGCTCCTCATCAAAACCGCAAGGGGTGTGTGGACATCCGGAGGGTTGTGCTCTGCATCTGAGGGTGTGTGCCGTATTTTTGCTGTTGGAAGACGGACCAGAGCGCATGGCTGTTAAATGTAAGGACAGTCAAAAGCTGGGAGGGACCCTAAGCAGGTTTGGTGGCACAACTGCAATTGGAGATCTTGACCATTTGGAGAAACGGCCTGCAAAAAATCATTCCTTTTTTGCAAGGAGGCAGTTCACAAGGACAGATGGGTTGCTGTGCTCTTTACTAAAAATATTCAACTTGGGATGTATGGGGTGAGGATGTCTCAGCTATAGGTAGGCTTGAGAAAAATGTGTCTAGGTATCTGTGTCTGTCACCTCCGTGTATCTATGAAAGTGGATCTAGTGAAACCAAAGCTGCCAATGAGTCAAAAAAAGCCATGGTTGTCTAAAAAATGCAAAAGTTCTAGTGGCCTGTATCATCAAGTGTACCAAAGATGATGCAAAATACTTTTTCCTCCACTCAGTTGTAGTCTTCACAAACCTTCACAAAAAAAGGAAGCTTTTGATTCCTACCCAGCTTTACGCTAAAGGTTTTTTTTTCTTCTCTCAGCAGAATGTCAGCTGCCACCGTTTCACTGTGGTTGCCCTTTTTTCTGCCACGAAAGTACGAGACAGGATCCGTAGTGGTCTGCAAGTACACGGCATGTCTACGATGTGTGTCTGCATTTTTCCTAAGGTACTTGTAGCGTGGACTTTAAAGTTAACGTTAAGAATGTGCCAAGTCTCCTTCTATAGTTTTTCTATGAAGTATTTCAACACAAATACTAAAAATAGAATAAGGTCTGTTCTGGAGTATGTTAGGCCTGTGCAAAGCTGACTTCCCTCTGTTTATTTTCTCTTCCTGAAAGCATAATGTTCTGTTTCTGTGTGCTTACTATTAAATCATACTGTGAAAATAATTTTGTACTAAAAGAGGAAAGAAACTGTTGGTATGAGTTCAGATGTTCAGAAGAAACAGCCTTTATTTTCATGGTTAAAGCTTTATGCTTTTTCAGTCAGTAAGTTTTTAAAATATCTTACAGCAGTACTCAAAAAACCTTACTGAGATACTAGCATCTGTACTAAAAGCAGTCAAGGTCAAAGAAGAGACGTGGACAAAACAGGATAAATAGGTGTCGCTTCCACATGTTTTCCAGGCTTTCCCAAGAAGCGTTAGCAGCCTTGTAACTACTGACAGTGAGTCCTGATGTGGTTTTGGTGAGTTACTGCTTCAATAATGCCCTTTTTCCTTAACCTACAGTGTGTAATTTTTGACTTCAGTTGGAAAGAGATTTTCCCAAATGGAAATCCTTCTCATTCAAAGAAGTTGTGTCTTATGAACTTCCCATCAGAGCGGATCTGCAGAGATGAGGTACTTGGCAGTAGAAGTCATCAGCAACAAGACTTTTCACTCTCTTTAAAAAAAAAAAAGTCCATTTCCTTCCCAAGACCCAAGCCCAGCATGTCTGCCAAAAGTTGATGGCATCACTGGTCTTTGGTTCTCAGTTGTAACAGCCGAGATAGCATAAAAAGGCGTTCCTTTGCATGCTTCAGTACAGCCAAAAGCATTAGCAAATCTGCCAGTCCCTTTTGGTAGCCTGATGTATTGCAGCACTGGGGATTTGGTTTCCATGCCCCTCCCCTTCCCCCCCCCCACAAGTAGAACCATCTGGGGATCTCTTATCTCACCAACTTTTCTGTCATAAATGAAACTTTAAACAGAAGTTAAAATTGTGTGATTTACAAAGTGATGGGCATTGTTTAAACTGTAACTGCCCAATAGCTGTGGCATACAATTTGTGAGGTGTATTTAAGCAGTTAGGTATTTGTTCTCAATGTTTAAAGAGAGAGGCAACTGAATGTTATGGGGTTTTCCCCAATATTTTGATGGAGTGCTCTGCAGTACTTTGTTTCTGCCTCGCTTTCAATGGTGCGTTTCCCTGGCACTTCAGTAGCGTGGCTCTTGGGCAGCGCAGCTGGGCAGATGTCCCTCCTAGTTATGTAACACATAAAAAACCCCCTAGTCACATTATAACTGTGTATTTTGGATATAGATGATTTAATGGTATCCCAGCTGTGCAAGTTAAATTAGTGCAAAAGGAAAATCAAATGCTTTTATAGTGTAAGTATTTTTATTGGCTGTATATAAACATACGCACACCTTTTTAGCGTAGAGTGAATTACTTAGATTTTTTCTTTATTTTTCATGTTACTCTTTAAATTTTTACACTTCACTTTCAGCTTTATTGACCGAGCAAGCAAGATGTGAAGCAGCAGCGCGAGGGCTGTAGCTGTTGTGGTGGATCTGTAAGCATAGATTCTGATGACGGTGCAACCTTGTCCTGCAGCCTCACAGGGTTATCTCCCTGCAGCAGTGCTGGAAGGAAGGGATGAGACACTTTCCAACACCAGAAAGAGCGTTCACTTTTAGGTGAAGAATGTGTTGAAAATCCTATCACTTGGTCTTAATACTGATTTGAAGTGTTCCAGTCACTGTAGCTGTTAAAGCATGCGCTGTATCTTGAGCGGACCCGTTTACCTAGAATCCTCCTTTAGCTCAACTACTCTCCTATCTCTTATTCTGACTGAATTCCTCTACTTTCTGCTGTGCTGGTTTTTTTCATGTGCTGAAAGAGAATTTGGGATTTTTGTTTTTCAGCTGTCTTGCTGTTAAGCGTCTGGTGGTGCTCCATAGATACCCCCAGCCCAGGTTTGCCTGCCAGTCGTTAAGCATGCTGAGGGTCAGGGGCCAGCCCTGTGGCTGGAGGCTCCTGGCTCTGTCTCCGGTGGGTGCCCCGCAGGTGCGGCAGCGAGGGCTGTCTGGTGGGGAGAGCCCAGGGCCAAGAGGGACCGGGGCCATTTGTTGTCCTGGGGAGCCCATCCCAGCGCAGGAATGGAGTGGGGGACGTGGCGGAGCAGAGCGTGAGCAAGAGACGTGGCACCGTCCTCAGGCACGCTCCCCTGTGCCATGGGGCAGCTGCCAGGCTGCGGGACAAGGGCTGGGGGGGCTGTGACTGTTTGAGGGGCTGCTCCCCCTTTATTTTTCTAGCACAGTTCCCCTTTTTTGGTGGGGCATGTACATATGTAAATGGCATTATTAAAGTAACGAGCTGCCAGTTGGGACAGTTTCCCTTGTTTTGTGCCTTTTTAGGGTGTGACTAAAAAGGGGGAAGGCTGGGGGGGTGATGATGTCATTTGGGGCACCCCAATGTCACTGGGGGGGATGCGATGATGCAGCAGAGGAGCAGGTGAGAGGGGGATGGGGGGTCATGGGATGGTTCCCCCCCCAAAAGGGAGGTCACAGCCCAAAAATGCCTGAAAATGGCAGGGGGTGGTGTGGTGTTAAAAAATAATTAAACTGTAAATATGGGTGTGAGGCATTGAAGGAGAGAAAAATCTCTCATTTTGATATATATATAGAAAAATTATATATATAAAAAGATTTAAAATTAAACACCTCTTTCTACTATATTATAAAAAGGATTTTAGAATATAAAAAAAATCTAAATAGAAATATATAGGGTTTTGGAATAAAAAAGTAACTTGTATATATAAATTAAAAAATAAAGGAGTTTAAAATGAAAAAAAAAGATGATATATATAAAGGAATTTAAAATGGAAAAAAGTCTGAATAGATAGAGCTATCTACACTTACTGAGTGTAACATAGTTAAGTCCAAGTAGATAGATGTAGCCTAAATAGAGATTATATATAAGTGTAAATAGATAACTAAGTCTAAACAGATATAATTGTAAGTAGATATCTCAGTCTAAAGAGAGAAGTCTAAAAATATATTAAAGTGTCAAAATATATTAGTCTAAACAGATAGCTAGTCTAAATTGATGTTATATATATTAAGTGTAAACAAATATTTAAGTGTAAATAGACACTCTAAATAGGTATAATACATAAAAGTGTAAATATAAGCATAAACAGGTATTCTATGTAAGTGTAGATAGGTAATATATATAACATGTATTCCCTAAATATAGATGTGTAAATAGATACGTAAGTGTAAATGCCTATGCTATATAAGGTTTTTAAATGCAAAGAAACCCTATTTATAGAAAGGATTTAAAAACTTGCCCCCCCATCTCTATTGAAGATATAAAAGCACTTTCATAAGTTGCCCCTTCCCCCTTCTCCTTTTCCTTCTTTTGCCATCCTGATTTTGGGGCCAATTCCCCCAAATGCGGACTTTCCCCTGCGGGGCCACGCATGCAGAACGGGAGCCACCACCATGGCACAAAAATAGCCCAAACCCCCTGATTCTGAGTCTGCAATGGGGGGTGTGGGGGGGGAACAACCCAGTTATTTGGTGGGGGGGAAAACCAATTTGGTGTTCCTGGGAAAGCCAAATCCACCTGGATTTGTGCAGCTGGAAAGAAAAAAAAGAAACCAACCCATTTTCATGCACAAAACCAAAATCAAAAATCACCAATTTTTATGGTGTGGAAAAGTGCCAAAAACTCCCAGAATTGAATATTTTGTTAAAAAAAAAAAAAAAAAAGTTTGTGGTGAAACGCTGGCAGTTTGAGGGACATTGCTGGGGGTTATCTGGTGTGGATTTATCTGGTGTGGGTCAGTTATCCAGAGTGGATTATCTAGTGCGGGTTGTCCCAGGTGAGTTATCTGCTGTGGATTACCCCGGGTGGACCCCCTGGGGTAGGTCATCCCCATGAGTGTCCCCCCATGCACCTTTCTACCCACACATACGTAGCAGATTGATGCACGGACTCTGACAGAGGGGTAAATCGAAGACCCTTTATTGAAATATTACCTGGCTTATATCCTTTCTAAGTGTTTACACACATGCTACTGAGAGAACTCCTATTGGTCTACATGTCTTGTCCACGCACCCCCTATGCGTCCCTTCAGCTAATACGACTGGCTATCTCCCTGCAACCCTGCAGTTCCTTCCCCCACAAAAAAGGTGTTCCAGATGCACTGTCTCCTTTTTTCAGACATGACCCGGACCCTCAGTACTTCAATCTTGTTAACCCTTTCACTCCCGCAACGCCTAATTCCTCCTCACCAGCAGGTGGATCAGGCTGCTCAGATTGAAGTGGTTCAGGTGGATCTGGACTGGCAACAGAAGGGTGAATGATTTACAGCTCTGTGGGCCCATGACACCTCAGGCCATCAAGGAAGAGATGCAACACATAGGTGGGCTCATGATTGAGGGGTGGACTTGACCATGGACACTATTGCACAGGTTATCCATGAATGTGAAACATGCGCTGCAATTAAACAAGCCAAGCGGTTAAAGCCTCTGGTATGGAGGACGATGGCTGAAATAAATATAAATATGGGGAGGCCTGGCAGATCCATTATATCACACTCCCACAAACCCACCAAGGCAAGCACTATGTGCTTACAATGGTGGAAGCAACCACCGGATGGCTGGAAACATATGCCATGCCCTATGCCACCGCCCAGAACACTATCCTGGGCCTTGAAAAGCAAGTCTTATGGTGACATGGAACCCCAGAAAGAATTGAGTCAGACAACGGGACTCTTTTGAAACTACCTTATAGACACCAGGGCCAAAGAGCACAGCATTGAGTGGGTATATCACATCCTCTGTCATACACCAGCCTCCGGGAAAATCGAAGGATACAATGGGCTGTTAAAGACTACACTGAGAGCACTGGGTGGTGGGACATTCAAACACTGGGATACACATTTAGCAAAAGTCACGTGGTTAGTCAACACCAGGGGATCCGCCAATTGAGCTGACCCTGCCCAGTCAAAACTTTTATGTACTGCAGGAGGAGATAAAGTCCCTGTAGTGCATATAAAAAACATGCTGGGGAAGACAGTGAGGGTTACTCCTGCCTCGGGCAAAGGCAAGCCCTTTCATGGGATTGCTTTTGCTCAAGGACCTGGGTGCACTTGGTGGGTAATGCAAAAGGATGGGGAAGTCCAATGTGTAGCTCAAGGGGATTTGATTTGGGGTAAGAATAGCCAATAAACTACATGGTATGATGTTAATTGCTATTTAATACTGTATGTCATCACTTTTATGGTTGCTATATGCCATATCAACGGGATTTCAGTGAGAATCTCCCAGATTAATGAAGAATGAACTTTAATGAAACCAAGCAAAGTGCAGTGGTGATGGAAGCAGAACTGGCTTCAGCGTGCAACAATCCAACACCACACAGCATCTCTCCTGCCCTGAAAGACTGTTATGACAGATGGAGCCCAAAGTGATGAACTAAATTAACTCGATGGACATTTAAGAGGGACGGCCCATAGACCAAGGGAATGATATCTGTGTGTGCATATCAAAAGACAGGAAAAGTGGTGGTGATTAATTGGAATGTATTAGAAAGAGTAGAACCGGGGCATGATGTAGATGGTATAGAATAAGAATCATAGAATCATAGAATCATTTAGCTTGGAAAAGACCTCTAAGATCATCTAGTCCCACCGTCAACCCAACACCTCCATGCCTACTAAACCATGTTCCAAAGTGCCACGTCTACACATTTTTTGAACTCCTCCAGGGATGGTGAGGCCACCACCTCTCTGGGCAGCCTGTTCCATTGCTCGACCACCCTTTCAGTAAGGAAATTTTTTCTAATATCCAATCTAAACCTCTCCTGACGCAACCTGAGGCCATTTCCTCTCATACTATCGCTAGTTACTTGGGAGAAGAGACTGACACCCACCTCACTACAACCTCCTTTCAGGTAGTTGTAGAGAGTGATAAGGTGTGCTGGTTTTGGCTGGGACAGTTAATTGTCTTTACAGTAGCTAGTATGGGGCTATGTTTTGGATTTGTGCTGGAAACAGTGTTGATAACACAGGGATGTTTTAGTTGTTGCTGCACTTGTGAAGGTCTTTTCAGCTTCCCATGCTCTGCCAGGTGCAGAAGAAGTTGGGAGGGGACACAGCCAAGATAGTTGATCTAAACTGACTAAAGGGCTACTCCATACCACATGACGTCATGCTCAGTATATAAAGCTGGAGAAGAAGAAAGAAGGGGGGGACATCCGGAGTGATGGCGTTTGCCTTCCCAAGTAACTGTTACGCCTGATGGAGCCCTGCTTTCCTGGAGATGGCTGAACACCTGCCTGCCCATGGCAAGTAGTGAATTAATTCCTTGTTTTGCTTTGCTTGCATGCGCAGCTTTTGCTTTCCCTATTAAACTGTGTTTATCTCAACCCACGAGTTTTCTGACTTTTACACTTCTGATTCTCTCCCCCATCCCACTGGGGGAGAGTGACCGAGCAGCTGTGTGGTGCTTAGTTGCCGGCTGGGGTTAAACCACGACATAAGGCCTCCCCTCTGCCTCCGCTTCTCCAGACTAAACAATCCCAGTTCCCTCAGCTGCTCCTCATAAGACTTGCTCTCCAAACCCTTCACCAGCTTC
Source organism: Ciconia boyciana (assembly GCF_034638445.1). Classification (NCBI taxonomy): domain Eukaryota; kingdom Metazoa; phylum Chordata; class Aves; order Ciconiiformes; family Ciconiidae; genus Ciconia; species Ciconia boyciana. Next base: position 297,857 of record NW_027328405.1, read on the forward strand.
GTTGCCCTTCTCTGGACATGCTCTAGAAATTCAATGTCTTTCTTGTACTGAGGGGCCCGAAACTGAACTCAGTATTCGAGGTGTGGCCTCACCAGTGCTGAGTACAGGGCCACGATCACTGCCCTAGTCCTGCTGGCCACACTATTCCTGATACAAGCCAGGATGCTGTTGGCTTTCTTGGCCACCTGGGCACACTGCTGGCTCATATTCAGCCAGCTGTCAACCAGCATCCCCAGGTCCTTTTCTGCCGGGCAGCTTTCCAGCCACTCTTCCCCAAGCCTGTAGCGCTGCATGGGGTTGTTGTGACCGAAGTGCAGGACCCGGCACTTGGCCTTGTTAAACCCCATACAATTGGCCTCAGCCGATTGATCCAGCCTGTCCAGATCCCTCTGCAGAGCCTTCCTACTCTCGAACTGATAGACACTCCTGCCCAATTTGGTGTCATCTGCAAACTTACTGAGGGCGCACTCAATCCCTTCATCCAGATCATTGATAAAGATATCTTGTTTAAACAAGACTGGCCCCAAAACTGAGCCCTTGGGAACACCGCTTGTGACCAGCCGCCAACTAGATTTAACTCCATTCACCACAACTCTCTGGGCTCGGCCATCCAGACAGTTTTTTACATAAGAAGAGTATACCCGCCTAAGCCATGAGCCGCCAGCTTCTCTAGGAGAATGCTGTGGGAGACAGCATCAAATGTTTTACTGAAGTCCAGGTAGATAACATTTACAGCCTTTCCCTCATCCACTAGGCGGGTCATCTGGTTGTAGGAGATCAGGTTGGTCAAGCACCCTGATAAGGGGTGGATACTGTCCTGGTTTCAGCTGGGATAGAGTTAATTTTCTTCCTAGTCACTGGTATAGTGCTGTGTTTCAGAATTTAGTATGAGAATAATATTGATAACACACTGATGTTTCAGTTGTTGCTAAGTACTGTATACACTAGTCAAGAACTTTTCAGCTCCCCATGCTCTGCCAGGTGCACAAGAAGCTCGGAGGGGACACAGCCAGGATTGTTGATCCAAACTCACCAAAGGGCTATTCCATACCATATGGCATCATGCTCAGTATATAAATTGGGCAGAGTTGGCTGGGGGGTTACAATTGCTGCTTGGGGACTGGCTGGGCATCGGTTGGTGGGTGGTGAGCGGTTGTATCGCTTTTTTCCCTGGTTTTTGTTCCTGTCTCACTCTCTTATGTTTTCCTTCTCATTACAATTTATTTGTGTGTGTGTGTGTGTGAGTGTTCCAATTATTAAACTGTTCTTATCTCAAACCACGAGTTTTCTTACTTTTGCTCATTGGATTCTCTCCCCCATCCCAGCGGGGCAGGGGAGAGTGAGTGAGCTGCTGTGTGGTACTTAATTGCCGACTGGGGCTAAACCACAACAGGTGCTCAACAGCAACGGTCCTCGCTTCTCTGCCAGCAGTTTAGTGGGGAAGCAGCGGCCAGGGTTTCCAATCAGCAACAATGCGGTGTTGCCATCTGCTTAGCAAGGAGGTCCCTAAGCCACCGAGCCTCGGTCAGGAGTGTGTGCGGCTTTCCCCGGATTCCCCAGGCCCCTGCCGGGGACATCCATGGTCAGTCCCACCCTCTGTCCGCAGGTCTCCTGGGCCACTGCCATGAGGATGACAAGGGCATCTTTCCTCTTTCCAAAATGGGATGGCTACCTCTTGTTAGGGGACAGGGAGAGAGGATGGACCCTGGGGACAGAGCCCAGAGACGCAGCTTCCCCAGAACTCCAGCTTTATCTTTTGTCCTTAACTCCGGCTTTTCAGTGCCGGCTCAGTGTTTTGTGCTCCCTGCACGGCTCAGGGGCATCCCGTGTTTGCTGCACCACATCCCATGACTCTCATCAAGCCTCTCTTCTCTGCCCATCCCAGCCAGGCCTCTCGCATCTACAGGACAACAGACTCTCTAGATGCGGCTCCAGTTTATGAGCTCGTTAGGGAAGAAAACAAACAAACACGGCAAACACGGGCTCCATCCCCTTTGCAGGGACTCGTCTCACACGTGAATTCTCTCTTCACCACTTAACCCATGGGGTTTCTAACTCACAAGTTCTCTAACTCACAGCTCCCAACGTGAAACTCCTGCACCTCTGTACTGGTTTTTGCTGGGATAAATTTCCTCACAGTAGCT